>NC_069499.1:1028723869-1029092202 GCF_027579735.1 Bombina bombina
GGGGGGATTGGGTGGGTTTTAGAGTAGGTTTGGGTGTGTGGGTGGTGGGTTGTAATGTTGGGGGGGTATTGTATTTTTTTTTGCAGGTAAAAGAGCTGATTACTTTGGGGCAATGTCCCGCAAAAAGCCCTTTTAAGGGCGACTTGTAATTTAGTATAGGATAGGGCTTTTTTTTTTTTTTTTTTTTACTTGTGGCATAATCGACCAAGTCTATTACTTTTCTTTTTTTTTTTTATTCTTTTTATTATTTCACAGTGTTAGGTTACAATAATTTTCTCGTTAGTACACATTTTTTGCATGTTATGAAAGCGTCTGTTATCAACATATTGACAATTCCATTTTTACATGATTCATATTTTTACCTTTTCATTTCACTATGTTCTTCAATTTTACAATCAGATATTTCTTATTGCTGTTTCTTGTATATGAGTCAATTTATTTGCTATGTCAAAGCCCAGCCGTATCAGTGGGAGGGATGGGCTGGGGAGAGGGAGGATAGCAGGGCGAAGAAAGAGAAAAAAAAAAAAAAAAGAAAAAAAAAAAAGTTTTTTTTTATAGGCTCCCCCTCATCTCCACCTGTCCTCCCACACACCCCTCTCTACCTCACGCCTCCCCCATGTCTTCTTCCAAGCAGAGCCACTCCCCTCTAAGTCTGTCCTCCATTATTCTTTCAGTATTTATAAAGGGTGCTAGAATTTGTTTTTGTTCATTAGAGTCTAACGCCTTTATATATATCTGCCATTTGTTCAAAAACCCTTTTAATCTATTAGGGTAGTCCATCTTAGTGTCCCATTGTTCGATCCACAACTGTCTTTGTATTTTGTTTCTCAGTTGTGTCATAGTTGGGGCTTTTTTATGGATCCATTGTTCTAATATGCATTTCCTTGCTAGGAGGATAATAGTTACTAACAGATTCTGTCCTCTAAACTGGGTCTTGTCCCATTTGAATAAGCAAATTTGAGCTATTCCCAAGTGGATTTCTATTTTTAGTTTCTGTTTGATCCAGTATTGTATTCTACACCAGAAGTATTTAATCAGAAGTAATTATAGAAAAAGTGTATAAATTCTGCATTTACCTTTTGGCATTTATTGCATTTATTAATATAGTCTGGATTCCATTTTATCATTCTGCGTGGAGTTATATAATCTTGGTGTAACATTTTTAACTGTGATTCCCTAAGAGATATTGCAAGGGTTGCCTTTTTAACTGTTTTTAAGCTATCGCTTATATGTATCGATGTCAGGCTCTCCGCAACCTCTACACTCCATTTATCTGCTAATATCTCCATTCCTTCATTAGTGTTTCTATAATTCAGATTTCCATAGAATCCTGATAATGAGAAAGACCCTTTTTCATATGCCATTTGAGATGAAATAAAGAGCGGTGTCTCCCAAAACTCGGTATCCCTTTTTATTAGATTCATAATATAATGTCGCGTTTGCAAATAAGCGAAAAAATGAGTCCTCGGCAGACCATATTTATTTTGTAGATCCTGGAAAGATAAAACCGTTTTATTTAAAGTATCTGATATATCCCCAACCTTCTGGAGTCCTTTCTTTTTCCAGAGCTGAAATGGATTTGTATCTATCCCAGAGGGAAATTCAATGTTCCCTACTAGAGGGATATATTTAGAGGTTGGGAACTTTCGTTCCAAATATTTATGAGCTAGTCTCCAAGCTATTAGAGCATCCTTATATAAAAGATGATTTTGAATATTTATTGGCAAGTCTTTATGCTGGCTATATGGTAAGTAAGCTAAGCCAACTTCTCCCAGGATAGGGCTTTTTATTATTTTGGGGGGCATTTTTATTTTATTAGGGGGATTAGATTAGGTGTAATTAGTTTAAAAAAATTATAATTATTTTATTTTTTTCTGTAATTTAGTGTTTTTTTCCGTAATTTAGATTTAAATTTATTTAATTGTATTTTATTGTAGTTAGTTTAGGGAATTAATTTAATTATAGTGTAGTGTTAAGTGTAATTGTAACTTAGGTTAGGTTTTATTTTACAGGTAAATTTGTATTTATTTTAGCTAGGTAGTTATTAAATAGTTAATAACTATTTAATAACTATTGTACCTAGTTAAAATAAATACAAAGTTGCCTGTAAAATAAAAATAAACCCTAAGATGGCTACAATGTAACTATTAGTTATATTGTAGCTATCTTACGGCTAGATTTAGAGTTTTGTCGGTAACGACCCGCGTAGCTAACGCTGGCTTTTTTCTGGCCGCACCTTTAAAATAACTCTGGTATTGAGAGTCCACAGAATGGCTGCGTTAGGCTCCGAAAAAGGAGCATAGAGCATATTTAACGCAACTTCAACTCTCGATACCAGAGTTGCTTACGGACGCGGCCAGCCTCAAAAACGTGCTTGTGCACGATTCCCCCATAGGAAACAATGGGGCTGTTTGAGCTGAAAAAAAACCTAACACCTGCAAAAAAGCAGCGTTCAGCTCCTAACGCAGCCCCATTGTTTCCTATGGGGAAACACTTCCTACGTCTGCACCTAACACTCTAACATGTACCCCGAGTCTAAACACCCCTAACCTTACACTTATTAACCCCTAATCTGCTGCCCCCGCTATCGCTGAACCCTGCATATTATTTTTAACCCCTAATCTGCCGCTCCGTAAACCGCCGCTACTTACATTATCCCTATGTACCCCTAATCTGCTGCCCCTAACACCGCCGACCCCTATATTATATTTATTAACCCCTAATCTGCCCCCCACAACGTCGCCTCCACCTTCCTACACTTATTAACCCCTAATCTGCCGAGCGGACCGCACCGCTATTATTATAAAGTTATTAACCCCTAATCCGCCTCACTAACCCTATAATAAATAGTATTAACCCCTAATCTGCCCTCCCTAACATCACCGACACCTAACTTCAATTATTAACCCCTAATCTGCTGACTGGAGCTCACCGCTATTCTAATAAATGTATTAACCCCTAAAGCTAAGTCTAACCCTAACACTAACACCCCCCTAAATTAAATATAATTTTAATCTAACGAAATTAATTAACTCTTATTAAATAAATTATTCCTATTTAAAGCTAAATACTTACCTGTAAAATAAATCCTTATATAGCTACAATATAAATTATAATTATATTATAGCTATTTTAGGATTAATATTTATTTTACAGGTAACTTTGTATTTATTTTAACCAGGTACAATAGCTATTAAATAGTTAAGAACTATTTAATAGCTAAAATAGTTAAAATAATTAAAAATTTACCTGTAAAATAAATCCTAACCTAAGTTACAATTAAACCTAACACTACACTATCAATAAATTAATTAAATAAAATACCTATAATTATCTACAATTAAACCTAACACTACACTATCAATAAATAAATTAAATACAATTCCTACAAATAAATACAATGAAATAAACTAACTAAAGTACAAAAAATAAAAAAGAACTAAGTTACAAAAAATAAAAAAATATTTACAAACATTAGAAATATATTACAACAATTTTAAACTAATTACACCTACTCTAAGCCCCCTAATAAAATAACAAAGCCCCCCAAAATAAAAAAATGCCCTACCCTATTCTAAATTACTAAAGTTCAAAGCTCTTTTACCTTACCAGCCCTGAACAGGGCCCTTTGCGGGGCATGCCCCAAGAAGTTCAGCTCTTTTGCCTGTAAAAAAAAACATACAATACCCCCCCCCAACATTACAACCCACCACCCACATACCCCTAATCTAACCCAAACCCCCCTTAAATAAACCTAACACTAAGCCCCTGAAGATCTCCCTACCTTGAGTCGTCTTCACCCAGCCGAGCCAAATTCTTCATCCAAGCGGAGCAAGAAGAGGTCCTCCATCCGGTAGAAGTCTTCATCCAAGCGGGGCAGAAGAGGTCTTCCATCCGATTGAAGTCTTCATCCAAGAGGCATCTTCTATCGTCATCCATCCGGAGCGGAGCGGCGGCATCCTGAAGACCTCCGACGCGGAACATCCATCCTGGCCGATGACTGAACGACGAATGACGGTTCCTTTAAATGACGTCATCCAAGATAGCGTCCCTCGAATTCCGATTGGCTGATAGGATTCTATCAGCCAATCGGAATTAAGGTAGGAATATTCTGATTGGCTGATGGAATCAGCCAATCAGAATCAAGTTCAATCTGATTGGCTGATTGGATCAGCCAATCGGATTGAACTTGATTCTGATTGGCTGATTCCATCAGCCAATCAGAATATTCCTACCTTAATTCCGATTGGCTGATAGAATCCTATCAGCCAATCGGAATTCGAGGGACGCCATCTTGGATGACGTCATTTAAAGAAACCGTCATTCGTCGTTCAGTCATCGGCCAGGATGGATGTTCCACGTCGGAGGTCTTCAGGATGCCGCCGCTCCGCTCCGGATGGATGACGATAGAAGATGCCTCTTGGATGAAGACTTCAATCGGATGGAAGACCTCTTCTGCCCCGCTTGGATGAAGACTTCTACCGGATGGAGGACCTCTTCTTGCTCCGCTTGGATGAAGAATTTGGCTCGGCTGGGTGAAGACGACTCAAGGTAGGGAGATCTTCAGGGGCTTAGTGTTAGGTTTATTTAAGGGGGGTTTGGGTTAGATTAGGGGTAAGTGGGTGGTGGGTTGTAATGTTGGGGGGGGGTATTGTATGTTTTTTTTTACAGGCAAAAGAGCTGAACTTCTTGGGGCATGCCCCGCAAAGGGCCCTGTTCAGGGCTGGTAAGGTAAAAGAGCTTTGAACTTTAGTAATTTAGAATAGGGTAGGGCATTTTTTATTTTGGGGGCTTTGTTATTTTATTAGGGGGCTTAGAGTAGGTGTAATTAGTTTAAAATTGTTGTAATATATTTCTAATGTTTGTAAATATTTTTTTATTTTTTGTAACTTAGTTCTTTTTTATTTTTTGTACTTTAGTTAGTTTATTTCATTGTATTTATTTGTAGGTATTGTATTTAATTTATTTATTGATAGTGTAGTGTTAGGTTTAATTGTAGATAATTATAGGTATTTTATTTAATTAATTTATTGATAGTGTAGTGTTAGGTTTAATTGTAACTTAGGTTAGGATTTATTTTACAGGTAAATTTTTAATTATTTTAACTATTTTAGCTATTAAATAGTTCTTAACTATTTAATAGCTATTGTACCTGGTTAAAATAAATACAAAGTTACCTGTAAAATAAATATTAATCCTAAAATAGCTATAATATAATTATAATTTATATTGTAGCTATATTAGGATTTATTTTACAGGTAAGTATTTAGCTTTAAATAGGAATAATTTATTTAATAAGAGTTAATTAATTTCGTTAGATTAAAATTATATTTAATTTAGGGGGGTGTTAGTGTTAGGGTTAGACTTAGCTTTAGGGGTTAATACATTTATTAGAATAGCGGTGAGCTCCAGTCGGCAGATTAGGGGTTAATAATTGTAGGTAGCTGGCTGCGACGTTGTGGGGGGCAGATTAGGGGTTAATAAATATAATATAGGGGTCGGCGGTGTTAGGGGCAGCAGATTAGGGGTACATAGCTATAATGTAGGTGGCAGCTCTTTGCGGTCGGCAGATTAGGGGTTAATTATTGTAGGTAGCTGGCTGCGACGTTGTGGGGGGCAGATTAGGAGTTAATAAATATAATATAGGGGTCGGCGGTGTTAGGGGCAGCAGATTAGGGGTACATAGCTATAATGTAGGTGGCGGCTCTTTGCGGTCGGCAGATTAGGGGTTAATTATTGCAGGTAGCTGGCTGCAACGTTGTGGGGGGCAGGTTAGGGGCTAATAAATATAATATAGGGGTCGGCGGTGTTAGGGGCAGCAGATTAGGGGTACATAAGTATAACGTAGGTGGCGGTCGGCAGATTAGGGGTTAAAAAAATGTAATCGAGTGTCGGCGATGTGGGGGGACCTCGGTTTAGGGGTACATAGGTAGTTTATGGGTGTTAGTGTACTTTAGAGCACAGTAGTTAAGAGCTTTATGAACCGGCGTTAGCCCAGAAAGCTCTTAACTACTGACTTTTTTCTGCGGCTGGAGTTTTGTCGTTAGATTTCTAATGCTCACTTCAGACACGACTCTAAATACCGGAGTTAGAAAGATCCCATTGAAAAGATAGGATACGCAATTGACGTAAGGGGATCTGCGGTATGGAAAAGTCGCGGCTGAAAAGTGAGCGTTAGACCCTTTTTTGAATGACTCCAAATACCGGCGGTAGCCTAAAACCAGCTTTAGGAGCCTCTAACGCTGGTTTTCACGGCTACCGCCAAACTCCAAATCTAGGCCTTAGGGTTTATTTTATAGGTAAGTATTTAGTTTTAAATAGGAATAATTTAATTAATTGTATTAATTTTATTTAGATTATTTAAAATTATATTTAAGCTAGGGGTGTTAGGGTTAGGCTTAGACCTAGGTTTAGGGGTTAATATGTTTATTATAGTGGGGGCGACGGCAGATTAGGGGTTAATAAGTGTAGTTAGGTGGCGGCGACATTGGGGGCGGCAGAGTAGGGGTTAATAAATAAAAAGTAGGTGTCGGCGATGTTGGGGGCAGCAGATTAGGGGTTCATAGATATAATGTAGGTGGCGGCGGTGTCCGGAGCAGCAGATTAGAGGTTAATAATATAATGTAGGTGGCAACGATGTCGGGGACGGCAGATTAGGGGCTAATAAGTGTAATATTAGGGGTGTTTAGACTTGGGGTTCATGTTAGGGTGTTAGGTGTAGACATAAATTTTATTTCCCCATAGGAATCAATGGGGCTGCGTTAGGAGCTGAACGCTGCTTTTTTTTTTATTCCTATGGGGAAATCATACATGAGCACGTTTTGCCAGCTCACCGCTACCATAAGCAGCGCTGGTATTGAGGTGAGATGTGGAGCTAAATTTTGCTCTCACTTTTTTGCGGCTAACGCCGGGTTTAAAAAAAACCTGTAATACCAGCGTTGTTTGTAGGTGAGCGGTGAGCATAAACTGCTCGTTAGCACCGCACCTCTGTTACTGCAAAACTCGTAATCTAGGCGTCTGTCTTTGCTGGATTTATTACACTGTTTTTAACTCCTGTTATGTCCCTTTAAAACCCTCTGTCTTTGCTGTATTTATTACACTGTTTTTAACTCCTGGTATGTCCCTTTAAAACCCTCTGTCTTTGCTGGATTTATTACAGTGTTTTTAACTGTTGTGAACCAACTGTCTACTCCATTAATCTGCTCTTTCCTGTCCCCAGCATGTGCATCTCTCTATTATCAAACTTTGCTTGATGAATTAATTAATTGCCACCCAATTTCCTTTCTTGAACCTATCCCTCTGATCTTGTAGCAATTCTTAGTCTTCTCACCTGGATGTAACTTATCTCCCTGTCTCCAATCAATTAAACTCAGCTGTCTGCTGTACCCTTATAAATTTAAGACCAGATAGGGGAGAGCATTTTCTGGGGCCTGAGCGTTTGCAGAGTATTCCATCTCTCTAAGTTTCCATCTGTCTAAGTGACCATCTTTAAGTGGCAAGGCTGAGAATTAGACAAGAATTTAAGTGGCAACGCTGAGAATTAGACAAGAATTTAAGTGGCAAGGCTGAGAATTAGACAAGAATTTAAGTGGCAACGCTGAGAATTAGGCACAAATTTAACAAGATTTGAGGAAGATTTGAGGCAAGCTAAATATTTTCATTCAAAAAAATCTTTTGCACTTAACATTCTGCCATGTTTTCAGGACTGCTCTTCCTTTTAACAGTCTCATGTCTATTCCACAAGCATGCTCACATGCTCGTACCTTACCCTTCTCCACATGCAGTTTTTATAGGCCCCTTTCTCCTTTCTTCTCCATACCTTAGCTCTCATGAACTAATTTCTATTTTAAAATCTATATCAACAAACTGCACCACCTCACAGAAATACCCCCACTGCTATAAATCTCATTCATACCTACTCTTACTTTCCATATTGATGCTATTAGCATCAGGCGACATCTCTCCAAATCCTGGGCCCACCTTTATCCCCACCATTACCTCACACACTCCTTATAGAAACTTTAATAAAAGCAACACACATAACCTCATTTCCATCCAATGCATCCCACACGCACACACTCCTTTCACCTGCGCACTATGGAACTCTCGCTCTGTCTGCAACAAACTTACAGCCATTCATGACCTGTTTATATCAAATGCTTTCACCCTTTTAGTAATTACAGAAACCTGGTTATCTCCTTCTGACACTGTTTCCATTGCTGCTCTCACACATGGTGGCCTTCACTTTAGCCATACCCCTAGGCCAGGTGAGAAACGTGGCAGTGGTGTTGGCATCCTGCTCTCCCCCTCCTGCACTTATCAATACCTACCTCCAATCCCATCTCTCTCCTTCTCCTCCTTTGAAGTCCACTGTATTTGCCTGTTCTCCCCCCTCTCCCTCAAAGTGGCAGTCATCTATCGCCCTCCTGGACCAACCTCCCAATTCTTTGACAACTTCGCTGCCTGGCTTCCTCACTTTCTCTCTTCAAATATACCAACCCTAATTCATGGGGACTTCAACATTCCCATTGACAACCCACCTGCCCCTGCTGCCTCTAAACTTCTTTCACTCACATCCTCCTTCGGTCTCTCACAATTCACCCTACTCCCGACTCACCATGATGGACACTCCATCGACCTGGTATTTTCCTACTCTGCTCTATATCTGACACCACCTGTCGCCCTTTTCCCATTTCAGACCATCACCTGGTCACCTATAATATTAATGCAAAAGCTAAACCCACTTCTCCATCCCGCCCCCGCACCTGCCGAAATACACATGCTGTGGACCCGCTCCAATTTTCAAAAATCATTCAAAATCTCCTCCCTTACACTTCCACTATAACCTGCCCTGATCTCGCTACAGCCCACTCTCTCCTCTGCATTAGACACACTTGCCCCTCCCCAGCTGTGCAAAACACCACACCATCAATTACTGCCCTGGCATGCTCAGCAAACACGCTATTTGCAAAAATGCTCCGTACTGCTGAGCATGTCTGGAGGAAGACTCACTCTGAACCTGATTTCATACACTATAAGTTTATTCTTTGTTCATACACTTCTGACCTTCACTTAGCCAAGCAAACCTACTTCTCTTCTCTCATATCTACTCTTTCCTCAAACCCTAAACGACTCTTTTCCACCTTTAACTCTGTCCTCTACCCACCTGCTCCACCACCCCCGGTGTCTTTAGTGCTCAAGCCCTGGCAGACTACTTTTTAAACAAAACACGTACTATCCGAAGCAACATCCCAACACCAACCTGCAATATTCCAACAACAGGCCCAATTACTCCCTCTGCCACCCTCTGTATCTTCCATCCAGACACTGAAAATGAAGTTTCTTCCTTACATTCTTCCTCATGCCTCACTACCTGCCCACTCGACCCTATCCCTTCCCATGTAATACCCTCCCTATCTTCCACCCTCACTCCTGCTCTTACCCACATCTTCAACCTATCTCTCTCTACCGGCTCATTCCCATCTTCTTTCAAACACGCAAAAGTCACTCCCATACTCAAAAAAACATCCCTCGACCCTAATTCTCCTGAAAGCTACCGCCCCATATCACTGCTTCCACTCATCATCAAAACTCCTTGAAAAACTAGTTTACAATCAACTAACCCACTTCCTGTCCGCCAACTCCTTGCTTGACCCACTGCAATCCGGATTCCGCCCAAAACACTCAACTGAGACTGCCCTTACCAAGGTTACAAACGATCTTCTCTCTGCAAAAAATATTGGCCACTACTCTATACTCATCTTACTTGACCTCTCAGCTGCCTTCGACACAGTTGACCAACCCCTCCTCCTACAGACCCTTAGAGCTTTTGGCCTCTGTGACACTGCTCTTTCCTGGATTCACTCCTATCTTTCTCACAGGTTTTTTTCTGTGTCATTTGCCGGCGACTCCTCCTCTCCTATGCCTCTGTCTGTTGGAGTACCTCAAGGATCTCTTTTGGGTTCTCTACTCTTCTCCATCTATACTTCTTCGCTGGGTAAACTTATCAACAGTTATGGCTTCAAATATCACCTCTATGCTGATGACACCCAGATCTACCTCTCCACCCCTGCTCTCTCTTCCTCTGTCCTTTCCCATGTCAGCGACTGCTTATCTGGTATTTCTTCCTGGATGGCCTCTCACCACCTAAAGATTAAAATGTCCAAGACTGAGCTCATTCTTATCACCCCCTCAAGCTCTATACCAACTTCTGACTTCTCTATCCCTGTTGACAGCATCACCATTTCCCCATTGCCCCAAGTCTGCTGCCTCGAAGTCACACTTGACTCAAATCTATCCTTTGTCCCCCATATCCAATTGCTTTCTACATCCTGCCGCAACCATCTACGCAATATTTCCAAAATTCGCCCTTTTCTGAGAGCTGACACCACAAAGCAAATAATCCACTCCCTTGTTATCTCCCGACTTGACTACTGCAATAACCTACTTGCTGGCCTTCCTCTTTCCCGCCTCTCCCCCCCTTCAATCCATCCTAAATGCCTTAGCCAGGCTGATACACCTTTCCCATAGATCTGTATCTGCTGCACCTCTCTGCGAGTCCCTTCATTGGCTCCCCATTCACAGCAGAATTAAATTCAAAATTCTCACACTTACATACAAAGCTCTCACCAATGCTTCTCCCCTCTACCTATCCTCTCTAATACACAAGTATACTCCAGCCCGTCCAATAAGATCAAACAATGACCTGCTCCTTGCATCCGCAACTATCACCTCCTCTCGTGCTAGACTGCAGGACTTCTGTCGTGCAGCACCTACCCTCTGGAATACTCTCCCTCGTGCTGTCAGGCTTTGCCCTAATCTGTCTTCCTCTGAATGTTCCCTGAAGACTTTTCTGTTCGGGGAAGCCTACCACCCAACTCAATAATAAATGAATTTTACTTACCTAACATTTCCCTCATCTAACTCTGTATTAACATCTTTCTCAATCTTGCAGTCCTCACCTCCTGTTTCTCAACCTCCCACCCTTCTAGATTGAAGTTCCCATGGGAATAGGGCCCTCAATCCCTCCCGTATGTGTTTGTAAATTTTGTCCTGTCTCTGACAAGTCTTGTATTGTTTTATTTAAATTAATTGTATCCATGGACAGCGCTGTGAAATATGTTGGTGCTTCATGAATAAAGTATAATAATAATAATAATAATAATAATAATAATTCTAGGTTCTCATGCTGTGTCTCATGACATGAGAACAAGTTTCCAGTTGGAGCCTATTGAGCGCAAAGCTTCCATGCAATATATATTATATATAATATATATTGTATATACTGTATATATACAAAACACGGAAGGGGATTGCACTCTCAGACCGGACCGGGTACACATCCCATGACATTGCAACATGCTGAGCCCTGGGTGCTCACTGGCACTCACAGGAAGCTGCGCTGTCCCCAGAGTCACAGGCAGTTAACCCCAGACACTTCTGGGTGCAAGAACCATAGGGAAAATTAAAAAAAATAATTAATACAAGAACCATAGGGAAAATTACAAAACTGGCACTCACAGGCAGTTAATCACAGGCAGGTCTGGGTGCAAGAACCATAGGGAAAATTACAAAACTGGCACTCACAGGCAGTTAATCACAGGCAGGTCTGGGTGCAAGAACCATAGGGAAAATTACAAAACAAATTAATACAACACACAGAGATAGTCCAGCACTCACTTACAAGCTCTCATCTAAGATTAAAAGCAAAAATGGAAGGGTTAGTTACCGCATTTGGCCAAATGGGACAAGCCCATGTACCACGTCAAGGTTTCTTCCAAAAACCTAGGACCTTAAAACAGCCACACAACGCAAGCTCTCAATCCATCAACCTGGGAACAAGTGAAGGGTTCACAGGCTTTTGTAATCACCCCAGACATATATAAAACACGGAAGGGGACTGCACTCTCAGACTGGACTGGGTTCACATCCCATGATCCTGCAACATGCTCAGCGCTTGGAGCTCACTGCCACTCACAGGAAGCTGCGCTGCGTTCAGAGTCACAGGCAGTTAACCACAGGCAGTTCTGGGTGCAAGACCCATAGGGAAAATTACAAAACAAATTAATACAACACACAGAGAAAGTCCAGCACTCACTTAAAAGCTCTCAACTAAGATTAAAAGCAAAAATGGAAGGGTTAGTTACCGCATTTGGCCAAATGAGACAAGTCCAGGTACCACGACACAGTGCCTTCCAAAAACCTGGGACCCTAAAATAGCCACACAATGCAAGCTCTCAATCCAACAAACTGGAACAAGTGAAGGGTGCACAGACTTATGTAATCACCCCAGACATATACAAAACATGGAAGGGGACTGCACTCTCAGACCGGACCGGGTACACATCCCATGACCCTGCAACATGCTCAGCCCTGGGTGCTCACTGGCACTCACAGGAAGCTGTGCTGTCCCCAGAGTCAAAGGCAGATAACCCCAGACAGGTCTGGGTGCAAGAACCATAGGGAAAATTACTAAACAAATTAATAGAACACACAGAGAAAACCCTGCACTCACTAGCAAGCTCACAGCTAAGATTAAAAGCAAAAATGGAAGGGTTTTATATATATATATATATATATATATATATATATATATATATATATACACTATATAAACACACACATTTATTTTCAAAATTGAATTGACAGAATTGTTCAAATCTAGAGTATTCCACAAATACACCTCATAAAAACCTTACAGAGACATAAAAGTATAAAAAAGGAAATGGTCTAATTTATTAGAATATTTTCTTGTTGTGCTATTGCATGCATGTATCTACCGGGTGCACATCCCATTACAAAACAAATTAATACAACACACAGAGAAAGTCCAGCACTCACTTAAAAGCTCTCAGCTAAGATTAAAAGCAAAAATGGAAGGGTTAGTTACCGCATTTGGCCAAATGGGACAAGCCCAGGTACCACGTCAAGGTCCCTTCTAAAAACCTGGGACCCTAAAACAGCTACACAATGCAAGCTCTCAATCCATCAAACTGGGAACAAGTGAAGGGTGCACAGGCTTATGTAATCACCCCAGACATATACAAAACACGGAAGGGGACTGCACTCTCAGACCAGACCGGGTACACATCCTATGACCCTGTAACATGCTCCGCCCTGGGTGCTCACTAGCACTCACAGGAAGCTGCGCTGTCCCCAGAGTCACAGGCAGTTAACCCCAGACAGGTCTGGGTGCAAGAACCATAGGGAAAATTACAAAACAAATTAATACAACACACAGAGAAAGTCCAGCACTCACAATCTCTCAGCAAAGATTAAAAGCAAAAATGGAAGGATTAGTTACCGCATTTGGCCAAATGGGACAAGCCCAGGTACCACGTCAAGGTCCCTTCCAAAAACCTGGGACCCTAAAACAGCCACACAATGCAAGCTCTCAATCCAACAAACTGAGAACAAGTGAAGTGTGCACAGGCTTATGTAATCACCCCAGACATATACAAAACACGGAAGGGGACTGCACTCTCAGACCGGACCGGGTACATATCCCATGACCCTGCAACATGCTCAGCCCTGGGTGCTCACTGGCACTCACAGGAAGCTGTGCTGTCCCCAGAGTCACAGGCAGTTAACCCCAGACAGGTCTGGGTGCAAGAACTATAGGGAAAATTACAAAACAACTTAATACAACACACAGAGAAAGTCCAGCACTCACTTACAAGCTCTTAGCCAAGACTAAAAGAAAAAATGGAAGGGTTAGTTACCGCATTTGGCCAAATTGGACAAGCCCAGGTACCACGTCAAGGTCCCTTCCAAAAACCTGGGACCCTAAAACAGCCACACAATGCAAGCTCTCAATCCAGCAAACTGAGAACAAGTGAAGTGTGCACAGGCTTATGTAATCACCCCAGACATATACAAAACACGAAAGGGGACTGCACTCTCAGACCGGACCGGGTACATATCCCATGACCCTGCAACATGCTCAGCCCTGGGTGCTCACTGGCACTCACAGGAAGCTGCGCTGTCCCCAGAGTCACAGGCAGTTAACCCCAGACAGGTCTGGGTGCAAGAACTATAGGGAAAATTACAAAACAACTTAATACAACACACAGAGAAAGTCCAGCACTCACTTACAATCTCTTAGCCAAGACTAAAAGAAAAAATGGAAGGGTTAGTTACCGCATTTGGCCAAATTGGAAAAGTCCAGGTACCACGTCACAGTGCCTTCCAAAAATCTGGGACCCTAAAACAGCCACACAATGCAAGCTCTCAATCCAACAAACTGGGAACAAGTGAAGGGTGCACAGGCTTATGTAATCACCCTAGACAAATACAAAACAGAGAAGGGGACTGCACTCTCAGACCGGACTGGGTACACATCCCATGATCCTGCAACTTGCTCAGCCATTGGTGCTCACTGGCACTCACAGGAAGCTGTGCTTTCCCCAGAGTCACAGGCAGTAAACCCCAGACAGGTCTGGGTGCAAGAACCATAGGGAAAATTACAAAACAAATTATTACAACACACAGAGAAAACCCTGCACTCACTAGCAAGCTCACAGCTAAGATTAAAAGCAATATACTGTATATAAACACACACATTTATTTCAAAATTGAATTGACAGAATTGTTCAAATCTAGAGTATTCTACAAATACACCTCTTAAAAACCTTACAGAGACATAAAAGTATAAAAAGGAAATGGTCTAATTTATTAGAATATTTTCTTTTTTTTATATTGTTTTATTTAATTTTTTACATTCCAACAATTCAGGAAAGATAAACTTCTCTCTATAACACAAACCGTTCACCATGTAGGGCGCTTAAAACAATCACACAGAGAAGTCATATTTTGTTCAAAAAATGTTATACAAAGAAATCATAAAAGTGAACTTAACCTTATCATGGGCCCACCTAGGCTTTAATACAAATAGTTATTTGACCAAGAGAGGTCCTAGGTCCTTTAAATAGATAACATTAGACATGCAAGTATCTGAATTCAGTGTTTTACTATTGGGACCGACGTGCAATTTTCTACTACTTCTCCCACACAGAAAAAAAGGAAAAGAAATAGAGAGAGAGAGAGAGAGAAGAAAAAAAAAAAAAAAAACGGGAGGGGAGAAAATAATAATAAAAAAAACTTCCCCGTCTTCCACCCAACCACCCACTCAGCCCCTCTCCCATCACAGTCACGCCCACCCCAGCATAACCTTCACTTACTGCTGCCAGAAAACGCATACACAGAAAAAATTACCAGATTCCTAGTGAAACAACTTCTGAATTTCTAAAGGGATATATCAGTTGGTCTATTTCCCGGGGGGGAAGTGTTTTAATAAATGGGGCCGACTTCTTAAAAAAAAAAAAACTATGTCTTGTTCTGTGTTCATATCTGTGTCATGTTGTTCTATAATACACTGCTTCTTTACGTAATTTTTTAATTCTGACATATTCGGTACTCCTTTCTCTTTACATTTCCTGAATATTAAATTTCTGACAGCCAGAATTATGGTATTGACTATTTTGTCGGAGACCTGAGGGTTAGTCATCTCTTTGAGAAAAATTATTCTAACTCTTGTAATATCTTTCAGAATATGAGTGACCCAGTATCTCCCCTTGAGCCATAGCTGATTTATCTTCGGGCACTCCCAAATCATATGCAGCAAATCGGCTGCCAGAAGCTTGCATTTTGGGCATTTGTTGCAATTATGCCACTTTTGTCCCTTCAATGGAGTGTAATATGTTTGATTCAACAGCTTAAAGTGGGCTTCTCGCCAAGTTGATGAAAGGGTGGTTTGAAGGGATGCTGCAATTGATTGTGAAACTAAATCTGGGTCTATATCTCTCTCTGAGAATAGAATGTTCCATTTATTGGCTAGGTTCAATCGATAAGCCTCGCCCTTCCGCGAAGCCAGAAGATTGTACCACGGTGAAACCGAAACATTTCCAATTTTTGCCAAAAGTACCCAGTTGTCTATCTTCCCCCAAGACCAGCTCCATCCATACAAAGAGAGTAATTTAAATAGATAGTGACGGATTTGCTGATAGGCAAAAAAGTCTGTATTGCCTAATCTAAATTCTTATTTCAATAATTCAAAAGATTTAATATATTTCCTTTGGTGATCAATTAATTGATCCATGAATTTTAAACCTGCTTTTGCCCATGAAGCAAATACTAACATCTGTGTGCCCTCCTGGAAATCTGGGTTGCCCAAAATTGTTTGATATCTAGGTGTTACATGTTGAAAATTCAGTAGTGTGCCTATTTTACACCAGGCCTGAATAACCATAAAAATGGATTTAAATTGTCTAACCTGCTTAGATTCCTCTTTAATGAGCAATACATAAGGGCTAATGGAAGAAATGGATAAGTCAAGTTATTTTCTAAGGTATTATTGGTGAAATAATTGTTATTCAAGATCCAGTCTATAGCGATACGACTCAGAAATACTAAATTATAAAGTTTCAGGTCTGGAATGGCCAACCCACCATCAAGCCGAGGTAAAGTGAGTTTTTCTATAGAGATCCTTGGTCTTTTACTACGCCATATAAAATAGCGTAGTGCTTTATTTATTTATTTAATTTCTTTGGTTTTAAGTAAAACTGGGACATTCTGAAGAACATATAAAATTTTAGGAAGCAGTACCATCTTATATAGGGCAATCCGCCCTGACAAAGAGATGGGAAAATTCTGCCAGGACCTCATAGTTTCGGTGTTATTTTTAGGATCAGGATTATATATATTTTTTTTTTATAAATATTTTTTTATTTATTGAATAGAAATGCACTGTACAGTAATATTAGAGTAGCATTACATCAGAACATAACAGATAACATAGTATAACAGTATGTTTGGTTTACAAAAGTATACATTGCATATATTGGAATAATCAAAAATAGTAAAGTAGATGTGTCATAAGTGTGCAGTCTCATAGTAGTCAATATTGAAACAAAGAGAGAGAAAAAAAGGTAGGTATCGGGCATTATTTGGCCCTAGAAGAGGGGTGAATAGAAAGTGAGCCAACCGAGCCCACGTACAAATTTGTCAGACAACTGAATAAATAGGGATTATACACATCTCCCTCAGATAGGGAATAAAGGAAGAGATACAAAGAAGAAAGAGGGAGGCAGAGGGAGAGAAAGAGAGATAGAGAGGAAAAAAAAAAAAAAAAAGGGGGGGAGGAGGGGAAGAAGGATAGGGAACGGAGCAGAGGAGGAAAGAGTATGAACTCTCTCCTCCTATTTCAGGGGTAGAACGCGCTACTGAAGGGAGTCACTCATCGGAGTTCGAACCACGTCTCCCAGTAAGAGTCCAAGGAGGTACCATTTTCGCCAGCGACATATCTCTCCATCGTAGCGAAATGGTTTATCACATCACATATCTCATTTAGATTTGGAGGCTCTGCTTGTTTCCAAGCCCGAGCTATGCACAGTTTAGTCGCTGCCAGGATGTAAATTAGGAACTTCTTGGTAGTCAAGGAGAAAGACCTCGGAAGAATATGGAGTAAGGCCATCCCAGGCGTCAGGTGGACATCGAGATTCATGGAGCTGAGCAACAATTCAACCTCATTCCATAGGTAGGTGATCTTCGGACAGCTCCACCAGACATGGATGTCAGCGCCCTCGCCATTGCACTGTCTCCAGCACTCTCTGGTAGAGGACGGGAACATCGCCGCCAGTCGAGTTGGGACTCTATACCACTTCAACACTCCTTTCATATATGTCTCAAAGACTGTGACGCAGTGAAGTGTCTTTTTAGTGAGAGTAATTGCATAGGCAAGGTCATCTTCAGGAATAGAGATGTTGAGCTCACGACACCAAGCGCGTATCTGCCATGGCACCCCTGGTGTACAGTCGTTTAGGAGTGTGGTATAGTGAAACGAGATGGGACGGGATCTCAACGCTCCCGTGCACCACCTAGACTCCCATCCTGTCTTTCCTCTGAGAGCAGTTGTGGGGAATCCCCTAGCCTTGACCACACCGAGCACTCTGAAGCTCTCAAAGCGGAACCATAGGGGGTTGTCCCCCCCGGGCTCCGCCAGTTGTGAAGCCGTCGTAAGGGTACCCGAGTGATACAGATCAGAAACCTTTGTGATATCTTTACTTTTCCAGAAATCAAAGTGAATCTCCGGTGAGTTCCAGAGTAAACCCCTCAGGCTCTGAATAGGAGAAGGGTAGGGTGAAACACCCTGTCTGTGACGAAGTTCGTACCAGATACGTAAAGATTGACTGACAATAGGATTTTGGATCTTAGCCAAGAGGTTCACGTGCTTGGGAACCCAGATAGCATCCTGAAGGTCTAGATCTACCGGCAGAGCTAGTTGTTCCAAGTAATACCAGCCTGGTCTATCTGTCTCTACTCCCCATGCGGTAATATGTGTAAGTCTTGTTGCTTCATAATAGAGATATATGTTTGGAAACGCAACACCTCCCTTGGAAAAGGGTCTTTGGAGGATTTTATATGCTATTCGAGGAATCCCGCGGCCCCACACATATCTGAGAAAGACTCTATGGATCTGTTGAAGAATCCGATGGGGCACATTAAAGGGGAGGCAGCGAAATATGTATAAGGCCTTCGGGAGGAGTGACATCTTAAGCGTGGCGACACGGCCTAGCCATGAAATCTCACGATGATCCCATGATATCGCCAAGGATTTAATTTTGGCCGTCAACTTATCAAAGTTGAGTTTGATCATGGTGTCTGTGTTGTCACTGAGCATTACACCTAAGTGAGTTAGGTAATTTGTAGACCACTGGAAGTCAAATTTGTCCCGCAGTGCATTTAGTCGTTCTGTGGGAATATTCATGGCGTATGCTTCAGTCTTAGCTACGTTAGACTTGTAATAGCTATATCGTCCAAATTTATCAATTAGGTCAAAGACCCTCGAGATCGAAGATTTCGGGTTAGTCAAAAGAAGAGTCACGTCATCCGCAAAGAGGGCAATCTTTTCTTCACGTGACGGGTATGTAACACCAGTAATACCTTCTGATAGACGTATTGCTTGAGCAAAGGGCTCCATCACTAAGGTGAAAATTAAAGGGGACAGGGGACACCCCTGTCTGGTGCCATTAGAGATGTTTATTACCGGTGAGCAGAAACCTGGGCCCCTGATACGAGCATGGGGTGATGTGTAGAGGGCCTTGATGGCTACAACTATTTGGGGAGGAAAGTTAAACACTTTGAGAACTTCCCATAGGTACTCCCACCGTACCCTATCAAAGGCCTTTTCGGCGTCTAAGGACAGGGCCACCAGTGGGGTACCTTTCCTTCGGGCATCCGAAAAGATCGTAATTAGGCGCCTCGTATTGTCTGGCCCCTGGCGGCCTTTAGTAAAGCCGACCTGGTCCGACTGTATTAGGGAAGGTAATAGGTTAACTAGCATGTCTGCCTGGAGTTTCGAATAGAGTTTCGTGTCAACGTTTATTAACGAGATCGGACGATAACTACTGCATAGCGTCACATCTTTATTCGGTTTAGGAATAGCGACTATTGACGCTTCAAGGTGTTCTCTTAATATTTGGCCCTCAGACTTAATTTCGTTAAAGAGTTGACCTAGCACCGGGGTCAATAATCTTGAAAATTTCTTATAGAAGGCTCCAGGGAAACCATCTGGCCCCGGGGCTTTGTTGTTTTTCAAGTTCTTAAGGAGTAAAGAAATTTCTCTGTCAGTGAACGTGTTAGAAGAGATTCACCATCCTCCTCCGAAAGTGTCGGGAGACCGAGCTCTTTAAGGAAGTCGCTAATTTCCGTAGTCGTGGCCGATCGAGGGAACTCGCTTTTGGAAATGTTATATAGTTTGTCATAGAACAAAGCAAAAGCTGATCCAATGTCCGCTGGGGCATAGACTCTCTTTCCATCATGCGTGATATAAGGTATTCTTGCTGTAGCTGTTCGCTTTCTCAATTTACCAGCCAAAAGCGTATCCGCCCTATTACTTTTGTGATATAGAATTTGTTTGAAAACTGAGAGAGCCTTTTGAATTCTCTGTAATTCCAGTTCCTTAATCTGACTTCTCAGACCCTGTACTTTAGTAGAGAGTGCCTGGGTGGGGTTTTGTCTGTTAAGTGTTTCGGCCACCCGGAGATCACAATGGAGCTTACCCAAGGGAGCTCCCTTCGTACGACGTAATTCTGCCACCTTAGTAATACAAAAACCTCGTAGGTAGGCTTTCAAGGCCGCAAATCTAATCTGATGGGACGTTTGCCCCTCTCGATTGTCTTGCAGGAACTTAGCTATTTCCTCCTCGAGACCCAGTAGGAAGGAAGTATCCTTCCACAAGAACTGAGGGAACCTCCAGTAAGGCCTATCTATAGGCGTTCTCGGGCCAAACACCTGGAATGTGACGGCGTCATGATCCGACCAGGTACAGTAGTGTATACGCGCCTCATTGATAGAGTTCAGCGTCCATGAATCAACAAAAAAATAATCAAGCCTGGAGTAGGATCTATGGGAGACTGAGAAGTAAGTGAAATCTTTCACTTCAGGATGGTGTGCCCTCCATACATCAAAGAGAGAATGTTGTGCAATCAAATGCTGGAACTTCGGGGCCACCGATATGGTATAGGGGTCAATCCGTTTGTTGGGAGGGACCCTCTTGTCAAGGAGAGGATCCCAAACTAATTTGAAATCTCCCCCTAGGACCAGGGTGCCTTGCTTCAATTTATCAACTAGGAGAAGAGTCCTTTTCAATAAGGAAACCTGTCTTTGGTTAGGGCTGTATACATTGGCTAGAGTGACCAATTGTTCATTAAGTTTCCCTATCAAGATAAGGAAACGCCCCTCTGCGTCTCTTTCCACATGAACCAAATGGAATGCAATCCTTTTGTTAATCAGGATAGAAACACCTCTCGTTTTATCTTTATAGGTAGAATGGAATATTTCAGAGTAATCTGAGAACTTGAGTGTAGGCATATGGGCAGTCGACCAGTGGGTCTCTTGCAAATAAACTACATCCGGGTTACGAGATTTAAGAAAGTTCCTCAACAGACTACGTTTGTTAGGGGAGTTCAGGCCCTTCACATTCAAAGTGAGGAAGGTTAGCGCCATAGTAGGCTCGTTTCTGTTTTGCGCCGTTCAGGAGGGGTAGGGGGATAAGGGGAGAGAAAAAAAAAAAAAAAGGGGGGGGGGGGGTGGGAAGAGAAAAGGGTAAGAAGGAAGAATAGAGGGCAGAGAGATAAGAAACAGAAATACAGAGGAAGATGTGTTATCCAAGAGCTAGACCCCTGCAAGGAGTTAGGGACCAGCCAATGGAGTACTAATCAAGTATGAAATCAGGTCTGGATTCCAGCAAAAAATGTAGGGAAATAAGGGAGAAATTTAGAATCTGTGTTCACGTGTTTACAATGTAAACTACAATTCTGGGGGGGGGCGAGAACCCGTTGGATAGGGTTACTTAAGTTTTTAAGTAGATAGTCGTGGTAGCCAGCAGCTACGGGGTACTTAACATAGATGAATTCTAAAACTTCCTGACAAAAACATTACTAAGAAACAAGAAACAGTTAACTAGTTGAATTAGGAGTATAGGGGGGACAGTCCATATGTAATAATAAGCTTGGACCCATGGTGATGGCGGGACTCAGCCTTTGGGACCTAACTTGATGTATGTGGAGGTTTATTAGGGTAGGTAGTCACCAATGGTGAAGGCTTTAGGGAGGAGTGAGTAGGTCGTGATCTATATCTAAATGGACTAAAAAGTCATAATACCAGCCTAAACACTTACAAAATGGTGTGCAAAACAGAGAAAACATATACCTTTGGAACCAGCATAGGAGTAAAAACATATACAAATTAATGCATTACAACCTAGAAGAAAAGAAGAAAAAAAAAAAAAAAAAAAAAGGGGGGGGGGGAAGGGGAGGGGAAGGGCTATTCTCAGGGAGTAGCATTCATGATATTAAAATCTATGTCAATTGTGGGCTATTAGCGTATCACATATATGTATCAAATTGTGAGGAGGCTTAAAGGTATGGTCAATAATTCAAAATTGGGAGGGAGGAGGAGAGAGCGGGGAGAAAAAAAAAATTAATCATTGAGTTAAATTCAAACCTTGGTGTTTAGGTCAGAAAATGAAATGCATCACATCACAACAGCAAAATGGAACTTTTACATTTCTTGATACATTTCTTTTCCCCTCTATTACCAGCCTAAACACTTACAAAATGGTGTGCAAAACAGAGAAAACATATACCTTTGGAACCAGCATAGGAGTAAAAACATATACAAATTAATGCATTACAACCTAGAAGAAAAAAAAAAAAAAAAAAAGGGGGGGAGGGGGGAAGGGGAGGGGAAGGGCTATTCTCAGGGAGTAGCATTCATGATATTAAAATCTATGTCAATTGTGGGGTATTAGCGTATCACATATATGTATCAAATTGTGAGGAAGCTTAAAGGTATGGTCAATAATTCAAAATTGGGAGGGAGGAGGAGAGAGCGGGGAGAAAAAAAATCAAAGAAAATCATTGAGTTAAATTCAAACCTTGGTGTTTAGGTCAGAGAATGAAATGCATCACATCACAACAGCAAAATGGAACTTTTACATTTCTTGATACATTTCTTTTCCCCTCTATCGTTCCCTCCACCCCTCTCTCTCCACAACCTGGTGGACCTCAGGTCCTGGGGAGTCATTATGGCCCATAGACTGTTGGGAAATTGGCCAGGGTCCCAAATAATAATATCAGGGGGTCTTCTACAACCCGGAAGAAACAGTCTATGGGGTTGCCAGCCACCCTGTCAGGAGAAAGAAACATGGATCCAAGCAAAAACATAGCACAAGAAAATACAGTCCCCCCTTCACCAACTAGGATACTTATCGTCCTGGGTTAATCAGTCAATCAGAATCTGGAACAGGAGACTCCGGCCGGAGTAAACCAGCCGTAGAGGATGAAGTAGGGTCTGAAGGAAGACTGAAGGCAAAAGATGGTGTCTTATGGTTAGGTGATCTCTGTGGCAGAGGTTGCCACTCAGAAGCAGGTCTAATAGGTGTAGACTGGGTCTTTAGGTGAGCAGCCTGTGGAGTTGCAGAAGGTTTCTCCCCTGAAGGCGGAGGGTGACCCCTAGGCCCTGGTGTGTGAAGTAGATCCCAGTCTTTGAGATATTGACGAGCTCTATCTGGGGTGTTAGCAGCCAAAAGGTGGTTATCTTTGTGGATGAGGAGCTTTCTTGGATACCCCCATCTGTATTTAATTCCCTGCTGTCGTAGGATTTTAGTAACCTCTCTAAATGTGGCTCTCTTTTGGATGGTAAACTGGGAGAGGTCTGGAAAGACTTGGATGTCCCTGAATTTTTCGGGTAAAGCAGGGTTGGAAAACATCGCTTTGGCAATCTGCTCTTTATATGTGAAAAAATGGAAGCGGGCTATCACATCTCTGGGCTTTTCAGATGGAATATTTCGCCCTCTAGGTAGCCTATGGACTCTGTCAAGCAAATTTTCATTAGGTAGTTGTGGTGCTTTGAGATGGCCGCAGAACTCGGCTAGGAAAGATTCTAGGTCAGCAGCTGGGATTTCTTCTGAGATTCCTCGGAATCTAAGGTTGTTGTGGCGGAAGCGATCTTCAATGTCAGCCATCTTTGCTTCCACTGTGTCTAACATATCAACCAATACATGGGAATGGTTAGAGAGATGTGCCTGTTCTACCGCCAGATCCTCTTGTTTTTGCTCTAGGGCCTCAACTCTCTCGTTGATTGTGCCTATGTCTTTTCGCAGATCTGCAATAGAGCTTTTAAAAGTCTTAGTGAGAGATTCTTGCAGGTTAGTGATTTTTTGGGTGATTGAGTTGACAATTTCAGATGCCATAGTAGATGGAAGTTCTCCTGTTGTCTGAGAGTACTGGTCAAACAGCTCACTTTTGGTGTGTGGAGGGATATTCAGAGAATCTGAGCTTGGCTGTCTATCTGCCTGGGATTTAGGCTTAAAGTGGTCAGACATGGACTTTTTATATTCAGCTTGGTTTACAGTCTTTCGTCTAGAGCCCAGTGGCATGATAAATAACTGTTTGCAGTTCCCTCTCGCTCAAGCTGTATGCAGTATATATATTTAAAAGTGAGCCATAACCCAGGGTAAAGAAGTTATCAGGTGTGGAAGCTTTAAAACATAGTGGAAGGGAAGAGGGACCAGGCCCCCTTAACTATTTCCCCCTTTCGCCAGACTGCCTGTGAGTTTACATAGTGAGAGCTATAAGGGCCTTGTAGCCCTGCTTAAAAATTTAATAGCTGTCCAGAAGAGTTGTATACTTATAGCGTAGGGCCCACACCTACAGTATGTGGTTTTGAGAATTAGTTGTTATTATCAATCTTCATTCAGGATACATATACATGGCACCACTAATCAGAGAAAGCAGCTTAGGAATCAGGACCATATGTAATTTACGGTAAATACCAATCCAAATTTTAATCTCTAGTTCATAGATGAAGAGAGAAACACGGTAAATACCAATCCAGCTATTGCAAGTGAGACAGAATCTGCAGCTTTGTATGTTATTAAATGAACATCCACGCAGGGAAAACACTTGTGGGGCAGTGATATATGTTGATCTGTAAAAGTCCTTGTGGGTTTGTGTCATTAGCCTATGGTACAGGGAAGATAGTATGCTGTACTGTTGACAGAGGCACAGATTGAGTGACACTAATATCAGGGGTTAACAGCTTTCTACTCACATATTGCCACGTGGGATGTTGCTGACTGTAATATGTCTGTCCGGCTTCTGTACTGAAAGAAAGCACTGTCCATCAATCCTCACCCTCTCCTATAGGGTGTTTGTTGGTCCGGAGGGTTAGTCAGAGGGCTTGCTGGTGTTGGGAAACTTTTTGGCAATCAGGCCCAAAATCGAGTGCCGATGTAGGCCGCGACCGCGGCCTTTCCTGCAAAATGCTCTGGTACTCCCGGTCGGCCTGAATTCGGACCTCAAAATATCCCACAAAAAAAGTAAGGGGCAACTCTAGGCAACCCCGCAAATTGACTGAGGTGGTTTGTGAGCAGTTTCGTTGCTCTTGGTTAATGTAAAAGACCTAATTACACTTTTTTAGGAGCAGAGCTCTGTCCCTGCATGTCTTGTCAGATCGGCTGCTGGCTCCGCCCCCCCCCAGGATTATATTTGAACTGTACCACTCTTGTGGGTTCCGTGAGATGGTTATTCTGAGATATTTAGATGAACTAGCCACCACCTTGAAGGGTACCTCTACTAATGAGTTCTCGTTTTGCCTCAACCATAAGAGTTCAGATTTTGATGTATTAAGTTTATAACCTGAAAATGAGCCAAAAGCATATATCAGAGATAGGAGTTTTGGGATATTAACCATGGTGTTGGAGACATAGAGCAGATTGTCATCTGCTTACAGCGCAATCTTCATTTCCTATTTCCCTATCTTAATTCCCTCTATTTCTTGATGGATCAATATTGCTAAGGGTTTGATCGAAATGTCGAATAATAATGGTGAGAGTGGGCAGCCCTGCCTCGTACCTCTCTCTAAAGTTAGCAAAGAAGATTCCAGGTCATTAACTAGTAGTTTAGTATATGCATTGTTATAAAGGTTATTTGTAAGCTTCAAAAAATTGCTTCTAAAGCCAAAAGTAACCAGTGAAGAGAGCAAATGATTGTAGTGAATAGAGTCAAATGCTTTTTCTGCATCAATTGTTATAATTGCTGCATCTGGACTTGACCCTACACCTGTCTTGTCCTGGCTGAATTACGGTTATGTATAAATCCTGCCTGATCATTATGGATAAAATCTTTCACGACTGTTTGTAGTCTTTTGCTAATATGTAAGTGAAAATTTTATAATCTGTATTGAGTAAGGCTATGGGCCTGTATGATTCCTTATGCTGAGGGTCTTTGCCTTGTTTAGGGATTAAGATGGTTTGGGAGGCTGCAAAATTTGATGAAATCTGATTATTGCCTATAAAAAATAATTAAACATTCTTTTTAAGTGGGTAGTTAGCTCCGGGACAAGAATTTTATAAAATTCATTGGGTAATGCATCCGGACCCGGGGCCTTACCCATCTGAAGATCTGATATAGTCTGGGAAATTTCCTCCTCCGAGATTGGCATGTTAACTGCCAATACCGTGTCTTGCTCCAGCCTTGGTAGTGTTATCTTATCCCAAAACTCCATCTTGCTCTGTTCAGATGACTGTTTGAATGAATACAGATCTTTATAGTACTTGGGGAAAACCTCAAGAATGCCCTCCACAGAGTTAATTGTTTTACCTGCTTCTTTCACTGTTTCAATAAGCGATGATTTTTTATTGTTCTTGACTATGTTGGCTAGCAACTTACCAGCTTTATTGCCATGTCTATAAAATGTAACCTGAGATATGAGCTCCTTTTGTGAGGTAGTGTGAAGGATAAAAGTATCCCGTTCTTTTTTAGCTCTAGTGTAATTGTCCCTGTTAGCTTTCGTTGATTGCTGTAAATAGCGATTGTATGAATTAATCAGGAATCTGAGAGTTTCTTTCTCCCTCTGCTTATATTTATTTTTCAGCATTGCTTTATAAGCTATGATCTCCACTCTTAATACAGCTTTCGCTGCCTCCCAAAATATGGTAGGGTTTTCTACCGAGCCACTATTCTGACAAATGTATTCATTCAATTTTTCTTTTAGCCTAGTTTTAAACTTAATATTAGTTGCCATGTATTTTGGGAAGAAAAATCGAGTAGGTAAGGAGGGGCCAGAATATGTTCAAATATTGAGCAAAATTGGGGCATGGTCCGAGATACATACTGGAGCTATACTGGCTTTGACTCCTCTTTTAATTAATCTATCGTCAATCAAGAACATGTCTATCCTTGAGAGCGATTTGTCGGCTTTTGAGATACATGGGAATTCCTGTGAGACTGGATTTTGAATTCTCCAAATATCCCTAACTGCTAAATTATTAAAAATATTTTGGAACGTTTTGGATTCAAGGGTATCTCTTCTAGCCTTACTTTTGTTAGGCCCTTTTCTGAGCCTGTCTATTGGGAATTGTGGGGTCATGTTAAAAGCCTCTCTAAGCTGCAGAATTTTTGCTTGTATTGATTCCCAAAACTCTGAACTGTATTCATTTGGCGCATACAGATTACACAATGTAAATAATAGCTTGTCTAATTTTAATTTTACGAGCAAAAATCTACTCTCTTTATCAGTGGTAACCGATAAAATGCTGTAGTTAAGCTTTTTACCCAATAGAATTGCCAGACCTCTCTTTCTCGCCAGGCTCGGCACCGCAATGACTTCCTTCACCCAAGCCATCTTTAGTTTTGCAACTTCCTCTGTGTCCAAGTGTGTTTCCTGGGGGCAGGCAATGCCCGTGTTAAGGTGCGCTATTATCGCTTTTCGCTTAAAAGCGTTCCATGATGTCAAAATCACAGAATAACCCCCTAGGCATTGTCTAAATAAATGTAGGCCAGTGAATGGGGAGAGCGACACAGCACAGAAGAGGAGGAGGGAGGGAGAGGAAGAGAGAGGGAAGGGGGGAAGAAAGAAAAAAATAAAATAAAAGGGGGGAGAAGGGAAGGGGAAGAGGGGAACAGTTGCAAAAGGAGAAGGGAGGAGTTCCATAAAAACCTATACACATATTAATCCCCGTACAAGGGGAGTGTAAACCCATGGACCAGTATCTCATAGGAACTTAACATTTTTGATCCTAATAAAAATATACATAAACAGTCTCAAGACAGGGACCCTTATCCCTATCTCAGGCTAGGGAGATATTATTAACCTCTATACATTTCTCTGCCTCCTTAACTATTTGAAAAAATGATTTTGGCCATTTATACTAATCTTTAAAGTGGCCGGGTATAGTATTGCCACCTGAATACCTGTGTTTATCAATTTGATGCATAGTGGGGAGAGATCTCTCCTCTTCATAGATGTCGCATATGAGAAATCTTGAAATAACAAGATTTTGGCGCCGTCTATAACCAAGGGTTGATTCTTCCGATAGTATTGCATTATCAAGACTGTGCTGAAAATTTAATAACTTTGCGATAATTGGTCTTGCGTTTACTTTCCCTATATCCTTGGAGTTGGGTTTTCCCACCCTATGGATTCTCTCAATGATTATCGGGGAGTCAGGTCTAGGGATCTTAAGTAGCTGAAGTATAGTGATAGACAACAATTTATCTAGATTCTCATTCTGCTGATTTTCAGGGACCCCAATAATTCTGATGTTGTTCCTTCTGGAATGGTTTTTGAGGTCTTCGATCTTATTCTGCAGTTTTGTGGTACTAGCCAAATTGCTGTCTATTTAGTTCTCCTGAGTTATCGTCAGATCTTCCAGGTCCGAAATTCTCTGGAGATGAAGGTTTAGTGTAGAGAGGTGATTTGAGGAATTTATCCATGCAAGATGTGCGGAATAAAAGTGCTGGACCGTGTTGTAGATTATGCAAGTTACTCTAAAGTTAAAAGTGAATCAATGGTGGGGGAGAAGGGAGAGGAGAGAGAAAGTGAAAAAAAGGGGGGGGTGCTAGTGAGGAAAGCCGTGAATTAGTTATAGTGCAAAAAACAAAAACAAAAAAGGGGTCCAAATATATTTAAGTCCATTTATGATGACACAGAAACCAAAATGCCAACTAATTACAAAAACAGATATAAGGGATTAAATAAACCCTAAAAATATGATATCTATATGCCTCTTAATGTAGGAAAACCAACTGTACTAAAAGACTACAATTTAATACCTCTATCAGCTGACTGCTCCTTGATGGAGGGCAGACTCTTAGGTAATCTTACTCAGAACATTACACATAGACCAAGCGAGCTACCAATTAACCGTCTTATAGGCCCGGACAAACCAGTATTCTGAGCTATTTTAACCTAATAGCTTGCCAACTGCACAGGGCTAGTATCTTTAACTATCCCTCATTACAACCTCATAGAGTGTCAGAACGCGCAGACAGAGCCCTATCTACCTCACTAGATAATTCCACAGAAAATTTGTCAAAGTATTATTGGTTTGTTTTATTATTATTTTATTTTTGTTGTTTTTTTCCCCCCCCTCTGACTCTCTCTATATTTCTTCCTCCCTTATCCCCACACCCCTTGGGCCACTATAGACCCATTCATTAGGTAATAGGGGGAAGAAAGAAAGCTCCTTCAAACACCCCCCTCTCCCAGCCTACCTAAATCAGAGATAAAAATACAATTTATTCATTACACAGACAAATATTAACACTCTCGGTTATTCCGGTTCACCCGCTCATGCCACCAAATTTTTTATGACTATGGCGTCCTGGATACTCAAGCACCCAGGAACAGCCTATTAGACTTTCTTAGACCAGAGGATCGTCCGTCTCTGTTGTTTGAGTTCTTCTCAAGTGGCTGGGGGCCAGGTACAAGCTTAGTTACAAAGCAACAGTTCAAGAACTGTTGCAGATGGTATATAAGTAAACCCTTTCCTCTTTTTAAAAAGAGTTGTACATGGAACCAAGCAGAGTAATTAGAGTCTGTGTCCTCTCGAAGACCAAACTTAGCAGGTAGACATAAAAAATAGAAAAAAAATGAGGGGAGGGGGGCGCAGAAGGCAAGAAAGCCCCTCTCTCGTGACCTTCCTCAGTCCAGAAGCAACCTTGGTAATAGCTAAAATGTTTAGCTCACTGCCCCCCCAAGATCTGGGAGGTATCTTCGGCTGAACAGAGATATTCCATATATTTAGTGCAGGAAAAAACAAACAGAGAAGCTGCTGGCAGGCCTTTAAATATAGTCAGCTGTAGAAATCACTGTAGTTATGCAAAACCTTTAGCCTCTAACCTCTCTGAGACAATAGTCACAGTTACTCATGGTTTTGCAGGGGCTTGCCGCTGTAACAACTCTGGAGTCTGCCAAGGGCTGAAGAATCTCGAGAGGCAGGGGTACTGAAAAAAGAAGGAGAAAAAGACCAGACCCGGCTGTAGCCTCTATTGAGACCATGGAATTTCCTGGAGCCTTCCTGTTAGCATCTATTCCCTCTGAATAGTAGCTACTGCCGGGACTTCCAACCTGCACTCTGCTTCCTCCTGGATGCAGAGACTACCCCATTGGTGTTATCGAAACTCCTGGACTAGCCCGCTGTCTTAGCTACAACTGTTGGATATATCCGCTGGGCTCTAAGCTCAGGAGGGTATCTCTGTCGGCTGCTTCTTCCTCTTATTTTTTCCCCACCTCCGTTTGCTCAGGCCCCCCTCTCGCAGCACCGGTGGGAGGGGGAAGTGGCTCACCACCTGACCTGAGGCTTGTAGGTGATTTAAGTCCGCAAGAAACTGTCGGACCAGCTCTTCTTGCTGATCTAAGCGCAAATGGTATAGTGCTTCCAGCACAGGTTAACCGGCGCTGGTCGGGTAACCGTGTAGACGGTATCAGTCTAAGCCTCTGAGCCTGTCACACTATAACTTCTACAGAGCGGGAAATCTCAATTCTCCGCCTATGGAGCAAGGCTTGGGCAGCTGCGGGCCAGATATCTGTGCGACTCTCCCTGGCTCCTCTCCCGGAAACCCAAATACCCCAGAATATTTTCTTATTGTGCTATTGCGTGCATGTATCTATGAGGATCATATTAGCTAATCAGCAGTGGGTTATTGCCTCAGGCAATCATTAATGCATAATAAGGTATTGCAATTCATTGGTTAAAGCATTTTGAATGCACCTGATACAAACATATGGCTTGATTACAAATGGTGTGCTAACTGTTAAGCGCAAGCGAAAAGAGGTTTATTGTGGCTCTTTGTGCATGTCGCGATATCCCAACCTGCATTAATTCAACTGCACTCAAGCAATCACATTTACTTTTAACCTGTAATACGCACGCTCCTTCTGACATGCTCAAACAACCATGATAAGCCCCTTTTCGCTTCCACATAACTGTTATCCCTTAATATTTAAATTCTGAAATATTTTTTATTAAACTAATAATTTATAATAATATAAATCAATTGTTCAAAACCATGAAGAAAATATAGTAACTAAACATTGATGTAATTAAATTTAGAAAAGTGGTGGGTGTGGGAAATGTGGTCCAACTAGAGGAGCAGTCCTTATTAGTATCACAAATATATATCAAGGATTAACTCATAATAGGTGTTTTAAAATACAATTTTAATAAACACATAGATAAAATCCTAACATATATATGTGTGCCGGCACCTAAAAATGCACATAAAAAGGCAAATATTTAAAACAATGGGGATATATATCAATGGGCTAATTGCCCTAAAGTTAAAAAGTCTTTGGGGCCGAATTATCAAGCTGCAGATGCAGCTTTTTCTGCTCGAGCCTTCAGATTCGCCGGAAACATAAGTTAAGAAGCAGCAGTCTTAAGACCGCTGCTCCTTAACTCATCAGCCACCTCTGAGGCGGCGGACAGCAATCATCCTGATATGATACGATCAGGATGATTGACACACCCTTTGGCCGTGAATCTGCAGGGGGCGGCATTGCACAAGCATTTTAAAAGGAATGCTTGTGCAATGATAAATGCCAACAGCGTATGCTGTCTGCATTTAACATTGCACAAGCAGTTCTGGTGAACTGCTTGTGCAATGCTGCTTCCTGCAGATTTGCGGCCACTAGCAGGGGGTATCAATCAATCCGATCGTATGCGATCGGGCGGATTGATGTACTCAGCCTCAGAGGTGGCGGAATAGTTAAGGAGCAGTGGTCTTAAGACTGCTGCTTCTTAACTTATGTTTCCGGCGAGTCTGAAGGCTCGAGCAGAAACAGCTGCATCTGCAGCTTGATAATTCGACCCCAAAGACTTTTTAACTTTAGGGCAATTAGCCCATTGATATATATCCCCATTGTTTTAAATATTTGCTGTTTCGGGTGAGCCTGAAGGTTCTCGCGGAAACAGAGGCATCAGGGGCCATTCGGTTCTTGATAAATCGGCCCCTATGTCTGTTTAAATGGAGTGATAGCAAAAATCCTAAACATTCTCTAGTATTTTGAGCAAGTTCTTCTCTGAAATTCCTGATAGTGAAGGTGTGAAATGGTACATTTTCATGAACATGATAAAAATGTTTTGAATGTAATAATCTTTTAATAATGTCGTATTTAGTGCTGAATAAGAAACCTGAATTTTAAATACAAATATTATAAGCCAGTATGTGAGCCAGATATCTAAATGAAAACGTACACATGCAGAAAATATTTATTATTGCAATTGTAACAAAGCAAATATTTGTACCAGCATTAACATTTTTAAATAAATACACACATCGTATTCCAAAGTTATTACTTCTTACACCATTAAAATATTTGATGAAGAAATGAATCTTAATTTTTTTTAATTGATATGTCATTTGTGTTAGATTTAAACTATTTGCAATTAAATTACAAATGACTAACACAAATAATAACTACATATAATGCTGTCACGTGTGATTACAGATCACATGCTGAACTCTATTGAATTAGTGGACCAGTTTTTCTAAGCAAATAGAGAAATATTAAGAGATTTGAAGGTTATTAAATATTCATAAACACATTGTCCCGGATTACAAGTTGTGCGGTATGGCTTTACTGCTTAAAAAATGGCCTTTTGAGTGCAGAATAGTCAGCTACTCTGTATTACAAGTCACGCGGTATGGCTTTACTGCAATCGTTATGGCCTATAACGTAACGATCCATTCCGCATTCAAAGACCAGTAGTTATGGATTTTGCAAAACAAAAAAGTTTAAAAAACCCCATAAAAAATATGTTACAAAGTACACTAACAACCATAAGCTACACTATTATCCCCTAAACCACAATCCCCCAGCATGGCAACTTATAAATAAAGCTGTTAACCCCTAAACTGCCGTCCCCCCACATCGCAACTACGAAAATAAACCTATTAACCCCTATTAACCCCTAAACCACCACCCCCACATTGCGACTACTAAAAATCTATAAATAAATTGCCCTAAGTTAAACAGCTCTTTTGCCCTGAAAAAAATAGAAAGTCCCCCCTAAAATTACAACCCTCCCACCTACCCCCCAAAATAAAAAACACCTAACTAAGAAAAAAGCTAAGTTTTCGTCCAGGCAGATCCATCTTCATCCATCGCGGGACCATCTTCTTTCTTCTTACTGGGGGTGCGGAGTGGTCTACTGATGCGTGGATCCGGAGAGGTGGTCCTCGGTGGTGGTGGTCAGGTCATCAGTGACATGGTGGTCCTCTTTATGTGATCGTCTTCAATCCTTCCTGTGGTTAACTGTTTTCCGAAAACAAAAAAGTTGCACAAAACACTTAAAAATGCATTACAAAGTACAGTTACGCTCATATCAACACTGTCTAATAAAAATTATTGCAAAAAATATTGGGCAAAAATATTATAAGGGCTTAAAGATAGGAGATCTCGGGTGTTAGAAAAAAAAAGCAGGCAAATGGCTTTAGCATTTAGACACGTACATATAAATGCTAAAGATTTATTTGTATATAGATATATATATACAGTATGTTTATATATGTGTACATATATATTAATGTATTATATGTGTATATATGTATTTACAGTCATATATACACATATAAACAAATATATATAAATATATATATATATATATATACTGTATATACACACATATAAACATATATATACAAGTGCATTATATTCCTTTCTCATTAAGCAAATAAAAACATGATAAAATATATTTATGCAATATTCATATTTAATAAAGATTTTAGCTATGTATTTACTATGAATATTTGACATTTGCTCATGCGAATATGCTATGTTGTATGAGCGATGTTTTTTTTTCCAAAAACTTTTTTTTGCCATTGATTTCTATGGGGGGAATACAAGCACGCACATGCAAAGATTTAAGTTTGTTTTTGTGCTATTCGGGTGAACACTAGCGCAAAATATGTTTTTTTGGATTTTGTAATACGAACGCAACCGAAAAGCGCAGAAATGAAAAGCCTAGCAGAGTTTTTGCTTCCTCAAAAACAAACAAATACCGCACCACTTGTAATCTAGCCCAAAGTGTTTGGCTCAGTCAAATCCACTGGGCAGATCATAGGACTAAAGGTACAGGTTGTTAGTCTGCATCAAATTATCTGATGACACTGCTGATGCTCCTCCTAGACTCCACTGCTGCAGTTGCAGTAAAATTCTTCTTTAGTACCACTGCTGCTTCTGTTCCTGTTGTTCCTGTTCTGTGTTGGTCATCAGTCAATGCCTTATCCTTAGGGAACAGCTTGCTGCTGTGTCCAAGGGACCCTAAGCACTTTTTTTGATAGGAGTATTTTAGAGTTTACATACTGTAATCAGATCCTATTTCAGTAACACTGCTGACTGCAGCTGCCACTCTTGTTCTGGCCCTTTGGCTCTGTGGTAATGCTAAATCCTTAGGGAACTGCTAACCATTGTGTCCAAGGGACTGAAGACAGTCATGTTTTTGCCTTCCTTGGAGGTGTATGTTTTTGGGGGTTGTTTACTATAATCAGAGACCTACTTCAGTAAATAAGCCTCCCAATGTTGCCCTTCCTGCTCTTTGGTGGTCATCATTCAATGCCAGATCCATAGAAACCTGCTTGATGATGTATCCTAAGGAACTCTAGGCAGTAGACATGTGTTTGTTTGCCTTCCGTGATGGTGTTACTGATTGGTGGTTGCACAAATATGCCTCTTGTTGTTGGCTTTTAGCTAATTCCCAGTAGTGCATTACTGCTCCTTCAACAAAGGATACAAAGAGAAAGATGCAAATTAGATTCTAGAAACAAATTGTAAAGTTGTTTAAAATTGTATGATCTATCTGAATTATGAAAGAAAAACTTAGGGTTTCATGTCCCTTTAAATGAAGCACAGACTCCATCCATTTACAAATCTTCAATTAGTGAGATCAGACAAACAAATAGTGGCCCCACACTTAAAATAAATGAACTAATCATATTATTTGCACTCATATAAATATTTAACAGAAATATCATTAATAAAGCAAACTGCTTTTTTTATTTTTTTGCATTTTGCACATACTAAGTTAACAATTGTATGCATATAGGAAATATATATATATATATATATATATATACACACTGTATATATTCTTAAAAAATAGTCTTCTTTCTTCACCCTTTGGCTAGAAAATTACTTAAATCTGTTTAATGTTTAGCTTGGAAATAAATAAATATATATTTATGTTTCTTTAGGGCATTGTTCATCAAGTTGGAGCTCCGCTACAGGAATCAAGCCTTGCCTTCCCCATTACGCTGCCAGAGGGCAGAGGGTCAATGATATATGTTGGTTTGTCTGAATCCTTTTTTAACTCCTTAGCAAACACTTATTTCAAGTCCAATGTTCTGAAGTTGACAATATCACAAGAACAGGTGAGATGTCGTAAGGTAAAATATTTAATCTTTCTTGTTGTTTGCTTTATTGAACAAAAACTCTTTGTCCTGAAGTTCTAAACTTGTCAAACTGAATGATTAATCTGCTCCATATTATAGATACAATCGGCCAGATTATGAGTTTTGCGTTAGAGGCTATGCAGTGCTAACGAGCAGTTTTCTCTCACCGCTCACTTACCTGCAGCGCTGGTATTACAGGTTTTTACAAACCCGGCGTTAAAAGGCAAGAAGTGAGCGTTGAGCAAAATGTTACCGCACTCCAATACCAGCACTGCTTAAGTCAGCGGTGAGCTGGTTATACGTGCTTGTGCACGATTTCCCGATAGGAATCAATGGGGAGAGCCGGCTGAGAAAAAGTCTAACACCTGCAAAAAAGCAGCGTAAAACTCAGTAACGCAGCCCCATTGATTCCTATGGGGAAATAAAAGTTATGTTTACAACTAACACCCTAACATGAAACCCGAATCTAAACACCCCTAATCTTACACTTATTAACCCCTAATCTGCTGCCCCCGACATCGCCGACACCTACATTATACTTATTAACCCCTAATCTGCAGCTCCGGACACCGCCGCCACCTACATTATATGTATTAACCCCTAATCTGCTGCCCCCCAACATCGCAGACACCTGCATTATATTTATTAACCCCTAAACTGCCGCCCCCAATGTCGCTGCCACCTACCTACACTTATTAACCCCTAATCTGCTGCCCCCAACGTCGCCACCACTCGTAATCTAGCCGAATGGGATTTAAATTTCCTACTTTTTGCATGTGCAGTGCAGATTTTTTTTACGGCTTCTACTGTGTGCCCGAAAAGGACATAAAGGATGGAAATTGTAAATTGAAGCATTTTTTCAATATGCTTCCATTATCAAAAATGCTACTAGTAAAAGTTATTGTTTCAGCGGCATATGCACATATGCTACTTGTGACTCAAGGATCAGGATTCAAACACCATGCCTGCTCAGAGAGCTGGCGATGGTGTGTACTGCATTAGCAAAGACAAAGGGACCAATTTATCATACAGTGGATCATGTCCGCTGCACAGAGATAAAAGCTGTCAGCATTTAAAATTGCATAAGCATTTCTCGTGAAATGCTTGTGCAATACCGCCCCCTGCACATTCGTGGCCAATTGGCTGCTAGCAGGGGGTGTCAATCGGGCTGATTGCTGTCTGCCGCCTCAGAGGTGGCAGGCAAATTAAGGAATAGCAGTCTGAAGGCTCACACGGAAACAGATGTATACGGGGCTTGATAAATCAGCCCCTTAATATGTGTCATACAAGCTACTTCAGACTTTCTGAGAAGATGTGGTGTTTGAATTCTGCTGCACGGGGCACTCACAAAATATGTGATTATGCCACTGAAAAACAGTAATAACTTTCGAGAAGCATTTTTGTTAATGGAAGTATATTGCAAAAATATTTCTATTAAAAACTGAAATGCAGGGGGCGTGTCCGGGCAGCAGCCATGGAGGACTGAAAAAATAGTAGCTCTGAGATACCTGGGGATAATCCTCCAATTATCAGTAGCATATCTCACAATCGACCTTTTATAACAGCATATTTCAGGACTGGACACTGTGTACATCTAGAATATATATGTTTTTCTCTTCTAGCAAAGCATGCAGTTTCAATATACTCTCATGGACTGCACTGGGCCGTTGGATCTTAGGTGGCGGCCTAACACGAGATGCAACACCCCCCCCTCGGGGGTAAATTTACGGAGTTTGAGTGATAATCTTACTACTTGTATAATTCTAAAGAGAGAGAGTGGTACCGTGACTGTCTTCATTGTACGCCTAATACTGTTTAATACCAACAACCACCCTTAGATATCTGCATACCCGGGAAATGGAGGATCTACTCAACAGATGGGAACGTCATTCTTCACAACTAATTAGAGATTGCTGTAGTAATTTCCAACAGCAGCTAAAAGATTATCTCCGGAGACTACTACCCTGTAAATCGGATTGTTACACAGGCTGGGTCCCACTTACCCGGCATGCAGATGGAGTACAGAGTCCCATGGAGTTGCATGGTGCTACGGAGGTTCAGGGCAAATCAGTTAGTTCAGGGGAGGAGGAATTGGAACTAGGCCCTGCTACTGAGGAGATCGGAGGTTCATGTGACGCACAGCCGCTAGCTGATTGCTGACGAAGTAACTCAGATGGGGAGGCAGCTCCTTATGCAGCGGAGACTGTTAATATAGGCAGAAAAGGAGAGGCTTTCGATACAAACGGTTTTGTGGTCCCCCTATTCAGACCGGGTATTGTGCACACGGACCCTGAGGCACTCCATAGACATGAAACACTAAGCCTAGTCTATGCCCTCTTGAGTGATATAGAGGAATGATGATACCTGTGTGTCAGGGATTCCTCTCATACTACCTGTCAGTAATCACTATCCCTTTAATTCTCTGCTCACCTTATCCTCTCCACCCTATTTAAGGTTGCCTCCCACTTCACAAATTGCTTAGTATTGAAGTTATACCTCTCATACACTACAAGCCAACTCCTGCTCTGTACTGAGTTTTCAACAGACGGATTCACGCAACCAGATCAACCTGCCAAAGTGAAGAGTGTTCACATTCCCTACGATTCAGCATTTGGTAAAAATATATTATGTTATTCATCCACAGCGCTCTCTAACACTTTGTCATCTCTACTGCTCCTTATTTTCTCTGCTCCGGATTACACTGCATCGGCAGTCAGCTGGGATACAATCACGCTCATGCAAGCCACGAGGCTGTGACGTCACACGCCAACTTCAGCACAGTCGGACTACACAGCGTTCTATAACCATACATTGTATCACAGCTCTCTCAAAACGATTTGATTCTCCGGTAAGCCTAAACTTCATATTATTCTGCTGTGGTATCCTGCACCTAAATTCCACTCCTATCCAGTTTTATGCTAATTGGACAATATATAACGTTCATATTTTCCTATAATAATTTATTTTTATTTTTGTTCAATCACACCTCATTCACTTACTTGTTGCACTAACTATTGATTATTTTTTATAGTTGTTGTGCATCTTATTCTAATTTTTTGTTTTACCCATTTGCCTTATCTGACCTCTGGGGTGTAAACCGATTTCCCTGCTGCATTCCCTCAGTGTATTCCTTTGCACATGTGGCAGCTATAGGGTAATACTATTTACACCACCATTATAGAAATCACAGCTTGGTGTTACAATTGAAGATACAACCTGTCATTGTATTTTTCAGTAACTTTCTGTTACATTAATATAGATTTATTTTGTCTCGGCAATTGAGGTCTTACCATTCATACTAAAATTATTTTATTTTTCTCAGATTTGCATACGGGTGTGACACTGTGAGAGCTGGAATTGGATAGATTCTCACTGCTGTAACCCTGCCGCAATGTAATTATGAGAAACTACAATGGCGCTGCATGAGACATAGCAGATTTACTTCCGTGCTGAAAAGTCCCTATTTTGTTGGCTTTACTTTTTTTTTTTATGGACATGGTTGTCTTGAGCTATTTTACCTTGTGCAAGTATTGCTGTATACTCATGCCTTTTTTACATGTTCATGTACCGTGAAATACTGAATAGTATGATATTACAGGGACAATGTTTTAGTGGACACTTACCTCTTCTATGTTATTTGTTATGTTCACTTTGATGCATATGTCTACCTGCATTTCATTTAGTCTAAACTTCAGTTAGGGACTCTTCCATAATTCTGCTATATTTTAATATATCCCCATTATTCTTTACCTTTATTCTTAGGGTTACTTAGTTTCTACATGTTAGAGTGAGTTAGCTTTCAGCATACTTGTTTATACTAACTCATGCCTTCTTATGCTAATATTACTTATGTGCTCCATTATGCTTAATGGACAATATCTAGGTTATTTAGTAAGCTAATGCTAGCCCTGGCTAATATAGTACTTAATCTAAGCGGATCAATTTTACTTATCTCCTATGGTCCACCAATAATTAATGTGTTAGATTTCCCAGTCTCCTAGGTATAGGGCCCGTACCAGGGAGATTAGATTTAATTACATGGTATCATAGACAGTAAGTTGCCTTTTAAACTATTATAACTTTATTTTCACCAACTTTTTATACAGCACAGCACTAAGTTTATATGTGAGCTTTTGCTCTATATTAGAAGATACTAGGTTTTGGTTCAGCTCCTAGATATTTCAACAAAGGCTCCGATGAGCTGTAAGTAGTAACTCTAGTGTTCATTGTCATATACAGTATTTATTTGAGTTGCTATGGTTTTCAGGACCTCTGAAATAATTCTTAGGGGAAAAGGTTTAAGGTCTAGTTACACATAATACAAAGCCGTTAAGACCATGGAAGTAAAACAAATGTTATATAACTTTAACTTCTGTACTAATATTTATATTGCTGACAAATATGTTCCCTTCCATTCAACTGCCACGTGAGGAGATATAAAAAGGTTCAGATAGCTGGGATCATTGTGAGCTGCTCTAGGTTCTGTATAACTTATAACAGTTGGATGTTGATCTTTTAGAATTTCCATTCTCTAATACCTCTATATGACCCTTTCTTTGAACACAATTGATGCAAGATCTCTATGTATGTTATAGATCTTTGGACAGGTTCTTAGGTATAATTCTCTCTACTAGAATATTATATCACTATAGTCCTCAGGACCCAAGAGCGGTCCTATATGCTTAACGGTTTATAGTGGTCCAGATATAACGTTGGGATTAATACTTTCCGTAACTGCTTATAATAGTTCAGATATAACGTTGTTATCAATAATTAAAAAAAAAATACAAGAAAATAGAGGTTTACAATTTGAGACCCAAGAGTGGTCCTTTACTGTTCAGGGTTGTCTTTTAAATGGTTATCACTATAGTACTACAAGGTCCAAAAGTGGCCTTTTATTTTATTTGGAAGACATACAGTTTACTTGGCAGATATTCTGACTATTTTGACTGCTAGATATGTTACATAATACGTATTGTATTTTTGTATACTATGTATGGTTCTCTAACGTGGAACAATTTTTTTCATAAAGATTGTAATGTTGTTTATGTTTGTATGCCGCAAAATTATACCTCAATAAAAAAAAAAAAACTGAAATGCAACCACACGCATTTGAATTTTGACCTTTAAACCTATTAAATATTTTTTTCCTGTGAAATTTCAATATAAATGTTAAATTTATCCATTAAATACAATTTTTGCAGAACAATTTCCTTACAAATTTTAATGTCATTTATCAATAAATCCAGAGAATACCGCTTACTGAAACACTTTTCTCAAGGTAAAATCTGCCTTAAAAGTATTACAATAGGGGTGTAACAAGCAGCCAACCAGTTTCCTTGCTAAGCACGGGTACTATTCACCAGCTTTAGGTGGAATTCTGCTGTTCTACAGTGTAACAAGCTGGAATTAATGGCAGTTCTTTCTTGAAAACCAAACTTGCTAACTGAACTTTTTCTCAAATGCTTAAAGGGACATTCTAGTCAAAATGTAAATGCACATAGATGAATTATATCATTGAATAGAAACATATTTGCAATATAGATGTATTGGCAAAAATGCTTCTAGTAAAAACTATCACTGTTTTCGAGTTACCTTTTTTCTCTACACGTGCATGTGAAGCATAGCTAGATATTCTCAGTGCACCAGAATTTTAAATACTGAGGTTGCTCAGAACTCCAGTAGGGCTTGTATCATGTCAACAATGAACAAATTGAGTCATTACCAGATGGTACAAGCGCATTAGGCTCTCTGAGAAAGTGCTGTGTTTAAAATGATGGTGCATACTTAAATACACTTTTGAAACAGCTATAGCTTTTATTAGAAGCATTTTTTGCTAATATATGTATATTACAAAAATTATTTTATGCAAAACTGAAATGCATCCATGTGGATCCCCATTTGGGCTGGAATGTCCCTTTAAATCAGTTATCTGCAATGCAAAGAAACTAATTAATATCAAACACAAACTAAGGTAAAGTATTTTAAGTCTGAGCATAATAAACGTACCTTAAAATAAGTTTGGTTACATATTCTAGACAAATGCAACACTGCACAGGGTACTGAAGGGCGGCTCACACAAAATGGAGGACATCTGTTGTAGGGAACTGCAATTATCATGAACTCAGATACAGCAATCACAGAGCAATGATATCAGGAACAGAGTAGGCAGAAATAACATAGTCAAAACCAGCTCAAATAAATACAGTACCAAATTAGTAACAAAGGTTTATTCAGGAACCGGCAAAAGTCAGTAAAAATAAAATCATTAGAAAGCACAAATTAGGTCAGGAAAGCCAAAGTCAAAACCAGTAGCCCAAAAATAGAGAAACAAATGCCAGAACATGAATGTCTCAATAAACAAGCAACCAAACATTGCACAAATCAGGGAGTATAAAGGTTACTTCAATTGAGGCTTTGATCCTCCTAGGTCTCCTTAACTGATTGCCTGAGCATGACGAGAATGGGTCATGATGTCAACTGCTGCCTGTGTCACACACTGTTCTCATCGTGAAGGGGAATTGCTGATCACAGAACTGTATCAGCGATTCCACTGCACTGCAGGGCTGAATGTTGGTGGCATAGTGGGCGGCATTCCCAGAGCTACATGGGAGTGCTGGTGATGTTACCACGAACATGTGTGGTGATGTCACAGAGGGGCTGGACTACAAAATGACAGGCAGGTAAGGTAGGTGGATGAGGGGGTTGCTGTTTAAACCCCTCAAATTCAACTCCATTACTAGACACGGACCTCCAAGTCCCCTCATTTGAATGAGATAATGTCTTTTTTTTCTTAAACACATATTTCTATATCTATGTGTATATACCTATACCTGCATATATATTCCTATAGATATGTAGGTATAGATATGTATTTTACATTAACAGTATCCGATATATAGAAATATATATTTAAATATAAAAAGTACATTATTTTCTATGTGAAGAACATTGGTTCCTCAATAGTGATGTCGCGAATTGTTCGCCGGCGAATAGTTCCCGGCGAACATAGCATGTTTGCGTTCGCCGCGGTGGGGAACATATGCAATGTTTGATCTGCCCCCTATTCGTCATCATTGAGTAATACTTTGACCCTGTAGCTCACAGTCAGCAGGCACATTCCAGCCAATCAGCAGCAGACCCTCCCTCCCAGACCCTCCTACCTCCTGGACAGCATCCATTTTAGATTCATTCGGAAGCTGCATTGTTAGTGAGAGGAGGGACAGTGTAGCTGCTGCTGATTTAGTAGGGAAATCGATAGCTAGGCTAGTGTATTCAGTGTCCACTACAGTCCTGAAGGACTCATCTGATCTCTGCTGTAAGGACAGCACCCCAAAAAGCCCTTTTTAGGGCTGCTTTTTTTTTTTTCCTGTGTAATCTAATTGCAGTTGCCTGCCTGCCAGCGTGTGTGTCAGGCTCACAGCGTATACTGTGCCCACTTGCCCAGTGCCACCACTCATATCTGGTGTAACAGTAGTGTAGATTTAAAAAAAAAAACACTTTTTTGACTGTGTTAAATAATAGCAGTCAGTTTCCTTCACACATGTGCGTTTAAGTGCCTGCCTGCCAGGGCACAGTGTCACCCCAGTGCAACTCATATCTGGTGTAACAGATAAAAAGATATTTATTTAAGCTCAACGCGTTTCAACTTTTAGCAAGTCTTTCTCAAGAGCAATATAAAATCAATAAAAGCAAGTAGCTACTTGCTTTTATTGATTTTATATTGCTCTTGAGAAAGACTTGCTAAAAGTTGAAACGCGTTGAGCTTAAATAAATATCTTTTTATCAAAGTTGGAAGACTGTTGATATTCTTCTTTGCTGAGACAAGCTGGATTCTCCTATTTATGGAGTAAGTTACTATTTAGTTTTTTCTTGATTTACTGGACACCTTTGGTCATTTTGAGTCTTCATTTGCTTGCAGACCTATTAACAGGTTCTTGAGAGATTCTGAAACTATTCTGGGGAACTACATCACTCTGGAGACACATTACATTGCAGCTGAACTCCCACTACTTATGGAGTGAGTATACTGCACTTATATTAATTGGATCCTACACACACCTCAAGCCCTTTTTCTCTTCGCCATATAGAGAAACATCACTGTACAGACCAGCGCCATCTATTTGCCATTTTTCCACCCGTTAAATAATAGCAGTCAGTTTCCTTCAGACGTGTGCGTTTAAGTGCCTGCCTGCCAGGGCACAGTGTCACCCCAGTGCAACTCATATCTGGTGTAACAGTAGTGTAGATTTAAAAAAAAAAAAACTTTTTTGACTGTGTTAAATAATAGCAGTCAGTTTCCTTCACACGTGTGTGTTTAAGTGCCTGCCTGCCAGGGCACAGTGTCACCCCAATGCAACTCATATCTGGTGTAACAGTAGTGTAGATTTAAAAAAAAAAAAAAACTTTTTTGACTGTGTTAAATAATAGCAGTCAGTTTCCTTCAGACGTGTGCGTTTAAGTGCCTGCCTGCCAGGGCACATTGTCACCCCAGTGCAACTCATATCTGGTGTAACAGTAGTGTAGATTTAAAAAAAAAAAACACTTTTTTGACTGTGTTAAAAAATAGCAGTCAGTTTCCTTCACACGTGTGCGTTTAAGTGCCTGCCTGCCAGGGCACAGTGTCACCCCAGTGCAACTCATATCTGGTGTAACAGTAGTGTAGATTTAAAAAAAACAACACTTTTTTGACTGTGTTAAATAATAGCAGTCAGTTTCCTTCACACGTGTGCGTTTAAGTGCCTGCCTGCCTGCCTGCCAGGGCACAGTGTCACCCCAGTGCAACTCATATCTGGTGTAACAGTAGTGTATATTTAAAAAAAACAACACTTTTTTGAATGTGAAATAATAGCAGTTAGTTTCCTTCATGCGTGTGTGTTTCAGTGCCTGCCAGGGCACAGTGTCACCCCAGTGCAACTCATATCTGGTGTAACAGTAGTGTACATACCTGATGTTTTAAAGCACGTTAATCCAAACAATTTAGGAATGTGAGGTGATTTATGCCCTTTATGGATTAAAACCAGACTCTGCATCAACTATGTAATTTTCCATGGGAGTTTTGCCATGGATCCCCCTCCGGCATGCCACAGTCCAGGTGTTAGTACCCTTGAAACAATTTTTCCATCACTATTGTGGCCAGAAAGAGTCCCTGTGGGTTTTAAAATTCGCCTGCCTATTGAAGTCTATGGCGGTTCTCCCGGTTCGCCCGTTCGCAAACAGTTGTGGAAGTTTGCGTCCGCCGTTCGCGAACGCAAAATTTTAGGTTCGCAACATCACTATTCCTCAATTTAGATCTTAACATGGTTGGGTAAGTGCTCATGAAAAGTTAGTATTCTTAAGACACGTTATTGAAATATTACATATCAAATATTTATAAATAATAATTAGTAATTAGTAACACATTATTAAACATACTGTAAAATATTGTAAATACTCCATATAATATATCTATATTTTAAAGTATGTTTAATCATTTTTAATAATTTGTATTATTTTTTGAAATATTTTATATGTAATATTTCAATAACGCGCCTTAATACTAAGTTTTCATGTGCGCTAACCAAACCACGTTAAGATCTAAATTGAGAAGCGCAATGCGCAAAATTAATATTTTACATTCCTATGTTCTTCACATAGAAAATCATGTACTTTTTATTCCTAAATATATATTTCTATAAATATAGATTTATGTGTTTATATGTGTATATATGTCAGTAAATGCATATAAACACATATCAATACATAAATACATATGTAAACACATATATATACATATATATATATACACATACATATTAAGACATGTATATGTATTAGACATGTGCACATCTGAAAGTTTCGTATAGTTTCGTATCGATTCTGTATTATTTTTTTTATTTAATTTTGTTGCATTCGGATTGATTTGTTATATAGCAGTCATTTGTTTCGGATGCATTCTGATTGATTTGTTATCGCAGTCATTCGTTTCGGATGCATTTGGAAGTTCATTATTTTCTGATTTATTTGTTCTTTTATGTTACGTTGATTCGGATGGTTCAAACAAACACAAAATTAATTATTTTACTTTTCTATCTCACTATATTTAATTGGAATATAGCTCTATTCCTTTTTTTTATAATAAATATGGAATGGCAAAGGAATTATGATTAGTCCAGAGAGTCAGACTATTGCGCCATGGCCATTCGAATAAAACAAATTAATCCAAACTAATTTGGATGTTTTGTTACAAATTAATTCGCATTAATTTAGTTTCGTTACTATGGTGATTCATCCGAATCTCCAAATCACCTGAATTTTGTCTGAATTTTGATTCAGAACTAAACGAATTGCACATCTAATATGTATGTATGTCTATGTTAAAGCCCTTTGCAGCCTTTTTTTCTGACACCTGAGACCTCATATCTGTGAGCCCTTATAAATTTTAAGGCAATGTTTTTAATATTTTTTATTAGACAGTGTTATTATTAGTGTTACTGTATTTTTTAATATAATTTGGATGTGTTTTGTGCAACTTTTTAGCCAAGTGTAACTGTAACCAGTCGTGATATTCCGACGTGCATTAAATTCAATTGTGCTTGACCAAACACATTTATTTTGAACCTGTAATACACGCTACGTCTGATGCACCCAAACATCCTTTACAAACCCACTCGTATTCTAGCCCAACATTGGTAGATTCTGAATCTGCTGGGCCTGTTGAAAAAAAAAAAATATATAATTTGTGTGGGTCACTCACTGAAATTTGACTTACAATAGTGTTTATATGTAGGTAGTAAGCTCAAATTGGCTCAGAACTGGGGCGCGATCCGATATAGATCGTAGTTTGCGGCACAAGCGAGGGAACCCCCGCCGCCCGTAGTTTCAGCTTGCAACTCGAGCTATCACATATACGGCACCATCAGATGCTAAAGTGCTGTAAGTCTGATAAACCAGCGATGTCCAGAAATCTGCGTAAGTCCAAATTTCTGGAGTCGCCAGTGACTTACGGCACTTTAGAAACTGCCGGCACCTACAAAACCTGACTAAAGTTATAAAATCTCCCATACTGTCTAACACGCCTCCCAAACATAGCCCGACACGTATACCCCTCTATCCGCTATCCCCCCTCACTCTCATAATAATAAAAAAATGTATTAACCCCTAAACCGCCGCTCCCGGACCCCGCCACACCTAATAAAGTTATTAACCCCTAAACCGCCGCTACCGGACCCCGCCACCACCTACATTAACTACCCCCTAATGTGAGCCCCTTACACCGCCGCCACCTACATTACCTACCCCCTAATGTGAGCTCCTACCCCGCCACCATCTACATTAACTACCCCCTAATGTGAGCTCCTACCCCGCCGCCGGCTATATTAAAATTATTAACCCTTAATCTAATCCCCCTACCCTGCCCCCAGCTATATTAAAATTATTAACCCCTAATCTAAATCCCCCTACACCACCGCCACTTATATTACATTTATTAACCCCTAATCTAAATCCCCCTACACCGCCGCAACCTATATTACATTTATTAACCCCTAATCTAATCCCCCTACCCCGCCTCCAGCTATATTAAATGAATTAACCCCTAATCTAATCCCCCTATACCGCCGCCACCTATATTAAATTAATTAACCCTTAAATACTAAACTATCCCTACCACTAAACCTACCCTGAAAAGGGCTTTTTGCGTGGCATTACCCCAAAGTAAACAGCTCTATTGCCAGCCCTTAAAAGGGCTTTTTGCGGGGCTTTGCCCCAAAGTAATCAGCTCTTTTACCAGCCCTTAAAAGGGCTTTTGGCGGGGCATTGTCACAAAGTAATCAGCTCTTTTGCCTATAATCTAAATCCCCTACACCGCCGCCACCTATAATAAATGTATTACCCCCTAATCTAATCCCCCTATACCGCCACCACCTATAATAAATGTATTACCCCCTAATCTAATCCCCCTACACCGCCGCCACCTATATTAACTATATTAACCCTAATTATATTAGGGTTAATATAGTTAATATAGTTATTATATTATATATATTAATTTTGTAGACAATGTGCACTCCAAGCTTATCAGTCAGCTGCCTTGGGTGCAACAAACAGTATGTGTAAGCAGGTAGAAGAAAGTGCACTCCAAAGGACTTACTTGTTGATCCACTTTATTGTGAACGTTTTCGAGCCTGACTGGCTCGTCCTCAGACAGACAAAACAACAACAATTGCATTTCCCACCACCAGGACTTAAATACCCAACCTTAATTACGTGTACGTTCTACACATTTGTCACGCCCCCAGGGAGGAGGAGTAAAACAGCTGTGTCAGCGTACAAATCAGCTAAAAAACAAAATGTAATAAAAATATCAAACAATGTGATAGAATTAGTGCGCAATAACAAGACCAATATGTAATATGCTGAACTTAATAAACAGTTCTATTACCTGATACTGCTGGGGAATAAAGTACCGTAGTGTGTTATCATGTGACAGGGAACGGTATACTACCGAGGAAAATAATGGGCACAGAACATATGAATATCAATGTGTGGCGAAGCGGTTCAGAGATTTATACTGGGAATGCACAGAGCATTATGTGAATGATGCTGTAACTAGAAAGGAACATTGCAAACACCGTAGTTGATTATCAGCGATGAATGTGTCAAAGTAACCATAGCAACGGTAAACAGGCAAACCCACAGCGGAACAGCGCTATAACACAATGTCGGTTGAAAATGTAACCTAAATTCAAAAGGGGGAAAAAAAAACAGATAACTAGTAGCAGCCGGCAATACAGACTTTGCATAAGGCAACGCTTTTGGTTGCATGGAGCTAATATAGGAATCTGCCACAGTTGTCATGACAACCGCAAACTGTCAAACCAATATCGGTATACTTAGGGGCAACAACGACCCGACATTATGGGACAGTGCAGGAAGGCATGTTAACCGTGGGGAAAACAAACCTGTCAATAGAAGCAGTAAGCTGTGGTGACAACTTAGAATAAAATAAAATAAAATGTTCAATAAGGGAGCTGTACAGACTAGTCAAATAAATGGGAAGGTAGATATACCTACTGATAAATAGATAGTACAAAAATACAGATCTATAGGATTGAAGTAGAAAAAATATAACAGCATTTATAGAACACACCTACTTAGGTTAAGCATATTACTAATAAGCAAGGCTGTTAGCCAAAAAAGGTGCCAAATACTGCTACTGAAAAATAATGCTAACTAACCATGATACATTAGAATAAATATTGCGTTATCAAAAAGAGGTTTTCGATAAGGCCAATCATAGGTTGAATGGAAAGTGGCTCTCAATTCTCTGTTGGTCTCCCTTAAAGGAACACCTGCCAATCCAGGTAGACATTAAGTCCCTTTGGTGTCACTGTGTCAAGTTTGTACATCCAACGTGCCTCTCTTTGCAGTAATAGGTTGTTACGGTCCCCACCTCGTGTCAGAGGGGGGACATGATCAATTATAGTATATTTCAAGTCCGCCACTGTGTGTTGGTGTTCAGCAAAGTGCCGTGCTACCGGCTGTTCTGAAGTCCCCTTCTTGAGGGCAGTGCGGATGGCTGACCGATGGTTTGCCATCCTGGTTCTGAGGTTGTCAGAGGTCTTGCCCATTATTTTCCTCGGTAGTATACCGATCTCTGTCACATGATAACACACTACGGTACTTTATTCCCCAGCAGTTTCAGGTAATAGACCTGTTTATTAAGTTCAGCATATTACATATTGGTCTTGTTATTGCGCACTAATTCTATCAAATTGTTTGATGTTTTTATTACATTTTGTTTTTTAGCTGATTTGTACGCTGACACAGCTGTTTTACTCCTCCTCCCTGGGGGCGTGACAAATGTGTAGAACGTACACGTAATTAAGGTTGGGTATTTAAGTCCTGGTGGTGGGAAATGCAATTGTTGTTGTTTTGTCTGTCTGAGGACGAGCCAGTCAGGCTCGAAAACGTTCACAATAAAGTGGATCAACAAGTAAGTCCTTTGGAGTGCACTTTCTTCTACCTGCTTATATATATATATATATTAAGTATAATAACCCTATCTAACTCTAACACCCCTAACTAAATTCTTATTAAAATAAATCTAATTAATATTAATATTATTAATTTAAATATTCCTATTTAAATCTAAATACTTACCTATAAAATAAACCCTAAGAGAGCTACAATATAATTAATAATTACATTGTAGCTATTTTAGGGTTTATATTTATTTTACAGGTAACTTGGTATTTATTTTAACTAGGTACAATAGCTGTTAAATAGTTAATAACTATTTAATAGCTACCTAGTTAAAATAATTACCAATTTACCTGTAAAAAAAATCCTAACCTAAGTTACAAATACACCTACACTATCAATAAATTAAATAAACTACAAATATCTAAACTAAAATACAATTAAATACACTAAACTAAATTACAAAAACAAACAAACACTAAATTACAAAAATTAAAAAAGATTACAAGAATTTTAAGCTAATTACACCTATTCTAAGCCCCCTAATAAAATAATAAAGCCCCCCAAAATAAAAAAAATTCCCTACCCTATTCTAAATTACAAAAGTTAACAGCTCTATTACCAGCCCTTAAAAGGGCCTTTTGCGGGGCATGCCCCAAAGTAAACAGCTCTTTTGCCTGTTAAAAAAACACAATACCACCCCCCAACATTAAAACCCACCACCCACATACCCCTACTCTAAACCCACCCAAACCCCCCTTAAAAAAAACTATCACTAAGCCCCAGAAGATCTCCCTACCTTGAGTCGTCTTCACCCAGCCGGGCCGAACTCTTCATCCAATCCGGGCAATTTCTTTATCCAAGCGGCAAAGAAGAAGTCTTCCATCCGGTGATATCTTCATCCAAGCGGCAAAGAAGAAGTCTTCCATCCCGGCGATGTCTTCATCCAAGCGGCAAAGAAGAGGTCCTCCATCGGGGTGAAGTTTTCCTCCAAGCGGCATCTTCAATCTTCTTTCTTCAGCCCTCTGACGCGGAACATCCAGCTGGCCGGACGACTGAACGACGAATGAAGTTTCCTTTAAATGACGTCATCCAAGATGGCGTCCGTCGAATTCCGATTGGCTGATAGGATTCTATCAGCCAATCGGAATTAAGGTAAGAAAATCTGATTGGCTGAAGAAAGAAGATTGAAGATGCCGCTTGGAGGAAAATTTCGCCCCGATGGAGGACCTCTTCTTTGCCGCTTGGATGAAGACATCGCCGGGATGGAAGACTTCTTCTTTGCCGCCTGGATGAAGACATCGCCGGATGGAAGACTTCATCTTTGTTGCTTGGATGAAGATATCGCCCGGATTGGATGAAGAGTTCGGCCCGGCTGGGTAAAGACGACTCAAGGTAGGGAGATCTTCTGGGGCTTAGTGTTAGGTTTTTTTAAGGTGGGTTTTGGTGGTTTTAGAGTAGGGGTATGTGGGTGGTGGGTTTTAATGTTGGGGGTGGTATTGTGTTTTTTTTTACAGGCAAAAGAGCTGTTTATTTTGGGGCATGCCCCGCAAAAGGCCCTTTTAAGGGCTGGTAATAGAGCTGTTAACTTTTGTAATTTAGAATAGGGTAGGGGAATTTTTTTATTTTGGGGGGCTTTATTATTTTATTAGGGGGCTTAGAATAGGTGTAATTAGCTTAAAATTCTTGTAATCTTTAATTTTTTGTTTGTTTTTTTTGTAATTTAGTTTAGTGTATTTAATTGTATTTTAGTTTAGATATTTGTAGTTTATTTAATTTATTGATAGTGTAGGTGTATTTGTAACTTAGGTTAGGATTTTTTTTACAGGTAAATTGGTAATTATTTTAACTAGGTAGCTATTAAATAGTTATTAACTATTTAATAGCTATTGTACCTAGTTAAAATAAATACCAAGTTACCTGTAAAATAAATATAAACCCTAAAATAGCTACAATGTAATTATTAATTATATTGTAGCTATCTTAGGGTTTATTTTATAGGTAAGTATTTAGATTTAAATAGGAATATTTAAATTAATAATATTAATATTAATTAGATTTATTTTAATAAGAATTTAGTTAGGGGTGTTAGAGTTAGATAGGGTTATTATACTTAATATATATATAATATAATAACTATATTAACTATATTAACCCTAATATAATTAGGGTTAATATAGTTAATATAGGTGGCGGCGGTGTAGGGGGATTAGATTAGGGGGTAATACATTTATTATAGGTGGCGGCAGTATAGGGGGATTAGATTAGGGGGTAATACATTTATTATAGGTGGTGGCGGTGTAGGGGATTTAGATTATAGGCAAGAGAGCTGATTACTTTGTGACAATGCCCTGCCAAAAACCCTTTTAAGGGCTGGTAAAAGAGCTGATTACTTTGGGGCAAAGCCCCGCAAAAAGCCCTTTTAAGGGCTGGCAATAGAGCTGTTTACTTTGGGGTAATGCCACGCAAAAAGCCCTTTTCAGGGCTATTTGTAGGGTTAGATTTAGGTTTAGTGGTAGGGATAGTTTAGTATTTTAGGGGTTAATTAATTTAATATAGGTGGCGGCGGTATAGGGGGATTAGATTAGGGGTTAATTAATTTAATATAGCTGCCGGCGGGGTAGGGGGATTAGATTAGGGGTTAATAATTTAATATAGCTGGCGGCGGGGTAGGGGGATTAGATTAGGGGTTAATAATTTAATATAGCTGGCGGCGGGGTAGGGGGATTAGATTAGGGGTTAATAATTTAATATAGCTGGCGGCGGGGTAGGGGGATTAGATTAGGGGTTAATAATTTAATATAGCTGGCGGCAGTGTAAGGGGCTCACATTAGGGGGTAGGTAATGTAGGTGGCGGTGGTGTAAGGGGCTCACATTAGGGAGTAGTTAATGTAGGTGGCGGCGGTGTAAGGGGCTCACATTAGGGGGTAGTTAATGTAGCTGGCGGCGGGGTCCGGGAACGGCGGTTTAGGGGTTAATAACTTTATTAGGGATTGCGGCGGGGGATCGCGGTTGACAGGTAGATAGACATTGCGCATGCGTTAGGTGTTAGGTTTTATTTTGCAGGTAGTTTAGGGAGCTACGGGGCTCCGATACACAGCGTAAGGCTTACTATGCCTGCAATTTGTGGCGAGGTGAAAATGGAGTAAGATTTCTCCATTTTCGCCACGTAAGTCCTTACGCTGTATATTGGATACCAAACTGCGCTGGTTTGGTATATCTGTCTATGGGCCAAAAAACTATGGCCGAAGGCAGAAATATACAAGTGTAACTCCTAGGTTACGCTGTATATGTGATAAAACCAGCGCAAAATTTGGCGTCGCCGGCTTTTGCGGTCGACGCTGCATATCGGATCGAGGCCCATGTGTGTTAAAATCGCTTAGCACTGAAAAGGGTTAAAGGCATAGTTTATCTTAATCCAGAAGACAAAGCAAAAATCCTTTTCCCCAAACTCCTGTTATATAAATAGTGGCTTTATATAACCCAGAGACTTTTAGATAATCAGGTTCTTGAATTAAAATTCACCACAATTCCTTCAAGCACCAATAATTCATAGACGTTTTAAAATAAATATAATATTTTATATGTCTAGGAATTTATCATCTTTTCTTTTCCAAAATTGCAGTTCCCTCATGCTTATTGGTTACGAACAGGGGATTATGGAGCGGTCATTCCTCAGGTAAATGTGTTCTTTCTCCCACCCGTTGCTATGGGTATTTTTCTCTATGACTTGTGTGGAAATTAGTCCTAAATGTTACTCGTGTGCCTTTGTGTAAGTCTACAACAGTCCCAATGCCTGCTTGTTTACCTCTTGTAAACACTTTAAGGGACAATATACAACAATGTTCATTTAACTGCTTGTAAGAGACACTACTGTAAAGAAGAATATGCACAAATGCAGATCTAAAAATCCAGTATAATATATTTTAAACACTTACTTAGAAGCTTCCAGTTTAGCACTATTTATGAGGTTTGCTTGGGACACCCAGTGAAATGGGATGGGAAAACAAGAAGAGGAGACACTCCTCCCATTCCCTGCATATGAAAAGACAGAAAACAAAACCAGGAGCCAGCAGTAGTCTGTAAATGTATTTATGCATCTGGCAGGGCTTGGATAGCAGTCTAAATATCATCACAATGTTTTTAAAAATAAGCAAAACTATACATTTTTACTATAACACTACCAGATGTCCCTTTAAAACAATCAGTAAACAATTGATGATATGATCTCCCTCTTTGAAATCTTCTTTCGTTATAAAGCAATATCTATGTAGCCCATTCTCTACTAATTACTTCTCCAGATTCTCTAAAATTAAAATGACTCCTGTAGTCTCCCAGTTTTATGGGTTCTTGTGTTATTCTACAGGCCCTAAACACTAAAAATGAGGAGATGCAAATGATTGCTCAAGCACAGTTAGGGGCTGAAATATTGTGTGTTCTTCAGCTTTACCAGTGAATGATTCAATTATGTTAAACTAGGTTTCTCTCTATTTATTTTCCACATATATAACTACAGTAAAATTAACCTTAGTTCAAACTTCTCAATTGCTCCTTTCTTTCATAATAGCTAAATTCCTATTATCCAATATCCCAAGCTATGGTAATCATGGTAAATGCCACAAACACTCCAGTGGTCAGATTGATGCCCAAGAAGGTCACCGTTGAGCTATATGGAATTCTTCAAGCCTTAGTTGTCCTGCCATATTTTATCACAAAGGAAGTATACTCTATAAATCTGGTAAGCTCTTTGTTTCTTTGCTTCTAATGTGTTTATTTGCCTATATAATAGATGCAAAACATTTTTTGAAATAAGGGAATATACTATATATATAGTTTTTAGAGATGTGTGTGAAAGAAATAAAGAACGCTAACTCTTAATATAGTAAGCTACAAGTAAATGAAAGCTTTAGAAAAATAAAATAGCACTGCCAAGTATGAAAATATGTACATTAAAGGGATATGAAACCCAAATAAAAATGATTTTGAGATTCAAACAGAGCATACCATTTTTAATAAAGTTTCCAATTTGCTTCTATTATCAAATTTGATTAGTTCCTATGATATTATGTGTTGAAGAAATACCTAGGTAGGCATCTGGAGCACAACATGACAGGAAATAGCGCTGCCATCTAGTCAAATAGATAACATTCTTGCAAAACTGCTGCCATATAGTGCTCCAGAAAGGGACCAGCTCCTAACCATACATACCTGCTTTTTAATAAAAGATACCAAGAGAATGAAGGTACATTGATAATAGAAGTAAATTAGAAAGTTGTTTAAAATTACATTCTCTATCTAAATCATGAAAGAAACATGTAGGGGTTTATATCCCTTTAATGTTAAGAATTTATAAAGTTAAACTGTATAGCCTACAAACAAAACTATGCTTGTGTTTATAGCATTGTTAGATTGTTTTTTCAAATTGAACTATACTCATTTTATGCAATGTAATGAAATGTTTTCATAATTAAGTTCTATAATTTCAGACACAGTAGGTTAGTGACTTCTGTTCTTAAATAAAATCACCTTATAAGTATCAAAGTAGCTTATCTTGGGTCCCTTACGTAGCACACATTAGAGAAGATCTGTTTAAGAGGGATTGGAGTAGGAACTCCATAGCCTTAAAACTCCTGCTCCTCTGTGGATAAAACCCTGATACCTTTTCAATCTTTTTCTTGTTCTGTGGGCAGGTTGGATGGTTTTAGTTCCTCTTAAAGGGACATAATACTCATATGCTAAATCACTTGAAACTGATGCAGTATAGCTGTAAAAAAGCTAACAGGAAAATATCACCTGAGCATATCTATGTAAAAAAGGAAGATATTTTACCTCACAATCTCCACAGCTCAGTAGAGTAAGTTCTGTGTAAAAAGTTATACTCAGCTGCTGCCCAGCTGCAGGTAAAAAAAATAAAAATGAAGAAATGAACAGCAGCCAATCAGCATTAACAGTGCTGAGGTCATGAACTCTTTTACTGTAATCTCATGAGAATTCACTTAACTCTCATGAGATTTCATGGTAAACGTCCTTAAACTGAATAGGGAAATAACATGAGAGTGCACAATGCTCAATCCCTTAGCTGTCCCGGGACAGACATACTGATTTGCTGCTTAGAAGTCCTTTACAATGGGATGTTGCTACTGAGGAACGTTTGAGGTAAAATATCTTTCTTGTTTACATAGAGATGTTCAGGTGATATTTTTTTTTTTTTAATTTTATTTATGTATACAATCATACATATTCCACATCAATGCGCCACGCAGGACAAACAGACATTATGAGAGCTATGTTGATGCAGAATCTTCAACTTTCAATTACAGGTTCAATGATAACCTTTTGCAGAGTATTTGTACACAACATTGGGGTTTTATTTTTAACATAACAAACTAAACAACAATAAACTAAAATAAAATAAAACAAAACCAATACCTCCTTCTACTAAAACTATGGAAATATATGTCACCCTACAAAAAAGTGGGTGAAATATCCTCATGTTTAGAATTTCAGGGTCATAATGAGTGATAATATAGTGCGTATTCTAGTCAACATGAAATAAACTGGGGAGAAGATGGGGGCTATGGGGGGAGTTGGGCGAGTACATGCATTCCAATTTGTAATGCGAATTTTAGGGATGCAGCTGTGAGGGTTGTTCCTTGACCTAGTGTTATAAAATAATGTTATAGGAACTAAGGGAGTAGTACAGCATGGGGTTGTCTCTACATGTATGCAACAAGAAACACCAAAAAAGGTGTCACTGATATTGCAGACCAAATAGGGTTACGTGTTTTCCAAGAGCTGATGCTGTATAGATAAATAGTATTTTGCAGACTTAAATATATAGATAGGCACAGGGTGGGATGGTAGCAGCTGAACTCGCACTTTGTATCGTCAGTGTTATAATGGCTGCTGTAAATAAGATGAATGTGCAAGTGTAGCAACCATGTGACTAACATTCCACTGCCATAAGAGGTAGTGAGAGAGGCGAGCTATGACACTGTACATATCAGATAGCCAAAAAGATCACTAATGTTTCAGTAGATTAGGCATTAATCAAATACACTTATGAAGCTGTAAACAATAAAATCAATACATTTCTTCAAAGTTTAAAGACATTGCAGTTATTACTAAAAGAGTGTTACCGCTGTTTACATCGGAGAAGGCAATTCCATGACGATGCATTGTGGAAAATGTATAGTAATATCATGCTACATACTAACTCAACCATTGGCTGATACCAGGGAAAGATTGAGGGAATAGTACTTATTAATAAGTGGTTCTGATGAGAGCTGGTAAGCATTGAATATTTTCCATGAGACCCTGTGTAGTACCAGTCTTGTTATATGCTCAATAATGTGCACGGCAAAAACTGATATGTGAATCAGCCTAAGAAAGAGGTATCCATTCAAGGCAATAGCCTAATCTGTTTAGAGACTACAGTGGGAGGCACAACCAAGTTACATATGGGATATTTAATTAGGAAGCAAAAAAATAAAACAAAAATAGTAAGACACTATTGCCATAACATAGCAAGTTAGAAATCATAAGTACCCTACCCTGGGATTAGCGCGGCGCTAAGGGAACTTTGGTTAGGGTACAAGGAAGTTTGTGATACTAAGCCCTAAAAGCTAAATAATCAAAGTGAGATTAACAAACTAAAGTAGCTAAATCAACCAAACTTCCAAACAACTGTTTAAAAGCTTGGTTCTTTCCCTGCGTCGCTGAAGGTATTAAGAGAGCGTAAGCTCCATGTGCAAGGTTCCGGTGTGTTAGCCTATAGAATAAACATTTTAGGGTTTAGCCCATAGTATTTACATTTTAGGGTTTAGCATATGTTGTATTTAGAATATCTTAACCCATCCGAAAAATTATTATGAAACTATAAAATTTTGATTAAAAGGAAGCATGTGTAAGCCACTATGTCAGACTCAATATAGTGTTGCAGAAAGGGGAGTGTGTATTTCTGCCTCTAATAGTAGATTGTAGCTTAGGGAGTTTGTTGTTCACAAATTTTCTCTTTTATGTATGGAAGATTGCAAGAAGGCCATTAGACATTGATCCACAAAGTGAAGTGTTATTATTGGTATACAGTAATCCTGCCTATAATATGACATTCACTGAGGCCTAGATTTAGAGTTTGGCGTTAGCCGTCAAAACCAGCGTTAGAGGCTCCTAACGCTGGTTTTGGGCTACCGCTGGTATTTAGAGTCGTGTAGGTAAGGGTCTAACGCTCACTTTCCAGCCGCGACTTTTCCATACCCCAGATCCCCTTACATCAATTGCTTATCCTATCTTTTCAATGGGATCTTTCTAACGCCGATATTTAGAGTCGTGGCTGAAGTGAGCATTAGAAATCTAACGACAAAACTCCAGCCGCAGAGAAAAGCCAGGAGTTAAGAGCTTTCTTTGCATAAAGCTCTTAACTACTGTGCTCTAAAGTACACTAACACCCATAAACTACCTATGTACCCTTAAACCGAGGCCCAACCACATCGCCACTCTATTAAAAATTTTTAACCCCTAATCTGCCGACCGCACACCGCCGCCATTTACATTATCCCTATGTTCCCCTAATCTGCTGCCCCTAACACCACCGACCCCTATATTATATTTATTAACCCCTAATCTGCCGCCCCCAACGTCGCCTCCACCTACCTACAATTATTAACCCCTAATCTGCCGACCGGACCTCACCGCCACTATAATAAATGTATTAACCCCTAATCCGCCTCACTCCCGCCTCACTAACCCTATAATAAATATTATTAACCCCTAATCTGCCCTCCCTAACATCGCCGACACCTAACTTCAAGTATTAACCCCTAATCTGCCGACCGGACCTCACCGCTACTCTAATAAATTTATTAACCCCTAAAGCTAAGTCTAACCCTAACCCTAACCCCCCCTAAGTTAAATATAATTTAAATCTAACAAAATGAATGAACTCTTATTAAATAAATTATTCCTATTTAAAGCTAAATACTTACCTGTAAAATAAACCCTAATATAGCTATAATATAAATTATAATTATATTGTAGCTATTTTAGGGTTTATATTTATTTTACAGGCAACTTTGTATTTATTTTAACCAGGTACAATAGCTATTAAATAGTTAATAACTATTTAATAGCTACCTAGTTAAAATAATTACAAAATTACCAGTAAAATAAATCCTAACCTAAGTTACAATTAAACCTAACACTACACTAGCAATAAATTAATTAAATAAAATACCTACAATTATCTACAATTAAACCTAACACTACACTATCAATAAATAAATTAAATAAAATACCTACAAATAAATGCAATTAAATAAACTAACTAAAGTACAAAAAATAAAAAAAGCTAAGTTACAAAAAATAAAAAAATTAATTACAAACATAATAAAAATATTACAACAATTTTAAACTAATTACACCTACTCTAAGCCCCCTAATAAAATAACAAAGCCCCCCAAAATAAAAAAATGCCCTACCCTATTCTAAAATTAAAATAGAAAAGCTCTTTTACCTTACCAGCCCTTAAAAGAAGAGGATGGATCCGTGCCGGAGGTCTTAAAGATGGAGCCGCTTGTTACCACTTGGAAGAAGATGGTTGCCGGTCCGGATCTACTCTTGTGCCTGGATAGGAGGAAGACTTTGGAGCCTCTTCTGGACCTCTTCAGCCGCCGCTTGATAGAAGACTTCAGCCGGATGATTTATCGCCAGCCCCCTCTTGGGCTTGGATGAAGACTTCAGAGCCTGCAGCGATCGGTGATACCTGGCCTGGTGAAGACAAGGTAGGAAGATCTTCAGGGGCTTAGTGTTAGGTTTATTTAAGGGGGGTTTGGGTTAGATTAGGGGTATGTGGGTGGTGGGTTGTAATGTTTTGGGGGGGTATTGTATGTTTTTTTTTTACAGGCAAAAGAGCTGAATTCTTTGGGGTATGCCCCTCAAAAGGCCCTTTTAAGGGCTGGTAAGGTAAAAGAGCTTTTCTATTTTAATTTTAGAATAGGGTAGGGCATTTTTTTATTTTGGGGGCTTTGTTATTTTATTAGGGGTGCTAGAGTAGGTGTAATTAGCTTAAAATTGTTGTAACATTTTTATTATGTTTGTAATTAATTTTTTTATTTTTTGTAACTTAGCTTTTTTTATTTTTTGTACTTTAGTTAGTTTATTTAATTGTATTTATTTGTAGGTATTTTATTTAATTTATTTATTGATAGTGTAGTGTTAGGTTTAATTGTAGATAATTGTAGGTATTTTATTTAATTAATTTATTGCTAGTGTAGTGTTAGGTTTAATTGTAACTTAGGTTAGGATTTATTTTACAGGTAATTTTGTAATTATTTTAACTAGGTAGCTATTAAATAGTTATTAACTATTTAATAGCTATTGTACCTGGTTAAAATAAATACAAAGTTGCCTGTAAAATAAATATAAATCCTAAAATAGCTACAATATAATTATAATTTATATTGTAGCTATATTAGTGTTTATGATACAGGTAAGTATTTAGCTTTAAATAGGAATAATTTATTTAATAAGAGTTAATTTATTTCGTTAGATTTAAATTATATTTAATTTAGGGGGGTGTTAGTGTTAGGGTTAGACTTAGCTTTAGGGGTTAATAAATTTATTAGAGTAGCGGTGAGGTCCGGTCGGCAGATTAGGGGTTAATACTTGAAGTTAGGTGTCAGCGATGTTAGGGAGGGCAGATTAGGGGTTCATACTATTTATTATAGGGTTAGTCAGGCGGATTAGGGGTTAATACATTTTTTATAGTAGCGGTGAGGTCCGGTCGGCAGATTAGGGGTCAATTATTGTCGGTAGGTGGAGGCGACGTTGGGGGCGGCAGATTAGGGGTTAATAAATATAATATAGGTGTCGACAGTGTTAGGGGCAGCAGATTAGGGGTACATAGGGATAACATAGGTTGCGGCAGTGTACGGAGCGGCAGATTAGGGGTTAAAAAAAATATGCAGGTGTCAGCGATAGCGGGGGCAGCAGATTATGGGTTAATAAGTGTAAGGTTAGGGGTGTTTAGACTCGGGGTACATTTTAGGGTGTTAGGTGCAGACTTAGGAAGTGTTTCCCCATAGGAAACAATGGGGCTGCGTTAGGAGTTTAACACTGCTTTTTTGCAGGTGTTAGGTTTTTTTTCAGCTCAAAATGCCCCATTGTTTTCTATGGGGGATCGTGCACGAGCTCGTTTTTTAAGCTGGCCGCGTCCGTAAGCACCGCTGGTATCGAGAGTTGCAGTGGCGGTAAATTATGCTCTACGCTCCTTTTTTGGAGCCTAACGCAGCCATTCTGTGAACTCTAAATACCAGCAGTATTTAAAAGGTGCGGGGAAAAAAGCATGCATTAGCTACGCGGGTCGTTAACGACAAAACTCTAAATCTAGGCGTGTGTATTTAAAGATAGTTTTTCTGTACTGAGTTCACTAGTGACACTTGGACCTTACATTGAGAATTTGGCATTGTCTACAAAAATATCTCGATAATCAGCAAACCGATACAGGGGGAGAAAAAAATAATTAAATAAATGTTTTCTTAGCTATTTACAAGACAGTCTTTGGGATTTTATAACAGAAATTGACCATTGCCATAGTATAACATCCATAAGTACACACCAAGAGATTAAAGCATAGCCAAGGAGACACTGATTAAGGTACATGGAGATTTGTGATAAGGAACCTTTAAAACTAAATAGTCAAAGTGAGATTGCGCTGTACATAACCATCATCCAGGGAAATCCTCAATCGGCAAGAGATTCACTCTCTGGTAAACCGACTCCACTACGATTTGGAGTAGGAGTAGGCTGATAATACGGCATTCGTACATGTAGGACGGGGGAAGCTATATCAGTCTCCTGCAGGTCTCCCTCACCTAGCCGGATATGCCATCCTAGAAGTACTGAGAGAGATTGGTTAACTTGATGTCTCAGAGGGGAGCGATCCTTTGTTAGGCGATTCGTTAGGCGATTATAATGATCCCTGTCCAGCACACCTCCATTATTTACCGCAGCTCTCCTAAGTGGTCTTTTCATATATGCAATAACTGCTTCTTGTATATTGGGAACGGTAAATGAACCCGTTGTCATAAAGAGCTCTGTGGTATCTTCCACTCCCTGTCCTTTCTCTTCTTGTCCATGGAGTATCAGTGTCATAATCGCATTAGCCACCTCATGGTGCAGTATCTCTGGCAAATGATGGCGCTCAGCAGATAAAGATGGAGACTTGAGAGCTTGCGTCTCTGCCAGCAGATGCTGCATGGCAGTGTCCAATTTAGTAAGAGCTGGAAGCAGTAGGGCTTTCAAGGCAGATAGTATGTCCTGCATCTGGCAATATTCAGTTAGAATAGCAGTATTCATTTGTGTAGTATTAGAGCGTCTGTGTATAGTGCAGTGGGTTTCTATCCACTTCGGAACACCTTGCACAATTTCAAAATATTTTACTGACTTCACGGGGGCCAAGTGATGTAGTTCTTGATCCCTTCAGTTTCCGTACAGCAATACTGTTAAGGATTATATGGATGGCTGCAGATTATGCCACATAAAATATCTATAAAGGAGAGTTTATGGTCAGAGCCTTACAAACTTGTGGCTTTCTTTGTTCGCCGCCCACCGGAAGTCCATTCAGGTGATATTTTATAGTCAGTTTTTTTACAGCTATGCTGCATCAATTTCAAGTGTTTCAACATTTGGGTATCATGGCCCTTTAAGGGTTGATTACATTTGCTGGAGTTAGCCAAAAACTATTAGTATGTCCCTATGGTTAATATGTAAAATGTAATGCCAGTATTATCACCACTTCTGGGGGCTATTTAACTTGTATGGAAGAAATCTGAGTCTGAGAAAACATTTTCCTGCAAGAGTATCAATGTTTTATTAGATACTGTTCATATGCCACTAAAGTGAATGCTACGATTCAAAGTAAAAAAAATAAATAAGAAAAAATCCTTCTTATAGGTACAATGAACATAAAAATATAAAATAGCAGTTATTATTCCATAAACATTTATTACAAGGGGCAGTTAATAATTAAAGAGATGACATTTAAATATGTTGATAAAAATCATCACTATGCCATACCTTTTTTACAATATTAAAATTTCTCTTGCACTTTGTAGTAAAGCATATGGCAGTACCAAATATGGCCAAATTGCATTATGGTTTAAACATTGATGGCATATAATGAAGCCAGGACTAATATATGTAACTTACCTTTTTTTTAATATCATGGGGTTGATTTATGAAGCAGCAAATGAATGCTGCTTCCGTTCCACTTCTGAGGCGGCGGACAGCAATCAGCCCAATCCGATACGATCATGTTAATTGACACCTCCAGCTAACGGCCAATTGGCTGCGAATCTGCAGGGGACGGCATTGAACAAGCATTTCACGAGAAATGCTTGTACAATGATAAATTCTGATATCATTGCACAATGATATCAGCATATATCATTGCACAATCTGCCACATATGTTGTTTATGTAAGATTTGGTCTATAATTAGAACAAGGCTGGAAATTAATATCATGCTGAAGAAAGTGATCATAACTTCTATGATTTACAATAGCAGGCTTCAAAAATATCACACATTATACATTAAAAAGCTTCACCACTGAAACAATGTAGCCACTCTTAATATATAGAATTGGGTTTTACATTGCAGAATTACATTACAAATATAAGTAATTTGGGGCTAGATTACAAATGAAGCGCTAATCTATTGCGGGCCCGCAAATGAGCAAGTTTGCCATTGCAAGTGTCTGATTATTGCTACGTGAGCTTGTGGTAACAATTAGCACTTAAAAAATTAACCATAGATCAGATCTCTGGTTAATTTTATAAGGCCTAGATTTAGAGTTCGGCGGTAAAAGGGCTGTTAACGCTCCGCGGGCTTTTTTCTGGCCGCACCATAAATTTAACTCTGGTATCGAGAGTTAAAACAAATGCTGCGTTAGGCTCCAAAAAAGGAGCGTAGGGCATTTTTACCGCAAATGCAACTCTCGATACCAGAGTTGCTTACGGACGCGGCCAGCCTCAAAAACGTGCTCGTGCACGATTCTCCCATAGGAAACAATGGGACTGTTTGAGCTGAAAAAAAACCTAACACCTGCAAAAAAGCAGCGTTCAGCTCCTAACGCAGCCCCATTGTTTCCTATGGGGAAACACTTCCTACGTCTGCACCTAACACTCTAACATGTACCCCGAGTCTAAACACCCCTACCCTTACACTTATTAACCCCTAATCTGCCGCCCCCGCTATCGCTGACCCCTGCATTACAGTTTTAACCCCTAATCTTCCGCTCCGTAAACCGCCGCAACCTACGTTATCCCTATGTACCCCTAATCTGCTGCCCTAACATCGCCGACCCCTATGTTATATTTATTAACCCCTAATCTGCCCCCCACAACGTCGCCGACACCTGCCTACACTTATTAACCCCTAATCTGCAGAGCGGACCGCACCGCTACTATAATAAAGTTATTAACCCCTAACCCGCCTCACTAACCCTATCATAAATAGTATTAACCCCTAATCTGCCCTCCCTAACATCGCCGACACCTAACTTCAATTATTAACCCCTAATCTTCCGATCGGAGCTCACCGCTATTCTAATAAATGTATTAACCCCTAAAGCTAAGTCTAACCCTAACACTAACACCCCCCTAACTTAAATATAATTTTAATCTAACGAAATAAATTAACTCTTATTAAATAAATTAATCCTATTTAAAGCTAAATACTTACCTGTAAAATAAATCCTAATATAGCTACAATATAAATTATATTTATATTATAGCTATTTTAGGATTAATATTTATTTTACAGGCAACTTGGTATTTATTTTAACTAGGTACAATAGCTATTAAATAGTTAAGAACTATTTAATAGTTACCTAGTTAAAATAATAACAAAATTACCTGTAAAATAAATCCTAACCTAAGATATAATTAAACCTAACACTACCCTATCAATAAAATAATTAAATAAACTACCTACAATTACCTACAATTAACCTAACACTACACTATCAATAAATTAAATAAACACAATTCCTACAAATAAATACAATTAAATAAACTATCTAAAGTACAAAAAATAAAAAAGAACTAAGTTACAGAAAATAAAAAAATATTTACAAACATAAGAAAAATATTACAACAATTTTAAACTAATTACACCTACTCTAAGCCCCCTAATAAAATAACAAAGCCCCCCAAAATAATAAATTCCCTACCCTATTCTAAATTTAAAAAGTTACAAGCTCTTTTACCTTACCAGCCCTGAACAGGGCCCTTTGCGGGGCATGCCCCAAGAAGTTCAGCTCTTTTGCCTGTAAAAGAAAACATACAATACCCCCCCCCCCAACATTACAACCCACCACCCACATACCCCTAATCTAACCCAAACCCCCCTTAAATAAACCTAACACTAAGCCCCTGATGATCTTCCTACCTTGTCTTCACCATGCCAGGTTCACCGATCCGTCCTGGCTCCAAGATCTTCATCCAACCCAAGCGGGGGTTGGCGATCCATAATCCGGTGCTGAAGAGGTCCAGAAGAGGCTCCAAAGTCTTCATCCTATCCGGCAAGAAGAGGACATCCGGACCGGCAAACATCTTCTCCAAGCCGCATCTTCTATCTTCTTCCATCCGGTGCGGAGCGGGACCATCTTGAAGCAGGCGACGCGGATCCATCCTCTTCTTCCGATGTCTCCCGACGAATGACGGTTCCTTTAAGGGACGTCATCCAAGATGGCGTCCCTCGAATTCCGATTGGCTGATAGGATTCTATCAGCCAATCGGAATTAAGGTAGGAATTTTCTGATTGGCTGATGGAATCAGCCAATCAGAATCAAGTTCAATCCGATTGGCCGATCCAATCAGCCAATCAGATTGAGCTCACATTCTATTGGCTGTTCCGATCAGCCAATAGAATGCGAGCTCAATCTGATTGGCTGATTGGATCGGCCAATCGGATTGAACTAGATTCTGATTGGCTGATTCCATCAGCCAATCAGAAAATTCCTACCTTAATTCCGATTGGCTGATAGAATCCTATCAGCCAATCGGAATTCGAGGGACGCCATCTTGGATGACGTCCCTTAAAGGAACCGTCATTCGTCGGGAGACATCGGAAGAAGAGGATGGATCCGCGTCGCCTGCTTCAAGATGGTCCCGCTCCGCACCGGATGGAAGAAGATAGAAGATGCGGCTTGGAGAAGATGTTTGCCGGTCCGGATGTCCTCTTCTTGCCGGATAGGATGAAGACTTTGGAGCCTCTTCTGGACCTCTTCAGCACCGGATTATGGATCGCCAACCCCCGCTTGGGTTGGATGAAAATCTTGGAGCCAGGACGGATCGGTGAACCTGGCATGGTGAAGACAAGGTAGGAAGATCATCAGGGGCTTAGTGTTAGGTTTATTTAAGGGGGGTTTGGGTTAGATTAGGGGTATGTGGGTGGTGGGTTGTAATGTTGGGGGGGGGGGGTATTGTATGTTTTCTTTTACAGGCAAAAGAGCTGAACTTCTTGGGGCATGCCCCGCAAAGGGCCCTGTTCAGGGCTGGTAAGGTAAAAGAGCTTGTAACTTTTTAAATTTAGAATAGGGTAGGGAATTTATTATTTTGGGGGGCTTTGTTATTTTATTAGGGGGCTTAGAGTAGGTGTAATTAGTTTAAAATTGTTGTAATATTTTTCTTATGTTTGTAAATATTTTTTTATTTTCTGTAACTTAGTTCTTTTTTATTTTTTGTACTTTAGATAGTTTATTTAATTGTATTTATTTGTAGCAATTGTATTTAATTAATTTATTGATAGTGTAGTGTTAGGTTAATTGTAGGTAATTGTAGGTAGTTTATTTAATTATTTTATTGATAGGGTAGTGTTAGGTTTAATTATATCTTAGGTTAGGATTTATTTTACAGGTAATTTTGTAATTATTTTAACTAGGTAACTATTAAATAGTTCTTAACTATTTAATAGCTATTGTACCTAGTTAAAATAATTACCAAGTTGCCTGTAAAATAAATATTAATCCTAAAATAGCTAAAATATAATTATAATTTATATTGTAGCTATATTAGGATTTATTTTACAGGTAAGTATTTAGCTTTAAATAGGATTAATTTATTTAATAAGAGTTAATTTATTTCGTTAGATTAAAATTATATTTAAGTTAGGGGGGTGTTAGTGTTAGGGTTAGACTTAGCTTTAGGGGTTAATACATTTATTAGAATAGCGGTGAGCTCCGATCGGAAGATTAGGGGTTAATAATTGAAGGAAGGTGTCGGCGATGTTAGGGAGGGCAGATTAGGGGTTAATACTATTTATGATAGGGTTAGTGAGACGGATTAGGGGTTAATAACTTTATTATAGTAGCGCTCAGGTCCGCTCGGCAGATTAGGGGTTAATAAGTGTAGGTAGGTGTCGGCGACGTTGAGGGGGCAGATTAGGGGTTAATAAATATAATATAGGGGTCGGCGGTGTTAGGGGCAGCAGATTAGGGGTACATAGGGATAACGTAGGTGGCGGCGCTTTGCGGTCGGAAGATTAGGGGTTAATTATTTTAAGTAGCTGGCGGCGATGTTGTGGGGGGCAGATTAGGGGTTAATAAATGTAATATAGGGGTCGGCGGGGTTAGGGGCAGCAGATTAGGGGTACATAAGTATAACGTAGGTGGCGGTCGGAAGATTAGGGGTTAAAATTTTTAATCGAGTGGCGGCGATGTGGGGGGAGCTCGGTTTAGGGGTACATAGGTAGTTTATGGGTGTTAGTGTACTTTAGGGTACAGTAGTTAAGAGCTTTATAAACCGGCGTTAGCCAGAAAGCTCTTAACTCCTGCTTTTTTCAGGCGGCTGGAATCTTGTCATTAGAGCTCTAACGCTCACTGCAGAAACGACTCTAAATACCGGCGTTAGAAAGATCCCATTGAAAAGATAGGCTACGCAAATGGCGTAGGGGGATCTGCGGTATGGAAAAGTCGCGGCTGCAAAGTGAGCGTTAGACCCTTTAATCACTGACTCCAAATACCAGCGGGCTCCCAAAACCAGCGTTAGGAGCCTCTAACGCTGGTTTTGACGGCTACCGCCGAACTCTAAATCTAGGCCTAAATGTGCCCAAATTGGCCCCAAAATACAATGTAAAATAGTTTAATAAAAAATAAAGATAGTAGAATCTTTATTTTTCAATAAAATAACTGCAATAAGCAGTTATGATGGTTTAAAGTTGGTGGGTGTGGGGTGTTAAATGGCACTAAAAAATGTGCCTTTACATTGCAGTCTATGGGAACTGTGTGTGACCAGTAAATATATATGTATTTGCTTATATACATATATATTTATGTGTTAATATGTGTATATACACATATTTACAAATAAATGTATATGTATATAATAATATACATATATATATATTAACAATTTGCTGCCATTGCTGCACGATGTAACTCCTTTGATGTGCTAGGTTTAGAAACAAACAAAGAGAGAGATGGGCATACAAAGAGCAAAAAACTTCAGAAAGAAAATATCTTCATTTAAAACTTGCATTTATAGTATAGTTTTTGCTACAAGAATTAATGTATTTATCCAGTTAATACAATAAAATATGTAAATTACAGGAGCACCTATTAGCAAGAGAGATGAAGAAAGTCTTAATGAATCTAGAACATAATTTCATAAGATAGTTTGATATGGCATTGTCAACTTTTTTCACTGTGTTTTTTCATTAGCAAAACATCTGTTCCATTGGAAAATGTCTTGGAATACTCACTAAGTCAAAAAGTCCAGTTTGACATTTTATCAAGTACCTTTAGCTGTCAAATTCGATAAGTGAGGAATGGTGCTAAAAAACTGTTGAGAAAATGGATTGTTGTTACCCTGAACAGTACTGTCCCATATTATGTATAGGGCCTTCTTTGATCAGCAATTTTGTTACTCTAAAACAATGGAAAATGACTGACTGCAAACAGAGCTTATTAGCGGCCAAAAGCATCCCAAAAATAATGGTAATGTTATAATACTATAAGAGATTGTTTTATATAAGGCATATGATCATCTCAAGTATTGAATCCAGTTACCTTTAAATCTAACATAATTTTGAGTAAATTTGCTTGCCCTTCTATAGTTCAGACAACAAATTTAAGAAATATAAATTTAATGTATACTGTGACATAAAATCTTTAGTGCTCTAATTGCATATTAGGAGGACACATGGGCCTCTATTTATTATTTATGAAAGCAGATTTTGACACCATGCAGTCATTTCTATTATATGGCGGACTTAAATTAACTGGGCTTGATTTTTTTTTCCAAAATAATTGAGAAGCCCTGCTCTTATATTGTGATGGGGTAGGATCTGCACATGTTTTTGCAGGCAGACAGGTTACCAATTCTGCAATATAATCTTCACTATAGACTTTACTTCAAAATATATTGAACTTTTTTCTTTAGAAATAATTTTAATATAAAATCCTTTCTGCTTTTTCTTTTTTTTTTTTTATTTCAAATCTTTATTAGAACATGCCAAAGTTACAGCAATAGAAGTCCAAAATTACAAGATTGATGGCAATATAGTGGAATAACAATAATAAAAAGAAGCAACAACAATTTCAATATATAATAAATACATGAACAAATATTAGGAATCATTGTACAGCACAATGTGTATTGTAACCAAGAGAATGAAGTAGTATCCCTTGAAGAAGGATACCTTAATAAGTACAAGACTGCGAGAAGGGCACAAATGTATGGCAGAGTGTCGGGGAACAAGGAAAAGAGGAGGAGAAGGAAAAAAAAAAAAAAGGGGGGAAGGGGGGGGAAGGGAGAGGGGGAGGAGGGAAGAGGGGAAGAGGAAAGGTTAATAAAAAGGACTCAATAGGACTCCCACACCACCCAGTTTCCGAGATCATTTGATTTGTCTCCAGATTTCCCATGTTTGACAGTGTAAATCTATCTTATTATTAACGGTAAAGATAGGGCTCTCCATACACTCCAAATAGTACATAGTCTTGGTCAGGGCCGGACTGGGACCAAAAATAGGCCTGGGAATTTTAAGGCAAAGCAGCCGCCCCCCCCCCCCCTATTTCTTATTTATAATAATGTGTAAGGCACAGGTAACCATCTTGGAAAGAGGCACAGACAGCTATCTAGATATAAGCTACAGTTTGCTATCTTGGAAAAAGGCAACTATATAGATGTAAAGGGATAGAAAGGTCAAACTTTTAAATATGCATGAGCCCATTTCAATTTTGAGTAGAAGCATTTTTGCAGTATACTTATAGCCTGATGAAACGGCATGTTAGCCGAGAAACGCGTTGCTAAGCAATTTTTATATTTTTAATAAAAACTTTTATTTCTTCTACCTTGCTGTGGAATATTTGCCCTTTTTGCCCTATTGATCCCTTGCATGGATTGACTTTTACCGGCATAGCCACTTCTATTCCCCACCACTCATCCAGCGATCTTGGTTCATTAAGGAGCAGCTGTACAGGTCTCAGGGAGTCAGCCGAACGGCTCTTAAAGATTCGGCACGCCTGATATTGCACTGCTTGTGCAACTCCGCTTGTATCTCTTTCCCTAAATCGTTGGTAAAGTGATTACCCAGTGAACAGCTGATTTCACCTTTAGCGAGTCAGCCGAGCGGCTCTGAAGCTTCGGCTCACCTGTTATTGCACTGCATGTGCAAACATCTTTGTGAGTATTACTCTGAACCGTTAGTTTAGATTCATTTGTAGCCAAGGATCATCTGCACCAGAGCGCCTCTTCTTTTTTTGTTTCTTCACAGAACGCAAGTCATCTCTTTTTTAACATCTTTGGAGAGAGCAGCTATTGTTTGGGACACCATTTCCAGATTGGACACCACTCTATATTGGGACATATACTTGCTTTAATGGAAGTTTATTTCCTCACCATATGATTGTGGTGACTATATTTAATGTTATGTATTCGTATATATAATTATACAGTTCGCATTTGTTGTTTATTGCCAGACATACAACTTAGGATTTATCTATATTTTTATTTTCTCTACGAAATAGCATAAATTAGGCGCACCTTATCTCTGGACATACTACTTAGATTAAGTAGGGTCCCATTTGTTTTTCATTACTAAAAATGCTTAGATTAAAAGTTATTACTGTTTTTCAGTGGCATACACACGTATGCTGTGAGTGCCTGTACATCAGTATTCAAGCTCAGAGACCTTGCGGTGGTGTGTGGTGTGTCCCTGCTGACTCTCTGAAAAGGTGTAGGGTTTGAATACTGGTGCACAGACAGGCCCTCAAACCATATGTGTGTATGCCGCTAAAGGCTAGTAATAACGTTTACTAAAAGCATTTTTGCTTCAAACAGCTATCTTGGAAAGCACATACTGTATATACATACTTGAAATAAGGCACACATATTAGATTTAAATCATGGTAGGGTCTTGCGGCAAAAATAAAGGGAAAATGGAAGTTTCATTAGTTTAGGCAACGTATGGGATCATACACTTGTACAGGCAGACACACAACATACACAGTATTCACATACGTGCAGACACACAACATAAACACCACATACATACAGACATGCAACATACACAGCACATACATGCACACAGCACACAACATACACACATCACATACATGCACGCATGCAACATACACACAGTACATACATGCAGACACACAACATACACACTGCACATGCATGCAGACACACATATACACCCCACATACATACACTACAGAGCATTCACATACATGCAGACATACACACATCACATACACATACATGCAGACATACAACATACACAGAGCAGATACATGCAGACACACAATATTCACACCCCATATACATGCAGATTGCAGACACACAACATACACCACATATACATCCATTCAGACACGCAACATATACACCCCACATACATACACTACACAGCATTCACATACATGCAGATACGCACATCACATACACATACCTCCCAACATTCCAAAATTCCACAGAGGGAAACCCTTTGGAGAGTATGTGTACATATATACACACACACACATACTGTGTGTGTATATATATATATATATATATATATATATATATATAAAATAGAGACAAAAAAATAAACACAATTTATATATATATATATATATATATATATATATATATACAAACAAAGAGGTATCAGCGCACATCCATTTTCAAAAGCACAACATTTTTTACTGCTGCAAAAAATTGCCTGCATATACATCAAGAGACAACTATCTTTTTTTTAAAAATATTGGGAACTTAGTCACACAATATGGCCATATTCTGCTTAGCCAGCCACCGCTTACAAGGTGCCCCAATTCGACTGGTCCTACTCTAAATCCTTTTGCCACAGAGGGCTGAAACATTCCTGCTTTTACTCTTCATAATAGAATGAGACTCCCTGGCTTTTTATTCACAACTCTTTAACACTGTAATGAGCACACCTGAACTTGGGTGGGGTGCTTAAACCAATGGGAGATGGTCAGTCTCCCTGGTAATTTTAAATACAAATGCAAAATTTGTTTTTTTTAGCACACCTTACAAAAAGTTTAAATCAACATCTGGGAGTGCTGCCAATAGGACCCAGTAATTACACAAACAAAGAGGTATCAGCGCACATCCATTTTCAAAAGCACAACATTTTTTACTGCTGCAAAAAATTGCCTGCATATACATCAAGAGACAACTATCTTTTTTTAAAAAATATTGGGAACTTAGTCACACAATATGGCCATATTCTGCTTAGCCAGCCACCACTTACAAGGTGCCCCAATTCGACTGGTCCTACTCTAAATCCTTTTGCCACAGAGGGCTGAAACATTCCTGCTTTTACTCTTCATAATAGAATGAGACTCCCTGGCTTTTTATTCACAACTCTTTAACACTGTAATGAGCACACCTGAACTTGGGTGGGGTGCTTAAACCAATGGGAGATGGTCAGTCTCCCTGGTAATTTTAAATACAAATACAAAATTTGTTTTTTAGCACACCTTACAAAAAGTTTAAATCAACATCTGGGAGTGCTGCCAATAGGACCCAGTAATTACACAAACAAAGAGGTATCAGCGCACATCCATTTTCAAAAGCACAACATTTTTTACTGCTGCAAAAAATTGCCTGCATATACATCAAGAGACAACTATCTTTTTTTAAAAAATATTGGGAACTTAGTCACACAATATGGCCATATTCTGCTTAGCCAGCCACCGCTTACAAGGTGCCCCAATTCGACTGGTCCTACTCTAAATCCTTTTGCCACAGAGGGCTGAAACATTCCTGCTTTTACTCTTCATAATAGAATGAGACTCCCTGGCTTTTTATTCACAACTCTTTAACACTGTAATGAGCACACCTGAACTTGGGTGGGGTGCTTAAACCAATGGGAGATGGTCAGTCTCCCTGGTAATTTTAAATACAAATACAAAATTTGTTTTTTTTAGCACACCTTACAAAAAGTTTAAATCAACATCTGGGAGTGCTGCCAATAGGACCCAGTAATTACACAAACAAAGAGGTATCAGCGCACCTCCATTTTCAAAAGCACAACATTTTTTACTGCTGCAAAAAATTGCCTGCATATACATCAAGAGACAACTATCTTTTTTTAAAAAATATTGGAAACTTAGTCACACAATATGGCCATATTCTGCTTAGCCAGCCACCGCTTACAAGGTGCCCCAATTCGACTGGTCCTACTCTAAATCATTTTGCCACAGAGGGCTGAAACATTCCTGCTTTTACTCTTCATAATAGAATGAGACTCCCTGGCTTTTTATTCACAACTCTTTAACACTGTAATGAGCACACCTGAACTTGGGTGGGGTGCTTAAACCAATGGGAGATGGTCAGTCTCCCTGGTAATTTTAAATACAAATACAAAATTTGGTTTTTTAGCACACCTTACAAAAAGTTTAAATCAACATCTGGGAGTGCTGCCAATAGGACCCAGTAATTACACAAACAAAGAGGTATCAGCGCACATCCATTTTCAAAAGCACAACATTTTTTACTGCTGCAAAAAATTGCCTGCATATACATCAAGAGACAACTATCTTTTTTTTAAAAATATTGGGAACTTAGTCACACAATATGGCCATATTCTGCTTAGCCAGCCACCGCTTACAAGGTGCCCCAATTCGACTGGTCCTACTCTAAATCCTTTTGCCACAGAGGGCTGAAACATTCCTGCTTTTACTCTTCATAATAGAATGAGACTCCCTGGCTTTTTATTCACAACTCTTTAACACTATATATATATATACCCAGCTTATTTCATACAGCCTGCTATAAAAAAAAACTAAAAATCTTTGTATTTATCCCTAATTAATTTCTCATTATTCCATGTACACCTCTAAGATTTATTTATTTATTTATTTATATATATATATATATTTTTATTTATTTATATATATATATTTTTATTTATTTATATATATATATATATATATATATATATATATATAAATAAATCTTAGAGATGTACATGGAATAATAATAAATTAATTAGGGATAATACAAATATTTTTAGTTTTTTATAGCAGGCTGTATAAAATAAGCAGGGTAAGTCTACAGCCTGGCAGCTATGGCAGCAGTTAAGATGTTAACACAGCATTCCAGCTAAGTTGCAGCACAGAGGCTGCTAAAAAATGCAGTAAATTATATCTCATTGTATTTTAGCTCCTAAGGAAGAACGGCAGTATCGGCTCTTGCTTACATTCCTTACCCTACGTTCATGAAATGATCTCTGAACTGAGTCAGTGTCAAACAGTGCATCTGAAGTTAAACAAAGTGAATGACTTCTAACCTGAGAGTGTTAGTGAAACGCTGGTCAGAGCACCGGCCTGAGCCTCCACCCTCCCAGCTCCCTGTACCTGGTCCCTGGCTGCTGCTGCTGCCTTTCCCCCCGATAGATCAGGACACAAGAAGATCATATCAAAATGTGAATCACTTACCTCATTGATCGATCAATTACCCTCCTGACCAGCATCCTGACACTCACAGTCACAGAATGACAGACCGAGATGACGACTCCACAGCCGCACTCACCCAGAGACCCATCAATAGCAGTGTAGCACCACCTCACCATGCCATGTGTAGCTGTGCGCCAAAACATGTAACTGGCTTTGAAGCCACAGCTGCGCAGTGTGCAGGGGTTACACACAGCCCTGGCAGTGATGCTGTGTACGATGGTAGGTGGGTGTGGCCCAAGCCCAGCAAGGGAGAAAGGCTGCCCATGATGATGTCACATTAGTGGGGGATAATGGCGGATGGGGCTTACCGGCGGACCGTTTTATTTATTTATTTATTATTGTGACATGATGTATTTTTTATACGGTGCATATTAAAATTACATCATGTCATAAAAATAAATAAAATTTTGGTGCGAAGTAAGACTAATAGGCTGCACTTATTCTGTGTGAGGACCTAATAGTTGGCTGGCCTAAGGTAGCTGGCGGCCCACCGGACAAATGCCCGGTAAGCCCTATGGTCAGTCCGGGCCTGGTCTTGGTAATATCATTCCAGGTGGGGAGTATAGGCTATTTCCATAGTCGAGCGATAGATAATTTGGTTGCCATCAGTAGGTAAATGCTAAGCAAGCCTTTGGGGGTGAGGAGAAATCCAATGGACAAATGAAAGAGTATGGTTTGTGGTTTAGTCGACAAGGTAGGATCCAGGGCAAAGCACTTACTAGAGAGCATCCTCCAGAGGGGTTGTAGCATAGGGCATCCCCACCACACATGGGATGGTGAGCCCACCTCACCACATCCTGTCCAGCATAATGGAGAGTTTAAAGGAGATATTTTGAAGAGTCTCAGGGGAGTCAGATGCCTTTGGGTACAGACTTTAAGATATAGTTCCAACAAGGTAATGCAATGAAGACCAATCTTCCTGGGAAGCGTGAACATGCAAGGCCTTTTCCCATGATACAATATAGGGCGATTAATAAAAAATTGGGGGATTAAGTAGATCTCGGTAAGAAATTGATAATGACCTAGGAATTCTCCGGGCCATGATCCAACGCTGCTCCCAGCTAGTTAGGGCACGTAGAGGGAAAACCGTAAATCCCCACAACTGGAGGAGGCTTCTCAATCTCCAAAAATCAAATTGTAGTAGCTGGGAAGAAAGGTATGTGGAGCAGAAAGTGGCAGGTGACATTAACTGTCCGCCTGGGAAGAGATCATTTATAGTAGTGATGCCGTGCGAGTGCTACAGCAAAGGATGTGAGTCTCTAAGGGCTCAGAGGAGGCCCGACAATGTATGAATCGGTGAGGGATGTGGAGCAATTTGGGAGAGAGATCGAATTTTATCCCAGAAGCGTAATGCTGAGAGGATTATATAGTTTTGAATGTTAAAAGAAGTTTGGGTGTGTAATTCTCTGTTGTGACCAATTAAACGAATACCGTCTTTTAAGGTTAGCGTATTCTGTGTGAGGAATGTTAATCACAAAGGTGTCCATCTTATTTACATTTAGCTTGTAATAGCTAACTGCCCTAAAGGTACGTAGGAGATCAACAAGAGCGGGAAGGGATTGGCTAGGATCGCCCAGAAAGATGGTAAGGTCGTCTGCAAACAGCGCAGTTTTTTGAGGGATTCCAGCAATTGTTACCCCTTTGATGTCTGCACTAGATCTAATTGCTTCGCCTAGGGGTTCCATAATTAGAGCAAATATTAGGGGGGACAAAGGGCATTCTTGCCTTGTCCCGTTAGTAATTGGAAAGGAGGGGGACAAAAACCCCAAACCTCTGACTGTCACTGATGGGGAAGCATACAAGGCTTTGACAGATGTGTAGTAGTGAGGAGGAAATCCAAATTTTTTAAGGACTTCGAATAAGTAAAGCCAATTAACCCTGTCAAATGCTTTTTTGGCATCGAGGGCTAAGGTAGTACAGGGTATTTTTTCACGTTTGGCTTCAAAGAAGATATTTAGAATGCATCTGGTATTGTCGGGACCTTCTCTACTTGGGGTAAATCCCACCTGGTCCCAGTCTATCGGAGAGGGAAGAATATGGTTTAGGCGGGTAGCTAAGATTTTAGCGAAGAGTTTTGTGTCCACGTTAATTAAAGAGATGGGCCTAAAATTTGTGCATATATTGGGGTCCTTACCGGGTTTTGGTATTGCCACTATGGTTGCCCCGAGGAACTTGGGGGAGAGCTCCAGACTGTCTGGAAGAGAAAACACTTTGGTAAGTAAGGTAGTGATTAGGGAACCAAATTGTTTGTAGAAAATGGCAGTGTAGCCATCTGGTCCTGGAGCTTTATGGGACTATAAAGATTTAATAGTTTGGGTGATTTCTTGCAGATTAATAGGTGCATCTAGGAAGTCTGTTTGGTCGGCAGTCAGGGTCGGGAGGGAGAGTGGATCTAAAAAATGTTTGATTGCTGAGGAGGAAGGGGCAAGGGAGTCTTGGAAGCTTTCCAAATTGTATGTCATCATAATATTTAGCAAATGCTTTACCAATGTCAGCTGGGAGTCTGACTACTCCATCGGGGTTTTAATGTAGGGTATGCAAGCATCTGCTGCTCTTTGTCTCAATTTATTGGCTAAAAGGCGGTCAGCCTTGTTCCCTTTAGAGTAGTACATTTGCTTAACTTTCTGTACTTGCCACTGCATTCTAACAGTTTCTAAATTCGCAATTTGAGATTTGATAGACTCCATTTGAGCCAGTATACCAGGGTCAAATGTAGACTTATGTTGGGAGACAAGGTTGCAAAGTTGAATATGGAGTTGTGCCAGGGTCTCTCTCTGGGTTTTCCTATGTTTGGATTGGAGTTTAAGAAATATGCCTTGAATGTAGGCTTTAAGTGAGCCCCAGAGGCAATAGTCATTTACCATATTATTATCATTGATAACGAGAAAGTGTTTAATTTCCTTCCATATTGTAGTAACATTATTTAAATCAGCAAAAAGAGATTTGGGCAACCTCCAAGGGGGCCTAGGGGCTGAGGCTATAGGGGAGTCCATTGTCACTTGTACAGGAGAGTGGTCCGACCAGGTGCAACTCGGCATTTGTGCTGTTCGAATGGAGTCTAACAGGCGCGGTTCACAGAACATAAAATCAATACGTGAATAGGAGTTATGAACCATAGACTAGTATGAGTAATCCCTAGAAGTGGAGTGCAAAGAGCGCCAAATGTCTAACAAACTGTATTGTGCTACTTTCTGCTTTATCTCACATTCAATTTTTTTTTATATAAATTATTTTTTTTAAATATTCTGTCATCATTACTCTGGTTGTTTAGTGTATTGAGAGCAGGTAGGATTACCAAGAATATTCAGCGAGACAAACACAATGTTAAACCTCATAGATGGTACACATTCTTATTGTCTGGCACATATTAATTATTATTGGTTTTGTTTTAGTGATTTAGAAGTCAAGTTACTGAGCAATAAAGAACTGTTACAGTGAACTTTCTGCTACTGTCTAGCTTACCATCAGGCTGCTAATTTATCACTATTCCTCACGTCTAGGTTTCCTGGCTGCGAACTGCACAATATCTAAGAAAGGGGATTGTTTTATTGTTTTATGGCATCTTGAGTGAAATAGGAAGTGATATTTCCCTCAATAAAATAGACTTCCTAAGATACAAGTATCATTGCTCTGAATGGGCGAGTATCACTTTTTTCCTGAGCTGTGACCCACAGGTCTGTGCTACAGTTCATATCCACTCATGCTAAAGATTAATGGAGCCCCCTGGAAACTGGTAATTTTCAGGACCAGGAAGGCCAAGTTCGCTGTAGAACTAACCCCTCTTCCCTCCATTTATCTCAGGCCCATTTATCTCAGGCAACTCTCACCCTTGAAATCTAGCATATTCTTTGATCTCCTCCTCCTCTTTCCCACCAGTGAAATTCCGTCCTGGCCACATTCCCAATATTTTTTCTGTTCCCATTCCAGGCACCTATCTTCCCTGTACTCCACATGTCCCTCTGCCCACTTCTCATATTCTACATCTAGCATATTCTAAACTACCAAAGACATGATGCATAATATCTGTGAATGTCAAAAGCAAGATGGAGAGTGATCTTTAAAGGGATAGTCAACACAATTTTTTTTTTAAAAGATAAATAACGCCTTTACTACCCATTCCCCAGCTTTGTACAACCAACATTGTTATATTAATATACTTTATACCCTTTAAACCACTAAATTTCTGCCTGTTTCTAAGCCACTAAAGACAGCCTTTTATCACATTCTTTTTCATTAGCTTTTCACAACAGGGGAGTGCTAGTTTATGTGAGCCATATAGATAGCATTGTGCTTATGCGCATGGGTTGGGCACAACACAGCATTAATTGACTTCAAATAGAAATAAATAAAAAGTTATGTGATCAGGGGGCTGTCAGAAGAGGCTTAGACACAGAGTAATCACAGAGGTAACAAGTGTATTAATATAACCATGTTTTCTGAGCAAAACTTGGGAATGGGTGATAAAGGGATTATCTATCATTTTAAACAATAAAAAAAAATGTTTTGATTGTCACTTTATTTTTTTTAATACATGACAATTTAATCACAATTGTATTAATAAATATTTTGTTTATAATTTGGAATACAAATTACATACTATTCTGCCAACACAGCAAAGTATTTCTCCCTTAGAATGTGATGAGTGATATTTTCAATTAACTCACACATTCCAGAAACAGAAAGCAATATTAAGAAGAGAAGAATTTGACTGTTGCTTTGGGTAATTACTATGTAATGAGCATGTTATCAGAGATTTAAATTACTGACCAAAAATCAATTAACCCACTTCCTGTAAAACATTTAAACGCATTAATTAAAAAGTAATATAAGCTTAAACGTGACAAATAGGAGCATAAAATTAAGTGATATCGTTTGTGTCTGCTATGAGTAATTAATCACTAAATCATCATTTAGTAATTAGCAATACTTCAACATTGCTTGCTCACTGTTTTATTTCTTATTGGTTCTTTTGTAAGTCCATATATACAGGTTTATATCACTGATCCATTCCAGTGTTTGACTCCATCTTGTGGGTAATATAGGTACTATGGTTTTATGTCTAGATAAGTGGCTATGTTTTACTTTTTCTTTTGGATTTGGTTATGTTAACTCAAAGTGGAATGCTTGTTCATCATAAAATCATTTATTTGTACATTTTTACATCTGTGTAATAAACTAGGGTTATTATACTCCTGAAGCCACAATAGAAGCAATACTAGATATGTTTTGGTTTTCATGTTGTATTTGATGTCTTTATATTTCTAGCTATGTGTCATCCTACCCACCTGCATGCATACTGTAATATTTAAGGACAACAGAAAAAACAAGCAATAAAATATAGAAAATATTCAGAAATCAAATTATATTATACTCTTTCTAGAAAATATTTTTTTTTTATTTTGGTAGCGAATGTATATAAACTGCATAAAATATATTTTAGCAATACTAGATTAAATTAAGTATGTTCAATAGTGCTGATAGATGTATAGATAGACATATCGACAGACAGACAGATAGATAGATGAAGAGACAGACAACGATAGACAGAGAGCAAAAGATAGACAGACAGACAGGTAGACAGATAGACAGACAGATAGATAGATAGATGAAGAGACAGACAACGATAGACAGAGAGAGAAAGATAGACAGACAGACAGGTAGAGATAGACAGATAGATAGATAGATGATAGATAAACTATGTTTTTACCCAATGTTTAAAGGGTCATTGAAGTAATTGATTATTTTTAAAAAAAATGATAATCCTGTGTTTTAAAAAAATATTAAAAAAAGCAATCCATATATCCCTTGGGATGAGATTTCCACAAAAGTTCATCACTTTTAGTTTCAAAATCAAAATAAACTGCTGTAACATCACCCTTTTCCATACAATGCTAAACCATAATAATTTTAAACTGTGATCAATGGTATTAGTATTTCTTAAAACCTGCTAGTGTAAGTAAAAAGTTGAATTTGGACACAAAATGTACATTACTAATCTGATGTAAAACTTTCAACAAGCTGTTTTATTTTGTTCTTATTTCTAAAGGCAGCAAATCTAACTGTTAACACTCTGCACCTCTCTGACTTGAATTTGGCTGCTTCATTTACTATGGAAAGGTAATCAACATATTTAAAGGTACTAATTTCACTAAACACAGTAGAATAGCATAATAAATAAATGCATAATAAATAGATAATGCAAAAAGCACTAAGTTTGAATTTAACATGAGTAGTAAATTTTGTTTGTCACATTTCAAAGTTAGTTTTATTTTCCTTCTCAGTACATCATGTGACAGCCATCAGCCAATCACAAAATGCATATACGTATATTCTTTGAATCTTGCACATGCTCAGTAGGAGCCTGTCACCATTAGACCTGAGATATGGCAAATTAAACCTCAGACCTATTGTTGTGGGTAAGTTAGATATACGAAGAATAGCTGATGCTAGGTAAATAATAGAACCAACAGTGTCTGGGAGGCAGTATATATTAGATGATATAGTGTGAAGCAAATGTATAGGACCCTGAAGAAAGCACAGGTACTGGCCCCAGTTTAATGTAAACAAATGTATATAATGTGTATAAACAGCTGCCCTTAAGATTTTGGGCTCCATGTACTAAGCCGTCAATTCATCCGGCATTGTAGACGCGGAAAAACTCGCCGTTACTCGCCGCGGGCGAAATGGTATCCGCTGTCGCTATGTACTAATAATCCCCCAATAAATAGACAAGTCTAGCCCGCAGCGAGCAGTGGCGGATTATTGATAAATTTGATGCCTCGCTCGCCGCGACTAAGCTGATGTACTTAACTTTCAGTTGAATTGTCTGGCCAATTATTAACACGTGACATGCAAGGTGTCACGAACATCATAGTAGTCGCGGGAATAGAATTTTGCTCCTATAAAAGTTCAACTTATCTAAACAACTTTATTATTGTTCAAAATTTTTTGAAGAGTGATAACAGAGCGTTATTTTTGTAATATTTATTTACAATTTGGATATGGCTTCATCTGGATCTGATAATATATAAATATTAATATAAAAATAATTATAAAGATTGACAACTATACAATACAAATTTAAAATATAGATTACTCTTTAATTACAGTCAACAAATTGGGCGCAATTTATGTACATGGAAATGAGAGACAAATTAGACGCCAGTTATGCTGTAAGTACAATGCTGATATTACTGCCTTTTATATATGTCTAGACTGGCGTCTAGATTGACTATCCTATTGTTTTGTACCTTGAAATTGTAGCGAGCCGACAAATAGATTTTTTAGTACATTCGTTTTTGGCGAGTTGGTGGTCAAATGTGTCTAATTACAGTGAAAAATGGAGAGGTAGCGAGGTTTGGCGGATAAGTACGCTCGCAATTTTAAAGATGCGAGTTTGAACATAGTTGACGACTTTGTACATATCAGTTTGCCTGTTTTGACGCGAGATTTATTGCGGGTAGCTCGCTGACTGCTTAGTACATGGAGCCCTTAATCTTGATGCTGCAACACTGATACTAAGGGGTAGATTTTTCATGGTGCGGACAGACATGATCCGCTGGTGAACTGCTTGTGCAATGCCGTCCCCTGCAGATTCACGACCAATCGGCTGCTAGCAGGGGGCGTCAATCAACTTGATCATATGTGATCGGGCAGATTGATGTCCACAGCCTCAGAGCAGGCGGACAAGTTAATGAGCAGGGATCTTAAGACCGCTGCTTCTTAACTCCTGTTTCAGCTGCATCAAGCTTCGTTTGGAGCTTGATGGATTGAGCCCTATGTATCTAATGAAATAATCACAGCTGCAAGCGTAGCAAACTGCTACATAGCTAATTGCAAATGTATCCAAAAAATATTACGATATGCTTGAAAATTTAGCACTTAATCTCCTTGCCCAATTTTTATGGGACTAAAGTGCTGCTGTTAAAATGCTTAAATGATACCACGGTTTGTTGCTATATATACGTTTGACTCCCAGTACACAGGGATTTGGTTAAATAAATTCTAGCATAGTGCTTGAAATAGAAAATCAACTAGTTTTGCGGTTAAAATATAACTATAATTGCTGTCTGATCATAGAACATTTTAAAACAAATAAGAGAGACCCATTCCTCTCCCTCCCATCCTTGACATGTTTCTCCTGCCGGCTTTCTCAAAAACGTATATATAGCAGCAAACTGTGGTATCATTTTAGCACTTTAACAGCAGCACTTTAGCCCCATAAAAATTGTGCAAGGAGATTAACTGCTACTTTCAAGCATATCGTATTATTTTTTTATACATTTGCAATTAGATAAGTAGCAGTTTGCTATGATTGCAGCCGTGATTATTTCATTAGATACTTAGTATCATAGCGTTGCAGCTTCAATATTAAATCTCAAGGGCAGCTGTTTATACACATTATATACATTTATACACATTATATACATTTATACACATTATATACATTTGCTTACATTAAACTGAGCCAGTACCTGTGCTTTCTTCAGTGTCCTATACATTTGCTACACACTATATCATCTGATATATACTGCATCCCAGACACTGTTGGTTCTATTATTTACTTAGCATCAGCTATTCTTCTTATATCAAGATTACCCACAACAATAGGTCTGAGGTTTAATTTGCCATCTCAGGTCTAATGGTCATAGGCTGTTTTATTAAACAATTTCCCCTGATTTTAACCAAACAAATAAAGTCACACCAAACACTACATATACACTATACTATTCTTGCACTATGGAATAAGAGAGTGCTACAAGTGTATTCTTTTGTAATTAGTGGATTCTTTACCACTAATGTTTTGTGTAGTTAATTTATTTTAATACACAGCACCTCACAGCTATATATTGATATTAAAATTATTTATATTAGTGTACAACTATTCCACTAGGTGGTGCCATTGGTTTTGTCTGTTTATATTATACGATGCCTATTGACAAGTATTTTAATTCATCTAATCTTTATAAATGGTTACCAAGGATTATGCAAATTTATGTTTAATATAAACATTGGCATATTCATGAACATAAAGACTGAAGATTTTTAGGCCCCTAGGCCTGCTACAGCAGAGACCTTGTGCTCTTATGGTGAATATGATTGTATCATGCAGTGCTTACATGCTGCTACAATATGCTGCCCCTTTCACCCAACAAATGCATATCTGCGCCAGACAGAGGAAAATCAAGCTACTTACTATATCACCCCAACATTGGGCTAGATTACAAGTAGTGTGCAAGCAACAGCAAAGGGAGCGCTATCTGTCATGTGACCTTGCACAAAGAATAAGCACAATCTGGTATTACATATTTTAACAAAAGCATCTTAATGCGGTCAAAACATAAAAGCACCCTATACTTTGATTGTTTAGTTTAGGAAGCAGTATTATCTCTTATTAGAAATGTTGCACTCAAGAGAAATCCAAAATACAATTGTAAAATGTAGAGCTTTTAAGACCTGAATTAAATCATTATTCTTAGTAGTATAGCACACAACTACATCAAGAACTCCACTACTTACACACCATAAACTTAGTGTACCATTGGCTTAGTGCTCAAGCAACTTACAACATCAGTTTTACTGTGTGTCCCCATAGATTTGCATTAAGTGAGGGATTTAACACACCCACGTTATCTCACATGTAGACATTAGCGGGCCTTAGACTAATGCTCAATTGCTAAAAAATAACTTTGGACTTGTAATAGAGCAAAAATAGAAGCACTATTAATAGTGCTTGTGCGATGTTATAACACAACAGCACTGATTTTTTTTTGCACTCCACTCTAGAGCATTATGAGTAATGTCACTCGATCTCTATCTCTGCTTGGCACAGACATGCATTTGCTGTATGTGTACAGTCTTTCAGGAGCACATCAGGGTGCATGAAGGAATCATATTTTCCTCTTAGGCAGCAAGTATCATCCAAGGGCAGAGAAGTATGAACGTGACCCTGCTGAGAAGGGGGTAAACTCCTGCTCAGATGGTATTACTAGCAGCAAAGATGTTAACAATATAAAGGGTTAATCCTTGCACTATGTATTACTTGGTGTAAGTTGGGTTAAATTCTTACACCATGTATGATGTTACTGGTTATACACTTTCATTATGTGTGTTAATGACAGAACGTGTTAAAGCCCTGCTTTGTGTACATTCTGTTTAGTTCTAACATAAGAGAGTTAATGAACTGCTAAATACGATATAAAACTGACAGGGGTGAAGAGTGAGGAGAGGCACATTTCTGCATGCCTAGGTCAGCTCAAAACCTATATCACTGAACATATATATTTAAAAAATAAATAAAACCATGGGAATTCAGTAAAAAAACGGTTTACAATGCTGTAAGTTCCCATTTAAATACAGATGAATGTGAACCTTTCCTATCTTAATTTATTTGCCTATCTATCCTTGATCTATCTATCTATCGTTCTATCTATCTATCTATCTATCTATCAAAACACATACCTCAAAATTATGAATCTATTTTTGTAGCTTGAAATTCAGCAACTACAAGAGTTCTGTGGGCATTATTGATGTAAGTATAAGTCTGTATGAAACAATAGGATAATTCTATGTAATGTATCAAAAGATTTAACAATGTTTATAGTCATTGAACACCCAGCAGTGCTGTGCTGGGTCAGTGTTTGATGGGGTAATGTCTTTTTGAGCAGGTTTTGAATGGTCACTTATGACTGGGAAATAAATTGGGGATGAAATAACAGAGCTACCAGATAAGGGCCAATCCAAAACAATGTCATATGCAATTAATGTTTAAATTAATTTAAAATTGCAATTTACAGCACTTTGAAAACACAGAGCAGTCTAGGAAACAACTCTTGGAAACATATTTCAATATGTTAACCAAAAGTTTATATGTAAACATGCCTGTTTATTATTTTGACCAATCAATATCAAGTATGTAAAATGGTCAGGAAAACTGCAGCATACTTATGAATGAAGAATTGACCCCAATTTTATTTGAGGATTAAAAAAACTCAGACTTTAAGCTGTTTGCAATGAACAAATCAAACAAAAGCAATTGAAATAGCTCAACACAATGAATGCTTCAAGAAGTTTCCCCAAATTCAATCAAAAATGCAACTTTTAATGAATTCTGCAGTCTCAAAATTATTCAACTCCTTCATGGCAAGCATCTTTAGTACTTAGTAGAGCACCCTTTTGCTGCTATGCCCTGCTGCAAAGAGATGCATAGACAGACACCAGCTTCTGGCAATGTTCCTGAGGAATCTTAGCCCATTCCTCATGAGCAATGGCCTCCAGCTCAGTAATATTCTTGGGTTTGTGTGCTGCAAGCGTCTTCTTCAAATCCCACCACAGATTTTCTATGGGGTACAAGTCAGATGACTGTGATGGCCACTGTAGAATCTTCCAGGACTTCTTCTGCAACCAAGCCTTGGTAGCATTTAAGGTAGGCTTGGGATCATTGTCCTGTTGGAAGGTCCAATGACACCCAAGCTTCAGCTTCCTCACAGAGGGCATGATGTTTTCTTTAAAATAATTCTTGATACTTTAATGAAACCATCTTGCCATCCACAAACTACAGGTTTCAAGTGCCAGTGGATGCAATGCAGCCCCAGAGCATCCCCGAGCCACCACCATGTTCTTTTCAGCTTATGTTTCATTCTTCCTCCAGTCATACTGCTGATCCATCTGGCCAAAAAGTTTTGTTTCATTGCTCCACAGAACAGAATCCCTAAACATTTGTGGCTTGTTAATATGATTTTGAGCATATTGGAGCAAACTTTTCTTGTGCTTTTGGGTCAGTAGTGGTATAGGTCTTGAAGTTCTGGCATGAAACCTTATGTGTTTAGTACTTGCCTTACCACGCAAACTAAAACCTCAGTGCCTGTTGCAGTCACTTAAGTTTTTTTCTCAAACTGCCTTCTCAGAAATCTGGTTGCAGCCATTGGTAGCTTCCTTTTTATGCCCCGTCCAGGTAGTGTAACCACTGTTCCCTTAACTTTGAACATGCAAACTATGCTTCCCACTGTGTCTCTAGGAACATTCAGTGCCTTCACTATCTTTTCGTATCCTGTTCCTTTTTTGTGAAGGGCGATGATCTCTTCTCTTAACTTTTTGGACCATTCTTTTGACTTAGCCATATTTCTAACATGAAATCAAATGTGACACTGAACAAACCCCTAGACAGTTCAGATATTACATGTCTTCTAGCTCAAGCACACCTGGTGCAACTAATGAAGCCCTTGATCAGTTGCATCAGGTGTGCTTGAGACAACACCTGTTTTGCATATTTGTGATGTTGTGAGGGATTCTATTCAGGGGGTTGAATAATTCTGAGACTGAAAAATTAATTAAAAGTTGCATTTTTGGTTGAATTTGGGAAAAACACTTGAAGCATTCATTGTGTTGAGCTATTTCAATTGCTTTTGTTTGATTTGTTCATTGCAAACAGCTGTAATTTATTTAGATTGTAAGTTCCCATGGGAACAGGGCTCCCAATTCCCCCTGTATTTGTTTGTTAAATTTTGTCTGGTGTCTCATATTGTACTGTCCTTTTTACCTTTGTTACCCATGGACAGCGCTGCAGAACCTGTTGGCGCTTTATAAATAAAGACTAATAATAATAATAATGTCTGTACATTTTTACAATAAACCTGATTTGCAATGGGGGTTGAATCATTTTGATTACAACTAGTAAGTCACTAAAATTGAGCTACTGATTATTCTTCTGTTGTGGCAGACTTGTCACATGGTGTCTGCTCTGAGGTTTGGAAGGAGTAGAGACCAGAGGGTACACAGGTATGTTTGTAATCTATAGGTGTCAGTAGATGGTAGATAGATGGATGATGAGGAGTTGATGGCAGATTCTGCTGAGAGTCAGTGCTGAGGATAATTCTTTTCACCTGCGGGTATCTTTAATACAGGAAATCATGACCCAATTTGTTGCCTTTCATCATCCTGTGCCCAGAGGTTTTAAGCAAAACAGTGCCAGGTGGATGCATGTAATTCATGGTTTTTAAAGGATAAGAAAATGGGAAAAAGGGTGATCATGGCCAAGAGTGCCAGCTCTTAAAGGTAGCATTAAGGTGCCTGAATACTGGTGGATAAAATGACTGATACATCTGTTACTGCTGATTAATTTGGGCTTTCTAGGTTGAGAAGGTGGAGCAGGACTCACAGAAGGCTCCTGGGTGGTGGTACCAGGCATCAGGACCTTGAAGTGACAGCTACAAAAAGTACTCAGTACACGAATACAGCCAGGGTTGTTGGCCTAATAGTTAGTAGCGTGTTGGGTTCTTAGACACTAGGTGGGGGGTTTCACCTGTTTTTCTATTGCAGGACCAGCATGTCCGCTCACAAAGCAGGGACCTTGTTCAAAGGGTTCACCCACCAGAATGTCTGGAAGTAGGTCAAAGTCAAGATCCTTCCCTTGCAGGTGAAACAGTGCCAAAATCACTCACAGTTTACTTTTATCAGCTACCTGAAGGGCTAATGTAACTGCAGGTGAGACTTGTCCTCAGGCCCAGAATGTGGAATGTCCAGTTTGATCTCCATCAGCAAAAGTAGTTATTTGCTCAGTGTGGCCTGTGCTTCCATTCTATGGAAAAACAGCCATCCTAGGGGGTCATACATTGCAGGAAATGTTGAGTAGTCAATGTCAGTGGATTCTGCTAGGACAGGTGAATATAAGTCAATGTGGAGATTTTTTGAATTGAGCGTTTTTGATACAGCAATGTTGAGATTATGTATAATCAAAGAAAAGATTTGGAAAACACAGTATACAGAGCTTTTTTTTTGTTTTTGCTGGACCATTATCTTGTTGTTGTTGGTGGATCCTAAGAAGGACTTATTAAAAAGAAAGAAGATCAGTGCACTTTTATAATCATTCTAAGATGTTTATAATTTGCTTTGTTATGAATGAAAATGATCTTGCTTCAAGGAGCTCCTTCTTTTGTTACCTTGTGAAAGTGCTGCCACTCAATTTACTAATGGGGGTATGGCTTGGTGGTCTTATGAAAACAATTACATCAGTGTTTGGTGGTTAAGACTGACATGAAGTGGGATGATCAGAACTGGGGTCTTTGGTTACAAATTATGACTGCACTTAGAGCTTCCCAGATTAGTGACCTTGCTAGCTCCTTTTAAAAAAGTTTTTTTGTTTTTTATTCAATGAGGGTCATCGTAAGTAGAGAGCACTTTATAGGTTCTTTAATGAATGTTCAGTTACCCAGAAGGGGTAAGCAAATGTAGATCCAAAAAGCATGGCACCCAGGTTAAGCCAGTACATTAGGAAGCATGGGTGTTAAGATTGGGCTTTGTTGTTGTCATGTGATTTTGTCATTCCAAGTTCAAATGATACGCCTAGATTACGAGTTTTTGTCGGTAATGGTGTGTGGGGCTAACAAGCATTTTTTTCTCACCGCTCACTTAAAACAACTCTGGTATTATAGGTTTTTACAAACCCGGCGTTAGCCTCAGAAAAGTGAGCGGAGAGCAAAATTTTGCTCCACATCTCACTGCAATACCAGTGCTGCTTATGGTATAGGTGAGCTGGCTAAACGTGCTCGTGCACGATTTCCCCATAGGAATCAATGGGGGAGAGCTGGCTGAAAAAAAGTCTAACACCTGCAAAAAAGCAGTGTTCAGCCTCTAATGCAGCCCCATTGATTCCTCTGGGGAAATACATTTTATGTCTACACCTAACAGCCTAACATGAACCCTGAGTCTAAACACCCCTTATATTATACTTATTAACCCTTAATCTGCTGCCCCGACATCGCCGACACCTGCATTATATTATTAACCCCTAATCTGCCACTCCGGACACCGCCGCCACCTACATTATGCCTATGAACCCCTAATCTGCTGCCCCTAACATCGCCAACACCTACTTTTTATTTATTAACCCCTACTCTGCCACTGCCAACGTCGCCGCCACTATAATAAATATATTAACCATTAAATCTATGTCTAACCCTAACCCTAACACCCCCCCTAACTTAAAAATAATTGAAATACATCTAAATAAAATTACTATTATTAACTAAATTATTCCTATTTAAAACTAAATACTTACCTATAAAATAAACCATAAAATAGCTACAATATAACTAATAATTACATTGTAGCTATCTCATTGTTTATTTTTATTTTACAGGCAAGTTTGTAATTAGTTTAACTAGGTAGAATAGTTACTAAATAGTTATTAACTATTTACTAACTACCTAGTTCAAATAAATACAAATTTACCTGTAAAATAAAACCTAACCTGAGTTACAATAACACCTAACATTACAACAATTAAATAAATTCCCTACATTAAATACAATTAAATAAATTAAATAAAATTAGCTAAATTACCAAAAAAAGTACGAAAAAACACTAAATTACAGAAAATAATAAAATAATTACAATCATTTTAAACTAATTACACCTAATCTAATCCCCCTAAAAAAATAACAAAGCCCCTGAAAATAATAAAAATCCCTACCCTATACTAAATTACAAATAGCCCTTAAAAGGGCTTTTTGAGGGGCATTGCCCCAAAGTAATCAGCTCTTTTATCTGTAAAAAAAATACAATACCCCCCAACATTAAAACCCACCACCCACACACCCAACCCTACTCTAAAACCCACCCAATCCCCCCTTAATAAAACCTAACACTACCCCCTTGAAGATCACCCTACCTTGAGATGTCTTCACCCAACCGGGCAGAAGTGGTCCTCCAGATGGGCAGAAGTCTTCATCCGATCTGGGCAGAAGAGGTCCTCCAAATGGGCAGAAGTCTTCATCCAGGCGGCATCTTCTATCCTCATCCATCCGGAGCAGAGCGGGTCCATCTTCAAGCCATCCGACGTGGAACATCCTCTTCCATACGATGACTAACACTAAATGACGGTACCTTTAAGTGACGTCATCCAAGATGTCATCCCTTCAATTCCGATTGGCTGATGGAGATATCAGCCAATCGGAATTAAGGTAGAAAAAAATCCTATTGGCTGATCCAATCAGCCAATAGGATTTAGCTTGCATTCTATTAGCTGTTCCAATCAGCCAATATAATGCAAGCTCAATCCTATTGGCTGATTGGATCAGCCAATAGGATTGAACTTCAATCCTATTGGCTGATTGCATCAGCCAATTGGATTTTTCTACCTTAATTCCGATTGGCTGAGAGAATTCTATCAGCCAATTGGAATTGAAGGGACGCCATCTTGGATGACGTCACTTAAAGGTATCGTCATTTAGTGTTAGTCATCGGATGGGTGAAGACGTCTCAAGGTAGGGTGATCTTCAAGGGGGTAGTGTTAGGTTTTATTAAAGGGGGATTGGGTGGGTTTTAGAGTAGGGTTGGGTGTGTAGGTGATGGGTTTTAATGTTGGGGGGGTATTGTATTTTTTTTAAAAGGTAAAAGAGCTGATTACTTTGGGGCAATGCCCTGAAAAAAAGCCCTTTTTTGTACTTTAGTTTATTTAATTTAATTATAAATAATTGTAGTTAGTTTAGGTCATTAATTTAATTATAGTGTAGTGTTAGGTGTAATTGTAACTTAGGTTAGGGTTTATTTTACAGGTAAATTTGTACTTATTTTAACTAGGAAGTTATTAAATAGTTAATAAATATTTAATAACTATTGTACCTAGTTAAAATAAATACAAAGTTGCCTGTAAAATAACAATAAACCCTGAGATAGCTACAATGCAATTATTAGTTATATTGTAGCTACCTTAGGGTTTATTTTATAGGTAAGTATTTAGTTTTAAATAGGAATAATTTATTTAAGTGTAGTAATTTTTTTCCGATTATTTTAAATTATATTTAAGTTAGGGGGGGTAATGGTTAGGGTTAGACTTAGGTTTAGGGGTTAATACATTTAATATAGTGGCAGCGACGTTGGGGTCGGCAGATTAGGGGTTAATAAATGTAGGTAGGTGTCGGCAATATTAGGGACGGCAGATTAGGGGTTAATAAAATTTAACTAGTGTTTGCGATGCGGGAGTGCAGCAGTTTAGGGGTTAATATATTTATTACAGTGGCGGCGATGTTCGGTCGGCAGATTAGGGGTTAAAAATTTTATTTAACTGTTTGCGATGTGTGGGGGGGACTCAGTTTAGGGGTTAATAGGTAGTTATGGGTGTTAGTGTACTTTTTAGCACTTTAGTTAAGAGTTTTATGTTATGGCGTTAGCCCATAAAACTCTTAACTACTGACTTTAAAATGCGGTAGGAGTCTTGACAGGAGAGACTGTACCGCTCACTTTTTCCAAGACTCGTAATACCGGCATTAGGCAAATCCCATGGAAAAGATAGGATACGCAATTGATGTAAGGGGATTTGCGGTATGCTCGAGATGCGGAAAAAAAAAAGAAAGATACACCTGTACCTGCCAGACTCGTAATACCAGCAGGCGTTAAAAAGCAGCGTTGGGACCTCTCAATGCTGCTTTTTAACCCTAAAGCAAGACTCGTAATCTAGCCGAGTGTTATTTGGTATTTGATATTTCTGCATGTTGTTCAGAAGTTACTGATAACATATGGCAGGCCTTTAGCTGGGATGCATTGGATGATTCATCAATAATCATTTCCAAAGGGGAGTGTGGTTAATGGCATCCAAAGTGATCACTTAATCAGAATGTGGCTTTGGTTCAGTTGGTTGGCTGCCATGTTGCAATGGCAAAGGTAGATATTGAAGTGGTTTTCTGTTTTCTTCCTGTAAATTCCAAATTCTATCATTTGTTGGGCTTGTGCTGTATTACGTGGATCTCTGTCTTATATATACATATACTAGTCATGTCTGACTAAGAGCCCAACATAGGGCTTGAAACGTGTCCTTTTTCCCATATTGTGGAAGCAATAAGGCAGTTTTATTATTTTTTATATGAGGCTAGATTCCATTGTCTTTCCTCAAGATTTATTACATAAATCATTAATTATTTCCTTCTTGATATTGAACTACTTTAATCCTGTAATATATTACAGTATTGTACACTATCCAGGTATAATAAATCTATTTAAGCATATCAAAAATAAATGTCAAATAGCCACTGTAGTGTCCTGTCTTACATATATATATATATATATATATATATATATATATATATATATATATATATATATATATATATATATGTATATATATATATATATATATATATATATACATACAGTGTGTGTGCTTGTGTGCATTGATAGTATGCAATTAGCCTTTAAATACTGTCACACATGCCTTTGATTATACACTAAATGAAACAATGTGAGAAAAAAACACATGGATATCGTAAGATACACCTATGACACACATAGATTACCCTGTTCAAGCTCTTTCAAAGACATTCTTTTTCTGTGTTATTCATGTGTTAACCTTTTTCCACACTGTTTCATTCTTCAGCATATTTTCCTGTATTCATATTGATTAATTCAACTTTAAAATATTTGCTCAAAAACTAATGATCCACTTCAAAATGGAAAAGTTCAATGAAAGGTATCAAAATGAATATAGATAATGGAAGATTTAGTGTAAGGTTAACAAAAGTGGGCCTTTTTTCTTTAGGCCTCTGCATTCAGACTATTCAGAAGAAAATGAATGCCAAATATGGCATCTGCCAGCAGCATTTGGCTATTTTCTGAGCCGGATATCTTGTTGTGAAAGTGTAACACACATAGGCCTAGATTTAGAGTTCGGCGGTAGCCGTCAAAACCAGCGTTAGAGGCTCCTAACGCTGGTTTTGGGCGCCCGCTGGTATTTGGAGTCAGTGATTAAAGGGTCTAACGCTCACTTTACAGCCGCGACTTTTCCATACCGCAGATCCCCCTACGCCATTTGCGTAGCCTATCTTTTCAATGGGATCTTCCTAACGCCGGTATTTAGAGTCGTTTCTGCAGTGAGCGTTAGAGCTCTAACGACAAGATTCCAGCCGCCTGAAAATAGCAGGAGTTAAGAGCTTTCTGGCTAACGCCGGTTTATAAAGCTCTTAACTACTGTACCCTAAAGTACACTAACACCCATAAACTACCTATGTACCCCTAAACCGAGCTCCCCCCACATCGCCGCCACTCGATTAAAATTTTTAACCCCTAATCTGCCGACCGCCACCTACGTTATACTTATGTACCCCTAATCTGCTGCCCCTAACACCGCCGACCCCTGTATTATATCTATTAACCCCTAACTTGCCCCCCACAACGTCGCCGCAAGCTACTTAAAATAATTAACCCCTAATCTTCCGACCGCAAATCGCCGCCACCTACGTTATCCCTATGTACCCCTAATCTGCTACCCCTAACATCGCCGACCCCTATGTTATATTTATTAACCCCTAATCTGCCCCCCACAACGTCGCCGACACCTACCTACACTTATTAACCCCTAATCTGCCGACCGGAGCTCACCGCTATTCTAATAAATGTATTAACCCCTAAAGCTAAGTCTAACCCTAACACTAACACCCCCCTAAGTTAAATATAATTTTTATCTAACGAAATAAATTAACTCTTATTAAATAAATGATTCCTATTTAAAGCTAAATACTTACCTGTAAAATAAATCCTAATATAGCTACAATATAAATTATAATTATATTATAGCTATTTTAGGATTAATATTTATTTTACAGGCAACTTTGTAATTATTTTAACCAGGTACAATAGCTATTAAATAGTTAAGAACTATTTAATAGTTACCTAGTTAAAATAATAACAAATTTACCTGTAAAATAAATCATAACCTAAGATATAATTAAACCTAACACTACCCTATCAATAAAATAATTAAATAAACTACCTACAATTACCTACAATTAACCTAACACTACACTATCAATAAATTAATTAAACACAATTGCTACAAATAAATAAAATTAAATAAACTATCTAAAGTACAAAAAATAAAAAAGAACTAAGTTACAGAAAATAATAAAATATTTACAAACATAAGAAAAATATTACAACAATTTTAAACTAATTACACCTACTCTAAGCCCCCTAATAAAATAACAAAGCCCCCCAAAATAAAAAATTCCCTACCCTATTCTAAAATACAAATATTACAAGCTCTTTTACCTTACCAGCCCTGAACAGGGCCCTTTGCGGGGCATGCCCCAAGAATTTCAGCTCTTTTGCCTGTAAAAAAAAACATACAATACCCCCCCCCAACATTACAACCCACCACCCACATACCCCTAATCTAACCCAAACCCCCCTTAAATAAACCTAACACTACCCCCCTGATGATCTTCCTACCTTGTCTTCACCATGCCAGGTTCACCGATCCGTCCTGGCTCCAAGATCTTCATCCAACCCAAGCGTGGGCTAGACATCCACTGAAGAAGTCCAGAAGAGGGTCCAAAGTCTTCCTCCTATCCGGCAAGAAGAGGATATCCGGACCGGCAAACATCTTCTCCAAGCGGCATCTTCTATCTTCTTCCATCCGATGACGACCGGCTCCATCTTGAAGACCTCCAGCGCGGATCCATCCTCTTCTTCCGACGACTAGACGACGAATGACGGTTCCTTTAAGGGACGTCATCCAAGATGGCGTCCCTCGAATTCCGATTGGCTGATAGGATTCTATCAGCCAATCGGAATTAAGGTAGGAATTTTCTGATTGGCTGATGGAATCAGCCAATCAGAATATAGTTCAATCCGATTGGCTGATCCAATCAGCCAATCAGATTGAGCTCGCATTCTATTGGCTGTTCCGATCAGCCAATAGAATGCGAGCTCAATCTGATTGGCTGATTGGATCAGCCAATCGGATTGAACTATATTCTGATTGGCTGATTCCATCAGCCAATCAGAAAATTCCTACCTTAATTCCGATTGGCTGATAGAATCCTATCAGCCAATCGGAATTCGAGGGACGCCATCTTGGATGACGTCCCTTAAAGGAACCGTCATTCGTCGTCTAGTCGTCGGAAGAAGAGGATGGATCCGCGCTGGAGGTCTTCAAGATGGAGCCGGTCGTCATCGGATGGAAGAAGATAGAAGATGCCGCTTGGAGAAGATGTTTGCCGGTCCGGATATCCTCTTCTTGCCGGATAGGAGGAAGACTTTGGACCCTCTTCTGGACTTCTTCAGTGGATGTCTAGCCCACGCTTGGGTTGGATGAAGATCTTGGAGCCAGGACGGATCGGTGAACCTGGCATGGTGAAGACAAGGTAGGAAGATCATCAGGGGGGTAGTGTTAGGTTTATTTAAGGGGGGTTTGGGTTAGATTAGGGGTATGTGGGTGGTGGGTTGTAATGTTGGGGGGGGGTATTGTATGTTTTTTTTTACAGGCAAAAGAGCTGAAATTCTTGGGGCATGCCCCGCAAAGGGCCCTGTTCAGGGCTGGTAAGGTAAAAGAGCTTGTAATATTTGTATTTTAGAATAGGGTAGGGAATTTTTTATTTTGGGGGGCTTTGTTATTTTATTAGGGGGCTTAGAGTAGGTGTAATTAGTTTAAAATTGTTGTAATATTTTTATTATGTTTGTAAATATTTTATTATTTTCTGTAACTTAGTTCTTTTTTATTTTTTGTACTTTAGATAGTTTATTTAATTTTATTTATTTGTAGCAATTGTGTTTAATTAATTTATTGATAGTGTAGTGTTAGGTTAATTGTAGGTAATTGTAGGTAGTTTATTTAATTATTTTATTGATAGGGTAGTGTTAGGTTTAATTATATCTTAGGTTATGATTTATTTTACAGGTAAATTTGTTATTATTTTAACTAGGTAACTATTAAATAGTTCTTAACTATTTAATAGCTATTGTACCTGGTTAAAATAATTACAAAGTTGCCTGTAAAATAAATATTAATCCTAAAATAGCTATAATATAATTATAATTTATATTGTAGCTATATTAGGATTTATTTTACAGGTAAGTATTTAGCTTTAAATAGGAATCATTTATTTAATAAGAGTTAATTTATTTTGTTAGATAAAAATTATATTTAACTTAGGGGGGTGTTAGTGTTAGGGTTAGACTTAGCTTTAGGGGTTAATCCATTTATTAGAATAGCGGTGAGCTCCGGTCGGCAGATTAGGGGTTAATAAGTGTAGGCAGGTGTCGGCGACGATGTGGGGGGCAGATTAGGGGTTAATAAATATAACATAGGGGTCGGCGATGTTAGGGCAGCAGATTAGGGGTACATAGGGATAACGTAGGTGGCGGCGGTTTACGGAGCGGCAGATTAGGGGTTAAAAGTGTAATGCAGGGGTCAGCGATAGCGGGGGCGGCAGATTAGGAGTTAATAAGTGTAAGGTTAGGGGTGTTTAGACTCGGGGTACATGTTAGGGTGTTAGGTGCAGACTTAGGAGGTGTTTCCCCATAGGAAACAATGGGGCTGCGTTAGGAGCTGAACGCTGCTTTTTTGCAGGTGTTAGGTTTTTTTTCAGCTCAAACAGCCCCATTGTTTCCTATGGGAGAATCGTGCACGAGCACGTTTTTGATGCCGGCCGCGTCCGTAAGCAACTCTGGTATCGAGAGTTGCATTTGCGGTATAAATGCTCTACGCTCCTTTTTTGGAGCCTAACGCAGCATTTGTTTGAACTCTCGATACCAGAGTTAAATTTATGGTGCGGCCAGAAAAAAACCCGCGGAGCGTTAACAGCCCTTTTACCGCCGAACTCTAAATCTAGGCCTAAGATTTGGATTTTTACATATTATAGTGTGCTGCACTTTCACAAGAAAAATCTGGCTCCAAAAATAGCCGAATGACACTGGGGGCCCCATATTTGGCATTTGTTTTTTTCTGAATAGTTAGAATGCACAGGCATAGTTTTCTCTACATGATAGTCAACATAAACATAACAGTAGTTGACACATTGTCCATTGTTCAAAATTACTACTGAACACGATCAGTATCAAATAATTAGAACACTAGTTATACCAAGCGCTCATATTACAAGTTGAAAGTAATATATCAGTGCTAGAGCAAAAGTCTAGGGAACGCTAACACCTGGATGCCGGATATTGCAGGTGCATTAAATCCCTCACATAATAGACTTCTCTGAAAAACGTATGTTGGCTGCCACTTGATCTCTAATCCAAAGGTGCCTAAACTGAAGGTGCGCTAAACTGCTGGCCAAAGCGTGGAGCTCTTCATAAACTTTTAAACTACGACTTTCTATTGGAATACATGTTTAAAACACTGCTAACAAACATGAATACATGTATACACAAACATATAGTAACAGAAGAACTGCAATTAGAACAGTATCACAGAAAAATTGTACATAAAGGAAACAATATAGGTTAAACAAGTTTTCCCCTGTGTGTGTGACCATATCCTTCCTTAGTCTCTCCCATGAATACCAATACACAGTAATTTCTTTTGGTGGAGCTGGTCTTGAAGTGTCTGCTTCTCCGCTAACTGCAGCTTTTTTAAACTGGGCTGAAAATGAAGAACCACAATAGTGAACACGGTAGGCACTAAAAGGAAAATACTCACAGGGAGCCAAGTGCCAATGTTCAAATAAATATTCCAACCTTCAGAATATAAAAACAAAAGTGAATTAAGCAAAGTTGTAAAATGCAATCCATTTCAATTATAAAATCATCTTTTTCAAGAGCAAAAAAATGTAATGATAGAGCTATATCAAATACTGGTTACAAATTCCTTTTATACTTTCGATTGTCCATCTTCAAGTCAGAAAAGATTTACAAAATAGCGGGAGAGTTAACCTAATAAAGGACAAAATAATGGTGCATTTAAAATAACGTATCACCTAGATTTAGAGTTCTGCGTTAGCCGTCAAAACCAGCTTTAGGGGGTCCTAACGCTGGTTTTTACCGCACGCTGGAATTTAGAGTCAGTCAGGAAAGGGTCTAACGCTCACTTTCCAGCCGTGACTTTTCCATACCGCAGATCCCCCTACGCCAATTGCGTATCCTATCTTTTCAATGGGATCTTTCTAACGCTGGTATTTAGAGTCTTGGCTGAAGTGAGCATTAGAAATCTAACGACAAGACTCCAGCCGCAGAGAAAAGCCAAGAGTTAAGAGCTTTCTGGGCTAACGCCGGTTCATAAAGCTCTTAACTACTGTGCTCTAAAGTACACTAACACCCATAAACTACCTATGTACCCCTAAACCGAGGCCCCCCCACATCGCCGCCACTCTATTAAATTTTTTTAACCCATAATCTGCCGACCGCACATCGCCGCCACCTACATTATCCCTATGTACCCCTAATCTTCTGCCCCTAACACTGCCGACCCCTATATTATATTTAATAACCCCTAATCTGCTGCCCCCAATGTCGCCGCCACCTACCTACAATTATTAACCCCTAATCTGCCGACCGGACCTCACCGCTACTATAATAAAGTTATTAACCCCTAAAGCTAAGTCTAACCCTAACACACCCCTAAATTAAATATAATTTAAATCTAACAAAATAAAATAAATCTTATTAAATAAATTATTCCTATTTAAAGCTAAATACTTACCTGTAAAATAAACCCTAATATAGCTACAATATAAATAATAATTATATTGTAGCTATTTTAGGATTTATATTTATTTTACAGGCAACTTTGTATTTATTTTAACCAGGTACAATAGCTATTAAATAGTTAATAACTATTTAATAGTTACCTAGTTAAAATAATTACAAAATTACCTGTAAAATAAATCCTAACCTAAGTCACAATTAAACCTAACACTACACTATCAATAAATTAATTAAATGAACTACCTACAATTATCTACAATTATATCAACTAAACTAAATTACAAAAAAAACAAACACTAAATTGCAAAAAACAAAAAAACACTAAATTACAAAAAATAAAAGTTACAAGAATTTTAAACTAATTACACCTACTCTAAGCCCCCTAAAAAAATAACAAAGCCCCCCAAAATAAAAAAAATGCCCTACCCTATTCTAAAATAAAAATTGTAAAGCTCTTTTACCTTAACAGCCCTTAAAAGGGCCTTTTGCGGGGCATGCCCCAAAGAATTCTGCTCGTTTGCCTGTAAAAAAAAAACATACAATACCCCCCCCAACATTACAACCCCCCCAACATTACAACCCACCACCCACATACCCCTAATCTAACCCAAACACCCCTTAAATAAACCTAACACTAAGCCCCTGAAGATCTCCCTACCTTGTCTTCACCACGCCGGGTATCACCGATCCATCCAGAAGAGGGTCCGAAGTCTTCCTCCTATCCGGCAAGAAGAGCTCCTCCAGAGGGTCCAAAGTCTTCATCCTATCCGGGCAGAAGAGGACATCCGGACCGGCAGACATCTTCATCCAGGCGGCATCTTCTATCTTCTTCCATCCGGCGCAGAGCGGGACCATCTTCAAGCAGCCGTCGCGGAGCCATCCTTCTTCACCGACGGACTAACGACGAATGAAGGTTCCTTTAAGGGACGTCATCCAAGATGGCGTCCCTCGAATTCCGATTGGCTGATAGGATTCTATCAGCCAATCGGAATTAAGTTAGGAAAAATCTGATTGGCTGATTGAATTAGCCAATCAGATTCAAGTTCAATCCGATTGACTGATCAAAAAAATCTAATAATAAAATAAAATAATAATAAAAATAAAATAAAATATAATAACACCTTTGTTTAACTAATAGTTTTTATCCATTAAAGGGATATGAAACCTAGATAGAGCATGCAATTTTAAGCAACTTTCTAATTTACTCCTATGATCAATTTTTCTTTGTTCTCTTTATATCTTTATTATAAAAGCAGGAATGTAAGGTTAAGAGCCGGACCATTTTTTGGTTCAGAATCTGGGTAGCGCTTGCTAAACCAAAAATGGATCAAAAGAAAAATTGATAATAGGAGTAAATTAGAAAGTTGCTTAAAATTGATTGTTCTATCTGATTCATTATGAGAAGTTTTGGGTTTCATTCCCCCTTTAAATTAAAAAAATAAAAATAAAAAAAAAATCCAAATCTAAATAACTTCAAGTCTGTAGAATTAAGTTCCAAATAAGGTCAGTTTTCATCTGAAAGTGTCATGTGACTTGCAGCGACCAATAAGGATGGTAGTTTCTCAGAATTATACAGAGCAGTTCCCATTCGAGTAGTTTGATAGTCTTGGGCCCCAAATAGGTCTGCCCAAATATAAATTGATGAATTACCTAAAACATTAAAGAAAAAAAATGTGGGTTCAGTATCCGAGCGGGGATCCTGTTCCTGTAGTGCGCGCAAGGGGGCGGGAGCATGCAAGGGGGAGGGAGCACGCAAGGGGGCGAGAGTGCATGAGGGGGCGTGCAAGCTGCATTAAGTAGTACAGTCAAGGAGAGGGAGGGGTGAAGAGTATTGTTGGGAAAAGAATAATGTTGGGAAAGGGATCTGAGAGGGGGAAGAGTATTGAGGGGGGCAGCTACACTATAGAAAAATGTCTATTTTATTTTATTTTTTATAAAAAAGGATTTTTTTTTTCTCAAACAAAATACTGGCAGACAGCTGCCATTACCCAAGATAGTGGCAAATAGGTAGAGGGGGGAGGGTTAGAGAGCTGTTTGTGAGGGATTAGGGAGGTTGGGGGCTAAGGGGGCATCCAACACTGCAGAATATTTATAAAAATAAATAAATAATAATTTAGAAAAAAAAAGGCTTTTATTTTAGTACTGGCAGACTTTCTGCCAATACTTAAGATAGCGGTGACAATTGTGAGGTGGGGAGGGAAGAGATCTGTTTGAGGGGGGTCAGGGAGGGATCAGGGGGTGGGATGTGTCAGGTGGGAGGCTGATCTGTACACTAAAGCTAAAATTATACCTACAAGCTACCTAATTAACCCTTTAACTGCTGGGCATAATACAAGTGTGGTGCGCAGCAGCATTTAGCAGCCTTCTAATTACCAAATAGCAATGCCAAAGCAATTTATGCCTCCTATTTCTGAACAAAGGGGACCCCAGAGAAGCATTTACAATCATTTGTGCCATAATTGCACAAGCTGTTTGTAAATAATTTCAGTGCGAAACATTTTTTATTTGATTGCATTTGGCAGTGATATGGTGGCATGAAATATAAAAAAATGGGTCTAGATCAATACTTTGGGTTGTCTACTAAAAACAAATATATACATGTGAAGGGTTATTCAGGGATTGCTGACAAATATCAGTGATACAATGTAATTATCGCTAATTTTGAAGGGAAAAAAATGGTTTGGAAAAACCGAAGTGCTACTTGTTCTTATTGCCCTTTAACTTGCAAAAAAAAAGCAAAGAACATGTAATTATTGGATATTACTAAACTCAGGACAAAATTTAGAAACTATTTAGCATTGGTTTTTTGGAGGTTGTAGATGTGTAACAGATTTTAGTGCTTAAAATTAGAAAAAGTTTTTTTTTTAAGTTTTTCATCATACTTTATAATTTTTTATAGTAAATTATAAGATATGATGAAAATAATGGTATCTTTAAAAAGTCCTTTTAATTGCGAGAAAAATTGTATATAATATGTATGGGTACAGTAAATGAGTAAGAGGAAAATCACAGCTAAACACAAACACCGCAGAAATGTAAAAATAGCCCTGGTCCTTAAGGGTAAGAAAATTGAAAAAATGGTCTGGTCACTAAGGGGTTAAATAAATGCTGCAATATACATCCTTGTTAAACCTTCAATCACCATAGGTTTTCAGTGTATGCATCTACCAAAGTTCTCTTTGTCTAGTTCCCTTTCAATGTTACTCCCCTTTAATTTGAAGATATTTTTTCAATACCTATCCTTAGAAAATATTCTTTGTTAGCCTTTACCTGTGGATGATGACACATGGTCATCATCTGCTTAACGCCTTAAAGGGACAAAAAAATTTTCTTTCATGATTTAGAAAGAGCATGCAATTTTAAGCAACTTTCTAATTTACTTCTATTATCTAATTTTCTTTATTATCTTGATATTATTTGCTGAAAAGCATAGCTAGATAGGCTCAGTAGCTGCTAATTGGTGGCTGCACATAGATGCCTGGTGTGATTGGCTCACCCATGTGAATTTCTATTTTTCTACAAAGGATATCTAAAGAATGAAGCAAATTAGATAATAAAAGTAAATTGGAATGTTGTTTAAAATTATATTATCTATCTGAATAATAAAAGAAAAATATTGGGTTTAATGTCCCTTCAACTGCTGATGACAACCATGTGTTGCCATTGTGGAGGGGCTCTTTTGGAGCTGATTGCACTGAAGTTACAGGTGCATACAAGGAGCCCGGTGTTTCAGCATCACCTGGTGATGTTACCATGCATCATAGAACTTTAGGGTGCTGGAGGGGCAACCACTTGATCTCAGCTCCCTCAGCAAGGATTAGCAGTACTTTAAAAAAAAAAAACTACAGTTTTGTTTTGTTTTTATTTTAAATGATTGTGGTTGGCTGTATTGCTGAGCTAAACAGTTCTAGTTACTGCAGTCAGGAGGCGGGAAATACAAAAAAAACGTTTTAACCCCCCTTGCATCTGCAGTGTGTGGCACAGCTTCAGATTCGGAGCGTCTGATTTGTAAGGTAAAAAGTTAACACCTTATGCCAATCATAATTTAAATAAAGCTTTGCTTTACAAACTGCAGGATCAAATGAAAGGATTGTAGTTTGTAACTAGATTTATAATAATGACCTAGTCTTCATCTTATTCCTGAAATATATAACTGTGCTCAGCTGTTCATCAGACTTACTAAGTCATCAAGTCTTAGGAAACTATGTAACGTTCTATATTATGTTAGTCTTTAGTGTCTTGAACTTGACTTACAACTTGTGTGTATGTCCTATAGCTGTGGCACTTCCTCAGCTGACCCGTGCCACTGGATTTCTATTAAAAACTGCTAATCCAGATACTAGAACCACCACAATGTCTCCATACTCAAGATCAATGTGTCATTCTCACAATTGGTCATTTGGTATTGTATAATTAAACAAGATCTTTATAGAAATGAGAGATCTTACAATTGTGCAGCTATCTGCTTAGAATATTGTCACTTAAAATCCTTTGATTTATTCAATTTAGATCTGATTTTTTTTTTATATACTTTAATATAACCAACCTCATTTACTAGTCAACCAAGTTGTTGTTATTGCCATGGAATGCCTGTTTTCTATTTTACTTTATTGTCTCTAAGACTGTGTAAAGTACAGTTGAGGGCAAACCTTTGATTTTTTTTTAATACAGTTTTATGTCTTGTATTTCATTAGTATATTACTTAGAAAAATGCTTCTTCTAAACTTTTGTTTACATGTTTGGTTGAGTAAATTTGTTTGCAAGCAAAGAAGCCTGGAACAGGCATTGTAAGAAAATGGTTAGTTGAATACTGATTAATCCAGCTACTTCTCAGCTATCAATAATATTAAAGCAAAACACTCTCCTAGTAAGAAAGTGAATCATCTATGAACCCTACTTGTTCTTATCCATCTTCTCTTTATGTGCCTGTTTCTATAATTTGTGCATCAGAATTTATGAACTCTGTCTCTAAAGAGAGTAAAAGAGTGTGAGTGAGAGGGGGAGTGTGGCTGAGAATAAGAGAGTGTGAGTGAGAGAGAGGATGGGAGAGAGTGTGTGAGAGAGAGGGAGAGTATGTGGCCCTGATGATCAAAAGTGCTACGAGGTGGCAAAATATTCCAAATTATCTACCGCTATGTTGAGCAATCCTGTTGAAATATTCCTATATATGCCATTGGTTGGCGATGCTGGCTATAGAAAACACCCAGCATCACTGCCTATATTTTGGCAATGTAAAGTCATGGATCGTTTAAAAAAGAACTGCCTTGCCTAGCCACTTATCCTAATACCCCTAAACTGAAGTACCCCGAAATTGTAAACTAACACTACACTAATAAATATCTAAACCAAAACAAAACCACAGTATCTATCCTATTAACTCCTAAATTCCCACATATACACCGCTAGTATCTATCATATTAACCCCTAAACTCCCACATACCCACCGCAAGTATCTATCCTATTAACCCCTAAACCACCACATCCCCACCGAAAGTACCTATCTAAACTATTAACCCCTATACCGCCACATACCCACCACAAGTACTATTCTATTAACCCCTATACCGCAACATACCCAGAGCAAGTATCTATCCTATTAACCCAAACGCAACACTATTGACCTCCATATCGCCACATACCCACCGCATGTACGCAACACTATTAACCTCTATATTGCCACAACCCCCTAAAGCAATCTAACCCTACTGTACTTAACACCTAAACCTGCCTATAAACTAAACCCCGAAAGTTATTTTAAAATTTATAAGTTATTTTAAAAAAAAAAAAAACCTGTTATTTAATAATAAAAAAATCTGTTACTTAAAAAAAAAAATCTAAGTTACAATAAAATAACAAATATCAACCCTAAATCGCTACAACCCCAAACACAATTTAACCCTACTCTACCTAACGCTTTCTCTACCTAACACTTAAACCTGTTGAGCGACACTGGAGGAAATCTCTGAGTTCTGCTGACTTTCTTCAATATAAATTAATCTTGAACTCTTACTATTCTGCCCTTAATCTATATAAGCAACATTATTTCTCCACTCTTATCTCTACTCTGTCTTCAACAACAAAATCGATTCCATCAGAAATGAAATCAGCTCTCAACACACTACTGGTTTCCCACCCCCTCAAAAGCTCACAATCATCCAAAACCCACATAGCCATACATTTAGATCTTTTGCCCCTGTTACAAAGGAAGAAGTTTCTGCTCTTATACTATCCTCTCACCTCAACGCCAACCCCTCAGAACTACTCCCCTCCCTCTCTTCTACCCTTACCCCTATACTCACACACATCTTTAACCTCTCCCTCAAAACTGGTATAGTTCCCACATCTCTTAAACATGCATTAGTCACACCTATCCTCAAAAAAACTTCTCTCGTTCCAACCTCCCCATCCAACTACTGCCCTATTTCCCTAGTACCTCTTGCCTCAAAGCTTCTTGAAAAACTAGTATATGCATGTCTATCCCATTTCCTTATATTAAACTCCCTCCTTGATCCTCTGCAATCTGGATTTTGCCCCCTTCACTTAACAGAGACAGCAATTGTTAAAGGGACACTGAACCCACAATTTTTTCTTTTGTGATTCAGATAGAGCATGAAATTTTAAGAAACTTTCTAATTTACTCCTATTATCAATTTTTTTTATTCTCTTGGTACCTTTATTTGAAATGCATGAATGTAAGTTTAGATGCCGGCCCATTTTTGTTCGATTCGCCCCCTATTTGTCATCATTGAGTAAACTTTGACCTTGTAGCTCACAGTCACAAGACACATTCCAGCCAATCAGCAGCAGACACTCCCTCCCAGACCCTCCCACCTCCTGGACAGCATCCATTTTAGATTCATTCGGAGCCTGCATTCTTAGGGAGAGGGGGGACAGTGTAGCTGCTGCTGATTTTATAGGGAAATCGATAGCTAGGCTAGTGTATTTAGTGTCCACTACAGTCCTGAAGTACTCATCTGATCTCTGCTGTAAGGACAGCACCCCAAAAAGCCCTTTTTAGGGCTAGAACATCAGTCTGCTTTTTTTTTTCCTGTGTAATCTAATTGCAGCCTGCCTGCCAGCTCAGGCTCACAGCGTATTCTGTGCCCACTTGCCCAGTGCCACCACTCATATCTGGTGTAACAGTAGTGTACATTTAAAAAAAACAAAAAACTTTTTTTAATTTGAAATAATAGCAGTTATTTTCCTTCACACGTGTGCGTTTGAGGTCCTGCCAGGGCACAGTGTGACACCAGTGCAAGTCATATCTGCTAAAACAGTAGTGTACATTTAAAAAAAAAAAACAACCTTTTTTTAATTTGAAATAATAGCAGTCAGTTTCCTTCACACGTGTGCATTCCAGGTCCTGCCAGGGCACAGTGTCATACCAGTGCAAGTCATATCTGCTAAAACAGTAGTGTACATACATTTAAAAAAAAACCACCTTTTTTTATTGTGAAATAATAGCAGTCAGTTTCCCTCACACATGTGCGCTCCAGGTCCTGCCAGGGCACAGTGTCACACCAGTGCAAGTCATATCTACTAAAACAGTAGTACATACATTTAAAAAAAAAAAAACTTTTTTTTTACTGTGAAATAATAGCAGTCAGTTTCCCTCACACGTGTGCGTTCCAGGTCCTGCCAGGGCACAGTGTCACACCAGTGCAAGTCATATCTGCTAAAACAGTAGTGTACATTTAAAAAAAAAAAACCCTTACACTACCTGAACGATACAACATCATACCTGATGTTTTAAAGCATGTTATTCCAAACAATTTAGGAATGTTAGGTGATTTATGCCCTTTATGGATTAAAACCAGACTCTGCATCAACTATGTAATTTTCCATGGGAGTTTGCCATGGATCCCCCTCTGGCATACCACAGTCCAGGTGTTAGTCCCCTTGAAACAACTTTTCCATCACTTTTGTGGCCAGAAAGAGTCCCTGTGGGTTTTAAAATTGCCTGCCTATTGAAGTCTATGGCGGTTCGCCCGGTTCGCAAACTTTTGTGGAAGTTCGCGTTCACCGTTCGCGAACGCAAAATTTTAGGTTCACGACATCACTAGTTACCAATGGCCTACTTACAGCAAAATACAAAGGCCACTTCTCTCTACTTATCCTCCTTGATCTGTCTGCAGCCTTTGATACTGTCGACCACCCTCTTTTGCTCCATATCCTCCAATCCTTCAGCATCTGCGACACGCCTCTCTCTTGGTTCTCTTCCTATCTGTCTAACCGTACCTTTAGTGTAGTCTTCTCTGGGGCATCCTCTGCCCCATTACCCCTTTCTGTTGGGGTGCTACAAGGCTCTGTCCTTGGTCCCCTTCTCTTCTCAATTTACGCTTTCTCATTAGGTTCCTTAATAAATTCCCACAGGTTTCACTATCATCTGTATACTGACGATACCCAAATCTACCTCTCTGCACCAGAACTATCTCCTTTCTTGCTAACCCGTGTCACTAACTGTCTCTCTCATATCTCATCTTGGATGTCCTCTCCAAAACCGAGCTCCTTATTTTCCCCCTTCTTCCAAAATCTCCACACCCCATGTCTCTATAACTGTTGTTAACTCCATCATTACCCCAACCTCACATGCCCGATGTATTGGGGTCACACCTGACTCAGATCTTTTTTTCACTCCTCACAGTCAGTCCTTGACTAAAGCCTGCCCCTTCCACCTTAAAACATTGCTAAAATCAGACACTTCCTTACACAAGACACAACTAAGATTTTAATTCACTCTCTCATCCTTTCCCGCCTCGACTACTTCAACTCCATCCTCTCTGGTCTCCTTAGCTGGCGCCTAGCTCCTTTACAATCCATAATGAATGCCTCTGCCAGGCTCATCTTCCTTACATGTTGCCCTTCATCTGCCGCACCTCTCTGCCAATCCCTTCACTGGCTTCCTTTTGCCTCCAGGACTAAACACAAAATTCTCACTTTGACTTATAAAGCCATCAGTTGCATTGCTCCCCCCTACATCTCAGACCTTGTCTCAAGATACTCTCCCTCCCAACTCCTTTGCTCCGCTCATAATCTCCTCCTCTCTTGTTACCTCCTCACATTCCCGTTTACAAGATTTCTCCAGACTGGCTCCCATCTTATGGAACTCTCTGCCTCTCTCCACAAGACTCTCCCCTAGTTTTAAAAGCTTCAAGTGCTCCCTGAAGACTCTACTATTCAGGGATGCATACAACCTACACTAACTTTCCTATCTCCACTGCTACCCTTAAACCCCATAGCATGTGAGCCTATGAGCCCAGCTGTTTGTAGCCCACCTTCATAAGAGCCAACTACAACAGTGCAACTCTCGGCAGGACCCTCTACCCATTTGATCCCTGTAATTGTTTTTATATACCACCTGTATGTTCATAGTACTGCAGAACCTGTTAGCGCTTTACAAATACCTGATAATAATAATAAACCCCCCTCTAAACTAAACCCCCTAAGCTACGGGGAGAAAAAAAAGCTAAGTTACATGAAAATAAAAAAAATCTTAGTTACAAAAAAATATAAAATACAGTATCCAAAATAAAAAACAAAACACTATTATACCTAACACTAATCTACATGCCCTATAAAATATAAAGCCCTCATAAAAAAAACATAAACCCTAACACTAAGATATATTACAATGCATTGCCCTAATGATATTTCAGCTCTTTTACAAATAAAATAAATTACAAACAAAATCTACCTATCCTATAAAATAAAAGTTAAAATAAAAAAGCCTATTCTTAAAAATACACCCCAAAAAAGCCATAACTTACCCTAAAAGTTGTACTCACCATTCAAAAATCCAGCTCCTCTTGATCCGATGTTGGCCCTTTTTGTCCCTGTTCCTGGCGTTGGGGGCCCATTATTGATGGTTAGCATTTAGTAGGCATTAATCACCTAACCACCCCCCATACCTGTATGAGGGTTGATTAAGTGATTATTGATGTTAAGCATGCAGTAGGCCTTAATCTCCTAGCCATCTCTATACCTTAATGGGGTGAATTAGGTGATTATTGATGTTAAACATGCACTAGGCCTTAGTCTCCTAACCACCCCCATACCTGTATGGGGGTTGATTAGGTGATTATTGATGTTAAGCATGCAGTAGTTGGGTGTTGCTTAGGTGATAATGTGAGGGCAGCTTAGGGGTTAATAGTACATTTATTTACAATTTTTTAAATATTATGCATTCTTATGTACGATGCATATTATTTTATAAATTGTATATTAATTAATAATAAATACAATAGTTGTATTGTATGTAATGACGAAGTGCCTACGGGCAGGAAACGCGTCGGACGTTTTGTTGTTTCAAGCTCTCTCCTGAGCTTGTTTTGTACCCTGTATAAATGATACGACTCACAATAAAGTCTATTTTACTTGCACAAGATTTTGCTGAAAGATTTCCTCCTTGCATCAGGTTACTTTCTCTTTATTAATTAATTTGTATTTGTTTTTTCTTGTTGTGTTTTTTTATTGTAAACCTAAATATATATATTAACATTTATGTTAAAAAAGGCATTGGTATTACAATTGTATTATTACATAGCAGGCATGCAATTATGTAGTACTATAATTATAACGTAACTGTTTTTTATAACATAAATATCTATTTTAAAAATATATTTATATTGGCTGATCGGAACAGCAACAGCCAATAGAATGCAAGCTCAATCCGATTGGCTGATTGGATCAACCAATCGGATTGAACTTCAAACTGATTGGCTGATTGAATCAGCCAATCAGATTTTTCCTACCTTAAATCCTATCAGCCAATCGGAATTCGAGGGACGCCATCTTGGATGACGTCATTTAAAGGAACCGTCATTCATCGTTCAGTCGTTGGTTGAAGAGGATGCCTCCGCGTCGGCTCCTTGGAAGATGGCTTCCGCTCCGCTCCGGATGGATGAAGATTGAAGACGCCGCCTGGATGAAGACTTCTGCTGGATGGAGGACCTCTTCTGCGCCACTTGGATGAAGATTTCGGCCAGGTTGGGTGAAGACGGCTCAAGGTAGGGTGATCTTCAGGGGGTTAGTGTTAGGTTTTTTTAAGGGGGGGTTGGGTGGGTTAGAGTAGGGGTATGTGGGTGGTGGGTTTTAATGTTGGGGGGTTGTATTTTTTTTTTACAGGTAAAAGAGCTGATTACTTTGGGGCAATGCCCCACAAAAAGCCCTTTTAAGGGCTGGTAAAAGAGCTGGTTACTTTGTAATTTAGAATAGGGTAGGGCATTTTTTTATTTTGGGGGGATTTATTATTTTATTAGGGGGTTAGATTAGGTGTAATTAGTTTAAACTTCTTGCAATTCTTTTTTATTTTCTGTAATTTAGTGTTTGTTTGTTTTTGTACTATAGTTTAGTTTATGTAATTTAATTTAATTTTAGGTAATTGTAGTTAATTTATTTAATTAATTTAATGATAGTGTAGTGTTATGTTTAATTGTAACTTAGGTTAGGATTTATTTTACAGGTAATTTTGTAAGTATTTTAGCTAGGTAGCTATTAAATAGTTAAGAACTATTTAATAACTATTCTACCTAGTTAAAATAAATACAAAGTTGCCTGTAAAATAAAAATAAATCCTAAAATAGCTACAATATAATTATTATTTATATTGTAGCTATCTTAGGGTTTATTTTATAGGTAAGTATTTATTTTTAAATAGGAATAATTTAGTTAATAATAGTAAGTTTTATTTAGATTTATTAAAATAATATTAAAGTTAGGGGGGTGTTAGTGTTAGTGTTAGACTTAGGTTTAGGGGTTAATAAGTTTTATATAGGTGGCGGCGGTATAGGGGGTCAGGATAGGGGTTAATAGGTTTAATATAGGTGGTGGCGGGGTCTGGGAGCATCGGTTTAGGGGTTAAACATTTAATTTAGTTGCGGTGGGGTCCGGGAGCGGTGGTTTAGGGGATAAACATTTAATTTAGTTGCGGTGGGGTCCGGAAGCGACGGTTTAGGGGTTAATGAGTTTAATGTAGGTGGCGGCGGTGTAGTGGGGGGCAGGATAGGGGTTAATAGGTATAATGTAGGTGGCGGCGGTGTCTGGGAGCGGCAGTTTAGGGGTTAATACATTTATTATAGTTGCAGCAAGGTCCAGGAGTGGCGTTTTAGGGGGTAATAACTTTATTTAGGTGCGGTGGGGTCCGGAAGCGACGGTTTAGGGGTTAATGAGTTTAATGTAGGTGGCGGCGGTGTAGTGGGGGGCAGGATAGGGGTTAATAGGTATAATGTAGGTGGCGGCGGTGTCTGGGAGCGGCAGTTTAGGGGTTAATACATTTATTATAGTTGCAGCAAGGTCCAGGAGTGGCGTTTTAGGGGGTAATAACTTTATTTAGGTGCGGGGGGGCTCCGAGAGCGGCGGTTTAGGGGGTAAAACAGTGTAGTTTAGTGTGGGTGCTTAGTGACAGGCTATCAAGAACGCTGCGAAGAAGCCGATGAGCAGCGAGATCGATGACTGTCAGTTAATAACAGTCCGCTGCTCATCGCTCTGTACTTGGTGCGCGGCTTCTTGACAGCTTTTTTTTATAACTTTGGCGAACGCATTCAGGTCCTCGGTGGCGATGGTAGGCGAGCTTAGGTGAGCGTATTGGGCCGCCAAATGCAGGTAAGTAGACGGCTTCATAACTAGAGGCCAATATGTTGAATGAAACCATCTAAAGTGGAGTGATCTCCTTTCCATATGAATATGATGCCGTCAATGTATCTATGAAAGTCACCAGGCTTGTACCAAAGGAAAGTCCACACATAGGTACCTTTAAAAAAGTACATGCATATGTTGGCATATTGTATTAGTTGTAAAACTCAAATTGTGGTGTACCTATGACAGTGTAACTGTGAAATACAATATTAATGTCAAACTACAAGATTTCTAAAAACTACAGAACATTTTACAAGGAAACTAGACAAAAGAGGAATGTGGTGGATATATACACTGAAAAACTGGATGGGGTTTAAATAAGGATGTAAAGGTTTTTGATACTCTGAGAGTTTATATCTTGATAATATTTTTGACCACTAGGTGGTATTTTTTTCTTAAGATTTTCTTTTTTGTCAAGATGTGACTTTCTGATATTTCTTGGCACTAGGTGGAATTTTTATAATTTTTTTTTTTTTTTTACATTAATTCATCTAACAATTTAAAAGAATTTATAATTTCACAAAATCTAAACAAAGACAGAGCACATTTAGATTATTGGAGTAAGTAAGTAAGTGGCTTTGATGTATACATTCTTCTAGGTGCCATATAGGGTTCCAACACCTCCAGCAAATTGCTGTGCTCCAATCTACATTTAGCTGCATGGGTAGCCCAGTATCTGCTGCAGTCATCCCCAGTCTCAGTCACATGTTAAACTAATACAACAAGGACTAATTTACAAGTGGAGCGCTATTGATTGTGCAGGGTGCACTACCAATATCGCTAGACCACACTAGAATTAGCACGTAATCTGGTAGTACAAGTCCATGGTAGAAAATAATTACTAGAGAATGTTTAGCTAAGCAAAATCCTTTAGCGTAGCAAAAATTCCTTTAGCATGTCCTATACCTTCATTGCAAAAAGTTATTTATTGCACGCGAGCACAACATATAACAGTGCTAAAAAAGTTAGCGCAGCTAGAATTAAAGTGTTACAAAATGCATGTAAAACATATTTAAGCATTACACTCATGTATTAATACATATTAAATATAAAATATTTAAATAAATGTATAAAAAAGAAATGTATAAAAGGGTCTAAAAGGGATATAATATGTATATATATATGTGTGTGTGTGTGTGTGTGCATGTGTATCTGTGTTTATTTGTGTATGTATATACATGTATAAACTTATGTTTAAATATATTTATTCTCAGGCTTGCACCATTCTCCCTTAGCTGCAGACTTTGCAACCCATAAGTAGTAGTTAAATGTAGCCCATAGGAAATATTTATTTCATGTGACATGTCGACAGATATTATATTAATTGACTAATTTATAAATTAATGGTCACATACAAGCAGTACTCTCATTTTAGCTAGTTTACATCCACTGTTTTGTCACCCACTAACTTTTTTTTCCGTGTAGATTGCAGTATTAGAGCGTTCCTTGGCACCAGTAATAAGAGACTCTGTGCTTAGAGGCATAAATGGTAAGATCTAATTTTTTTTTTTTTAAAACCTTTAAATGTAAGGTGTGTGTGCCAGAATATGAACAGGTTTTTAGGTGTTTATTTTTCAATTATCCCAATTCCATACAATCAGACAGCTAGATTACGAGTTTTGCGTTAGGCTGAAAAAGCAGCATTAACAGGTCCTAACGTTGCTTTTTCACTACCGTCTTTTTAGGGTCACCGCACACTTTTTTGGCCTTACCGCAAAAAACTAATTACGTAAACTTCGTAAAGTCTTTTTTCTATGGGACTTCCATAGCGCCGGTATTACGAGTCTGTCCTGGGAGGCCAAAAAATGAGCGGTACATCCTAGGTACATCCTACCCTATCAAGAGTCCTAACGCATTTAAAATTCAGTAGTTAAGAGTTTTATGGTACAACGCCGTAGCATAAAACTCATAACTAATGTGCTAAAAAGTACACTAACACCCATAAATTACCTATTAACCCCTAAACCGAGGCCCTCCTGCATCGCAAACATTTAAATACAATTTTTAACCCCTAATCTGCGCTTCGGACATCGCCGCCACTATAATAAACATATTAACCCCTAAACCGCCGCACTCCCGCCTCACAAACACTAGTTAAGTATTATTAACCCCTAATCTGCCGTCCCTAATATCACCGCCACCTACCTACATTTATTAACCCCTAATCTGCCGCCCCCAACGTCGCCGCCACTATACAATATTTATTAACCCCTAAACCTAAGTCTAACCCTAACCCTAATACCCCCTAACTTAAATATAATTTAAAAAAATCTAAATAAAATTACTATCATTAACTAAATTATTCCTATTTAAAACTAAATACTTACCTATAAAATAAACCCTAAGATAGCTACAATATAATTAAAAGTTATATTGTATCTAGCTTCGGGTTTATTTTTATTTTACAGGCAAGTTTGTATTTATTTTAACTAGGTAGAATAGTTATTAAATAGTTATTAACTATTAACTACCTAGCTAAAATAAATACAAAGGTAACTGTAAAATAAAACCTAACCTAAGTTACAATAACACCTAACACTACACTATAATTAAATAAATTAACTACATTAACAACAATTAAATAAATTAAATTAGCTAAAGTACAAAAAAAACCCCACTAAATTACAGAAAATAATAAACAAATTACAAGATATTTAAACTAATTACACCTAATCTAATAGCCCTATCAAAATAAAAAAAGCCCCCCCAAAATAAAAAAAACCTAGCCTAAACTAAACGACCAATAGCCCTTAAAAGGGCCTTTTGCGGGGCATTGCCCCAAAGTAATCAGCTCTTTTACCTGTAAAAACAAAATACAAACAACCCCCCAACATTAAAACCCACCACCCACACAACAAACCCCCCAAATAAAATACTATCTAAAAAAACCTAAGCTCCCCATTGCCCTGAAAAGGGCATTTGGATGAGCATTGCCCTTAAAAGGGCAGTTAGCTCTTTTGTGGCCCAAGCCCTAATCGAAAAATTAAAACCCACCCAATACACCCTTGAAAAAACCTAACACTAACCCCCTGAAGATCGACTTACTGTTCTGAAGACCGGACATCCATCTTCTAGGAAGCGGCAGAAGTCTTCATCCAACTGGGCTGAAGTCCTCAACGAAGCCGGGAGAAGTCTTCATCCAATCCGGGTGAAGTGGTCCTCCAGATGGGCAGAAGTCTTCATCCAGACGGCATCTTCTATCTTTATCCATCCGACGCGGAGCGGGTCCATCTTCAAGACATCCGGTGCGGAGCATCCTCTTCAAATCTCAAATCAATGGCTTCTTACTGAATGACGGTTCCTTTAAGTGACGTCATCCAAGATGGCGTCCCTTAGATTCCTATTGGCTGATAGAATTATATCAGCCAATCGGAATTAAGGTAGAAAAAATCCTATTGGCCGATCCAATCAGCCAATAGGATTGAGCTTGCATTCTATTGGCTGATTGGAACAGCCAATAGAATGCAAGCTCAATCTTATTGGCTGATTGGATAACTAAGCCCCATAACCTAACACCCCTTAAGTTAACCCCAATGAAAATACACTAACATAAAATAACAAAATACTATCTACCTTAAAAAATAATTAAAAATTACCAAAAATAAAAAACATAAATTACTTAAATACAGTTATAGACAGTTAACAGAGCAGAAGCAGAAAAATAAGCTCCTGTTTTGATATATTATATTCCTTGTAAAATGAATTAATTTATAGAAGATATCTCAGGAACTAAAACAATCCATAAAGAAAGTACAAATTAGGTTGGATAAAACAAGAAAATAGCAAAAATAAGAAATATTATCTTCAAAAGAAAGCAACAGGATTAAGTGACCAACTGACCAACTGTAAACAACTAAATTGGCCAGAATAAGACAACGAACAGCATAAGATCCATGTTGGATGTTATGAAAGGAAACAGTAATATCTGCTGTGATAATCTGTTAAAAGGATATAACTTTACTACTTCAGGCCCCGCTGCTGGCTGCCACACTTTACTCAGGCTCCTTATCTTTCCAGGATCTATCTTACATTTAATCCTCCTTACACTCAAAATTGATCACAATTATTTCAAGGTCCAATATCAACTCCACATATTGCAGAACTGAATTTAACACAATTGAATGGATGGCATTACTAATCTGAGATATACAACTAAGATTCACAATGGATTGAAATATACTTTGACCGGACCTTCTTACTACCAGATAGAGATACTTTCAGCTGAACACCACTATAACACATTGGTTCTGAACTCCTACATGGTTCCTTATCTGTTATCTGCAATGCAGCCTGAAGTGCAAAATCTCACACCTAACTCTGGCCTAAATCCTATAGAACAGGGAAATGTAACCAGCCCCCACTGCTTACACCCATATAAAACTAGAAGTTATTTTAACTCCCTCACTACTTAAGGAATGATCACCTATACGCCCTCACATATGCATTCCCTAAGACCCCAAAAAGAGATCACTGCACTAAGTCCTTCACTAGTGGCTACCCTTAAATCACTCGGCATCTTCAAAGGGACTAACATAGGTTGTCTAGGAGGAAAATCAAAACTTAAAGTTCTATATCCTGACACTATCACAGCTGCCCCACCACCCTATATAACCACACACCCAATCGAAGTGATTCAACCTAGAAAGCACAAAAACAACACTATCAAATCAAGGAAACCTCTTGATATGATCCCCATTAGAAGACTCGCTATCTCCAAAATACAGAGCAAAATCTCAGAATCCCAAGACTGTCCTATAAGTTCAATCTTGTTCAACACCAGATCAATAAGGAACAAAACAGCTATTATCACCGACCTTATTGAAACATGCGAATTAGCATGCATCACTGAGTCATGGCTAGATGACAATGCTGGGCCTATTCTAGAGGCAGCTATTCCATGCAATTACACAGTGTCCCACTGACCGAGACATGATCGCAAAGGAGGCGGAGTTATGATCTGTGCGAAATCTTCCTTTATTCCCAGACCAATATCAGTCCACAAAACACAATCTTTTGAATGCATAGCTGCCAGCCTCTCAATAGATAGAGGATTCCGAATACTGTTAATATACAGACCCCCAGGAGATGGGAAGAAATTTCTTTATGAATTCCCAGACCTGTTGACTGGCTTAATCCTTGAACACCCCAGATGGCTTATATTGGGAGACTTCAACACTTGGATTGACAACACCCTATCCCTGATTGGGCAGGTTCTCCTCAGCTTGATGAGTTCACTCGGCTTCACATAAATCGTTGCCACTTCCACCCACAGAAAAGGTCATACACTTGATCTAGTGTTCCAGTCTGGACTAGAAGTGTCACCAGTAACTGTCAATCCAGTTTCTTGGTTAGACCACCACTCTATTCACTTCTCCATTATATCAAAATCAACCAGACACCAGCCTGAGATAATAGGGTACCTAGCTGCCCCTAGGTGTGAACAATTTAAGTAGTAGGGTATCAGAAAGCGCCTAACTAGAGGCTAAGGGAAGTGGGTCTTAGCAAAAAGACACTGACTGAAAATGTAATCTCAGTCAATTAATAATTGAACATATTTATTAATTAACAGAAAAAATCCCATACAATATAAGCTAAAATCATGGATCCATGTTACAAATGATAAAAACAATTAGTAAAACAATATGTTGTAATAAAATAAGGTGCAATAGATATACAATTAATAGACAATAAGTTATGGTGATATGGTTATTAAATCACATTGATGAATCTCTGTATTAAATCTGCTGTTGTCCCAATCAATTAGATAGATTGATTAAGTTAGAAAGAAGTGTATATAGTTCCTTATTTATGTGAGTCCTCTTCTTAGTGGAAAAACATTTGATAGTTAAAACTCTTGAATAATGTGAACAATAAAAATTAAGATATGAAGATATATATATATATATATATATATATATAAAGATATATATATATATATCATGGATAAATGGTGAAAAATGGTGAAAAAAATGTGATGGAGCAAAAAAAAATTAAAAAAATTAAAAAATAGATATCCTTAAAATTAATAATTGTCCTTAAAAATGTGAAAAAATGTGAAAAAATAAGTGATATCCGTTAAAAATAGTTGTTTCCAACCATATAAATGGTACAAGTTAGAATGTGCGGTGTGAATAGTTCAATGTGTTGGTAACTGATTGAAGTTGTTCCTCCTTGGGAATATATCCTTAGTGAGTAAATCCTGCAAATAAAAAAGTAACAGTGCAATATTGTTACAAATCTATTAGAAATATTAAAATAATGCTCACCAATTGCTGTCAACGCGTTTTGGCCTCTTTGTTAGGCCTTTCTCAAGAGTCTTGAGAAAGGCCTAACAAAGAGGCCGAATTGCGTTGACAGCAATTGGTGAGCATTATTTTAATATTTCTAATAGATTTGTAACAATATTGCACTGTTACTTTTTTATTTGCAGGATTAACAAAGTGATTAAGTCTGACAAAAAACTGGATTTTACAAAAACAAAAACACTACCAGCAACCACTCACTAAGGATATATTCCCAAGGAGGAACAACTTCAATCAGTTACCAACACATTGAATTATTCACACCATACATTCTAATTTGTACCATTTATATGGTTGGATACAACTATTTTTAACGGATATCACTTATTTTTTCACATTTTTTCACATTTTTAAGGACAATTATTAATTTTAAGGATATCTATTTTTTAATTTTTTTAATTTTTTTTGCTCCATCACATTTTTTTCACAATTTTTTTCACCATTTATCGACAATATATATATATACATTTTAATACAGAGATTCATCAATGATTTAATACAGAGATTCATCAATGTGATTTAATAACCGCATCATCATAACTTATTGTCTATTAATTGTATATCTATTGCACCTTATTTTATTACAACATATGGTTTTACTAATTGTTTTTATCATTTGTAACATGGATCCATGATTTTAGCTTATATTGTGGGATTTTTTCTGTTAATGAATAAATATGTTCAATTATTAATTGATTGAGATTACATTTTCAGTCAGTCTCTTTATGCTAAGACCCACTTCCCTTAGCCTCTAGTTAGGCGCTTTCTGATACCCTACTACTTAAAGTGGCACAATACACATGACCCAGAGGATAAAGCTGCTCTTACCAAACATCTAAATAAATATCAATTCAAGATAACAACAAAAAATCTTCATTCTTATAACGAAAAAATTGCACTCTCCCACAATAGACCCAGACAAATGTTTGTTTTAGAAAGGCTATGCAAATCAGCATGAATACTCAGCCCCTCCAACTTTTCTCAGGATAAATGTGAAGCATTTGTGACCTTTTTCAGTGACAAGATTTCCTCAATCTGAGCCGCTATCACAGCAGGCTAAACAGTTACACAACAGAACCTCAAAAGCCTCAAAAGCTCACAATCATCCCAAACCCACATAGATGTAAATTTAGCTCTTTTGCCCCTGTTACAGAGGATAAAGTTTCTGCCCTTATACTATCCTCTCACCTCACTACCTGTCCCCTCAACTGCATCTCCTCACAAATACTCCCCTCCCTCTCTTCTACACTTACCCTTATACTCACACACATCTTTAACCTCTCCCTCAACACTGGTATAGTTCCCACATCTCTTAACCATGCATTAGTCACACCTATCCTCAAAAAACCTTCTCTCGATCCAACCTCCCCATCCAACTACCGCCCTATTTCCCTACTACCTCTTGCCTCAAAGCTTCTTGAAAAGCTAGTATATGCACGTCTATCCAATTTCCTTACATTAAACTCCCTCCTTGACCCACTGCAATCTGGATTTCGCCCCTTCACTCAACAGAGAAAGAAATTGTTAAGGTTACCAACGTCCAACTTACAGCAAAATCAAAAGGCCACTTATCTCTACTTATCCTCCTTGATCTGTCTGCAGCCTTTGATACTGTCGACCACCCTCTTTTGCTCCATACCCTCCAATCCTTCGGCATCTGTGACACAGCTCTCTTTTGGTTCTCTTCCTAATTGTCTAACCATACCTTTAGTGTAGCCTTCTCTGGGGTATCCTCTGCCCCGTTAACTCTTTCTGTTGGGGTACCACAAGGCTCTGTCCTCGGTCCCCTTCTCTTAATCTACATGTCCTCACTAGGTTCCTTAATAAAGTCCCACTGGTTTCATTATCATTTGTATGCCGACGATACCTAAATCTACCTCTCTGCACCAGAACTATCTCCTTCCTTGCTAACCTGTGTCACTAACTGTCTCTCTCATATCTCATCTTGGATGTCCTTTCACTACCCCAAACTAAATCTCTCCAAAACTGAGCTCCTTATTTCCCCCCCTTCTTCCAAAATCTCCACCCCTCATGTCTCTATAACTGCTGATAACTCCATCATTACCCCAACCTCACATGCCCGATGTCTTGGGGTCACACTTGACTCAGATCTTTCTTTCACTCCTCACATTCAATCCTTGGCTAAAGCCTGCTGCTTCCACCTTAAAACATCGCTAAAATTAGAAATTTCCTTACACAAGACACAACAAAGATTTGAATCCACTTTCTCATCCTTTCCCGCCTCGACTACTGTAACTCTATCCTCTCTGGTCTCCTTAGCTGCCGCCTAGCTCCTTTACAATTCATAATGGATGCCTCTGCCAGGCTCATCTTCCTTGCACGTCGCTCATCATCTGCCGCACCTCTCTGTCAATCTTTTCACTGGCTTCCTCTTGCCTCCAGGATTAAACACAAAATTCTCATTCTGACACACAGATCCCTCAATTGCATTGCTCCCCCCTAAATCTCAGACCTTGTCTCCAGATACTCTCCCTCCCGTCCCCTTCGCTCCGCTCATGATCTCCTACTCTCCTCCTCTCTTGTTACCTCCTCACATTCCCGTCTACAAGATTTCTCAAGACTGGCTCCCATTTTATGGAACTCTCTGCCTCTCTCCACAAGAATCTTCCCTAGTTTTAAAAGTTTCAAGTGCTCACTGAAGACTCTACTATTCAGGGACGTTTACAACCTAACTAACCTTCCTAACTCCACTGCTATCCCCTAAAACCCGTAATACCAGCGCTGTAGGAAAGTGAGCGGTGAGAAAAAACTGCACGTTAGCACCGCACAACTCATAACGCAAGACTCGTAATCTACCCGTATGATTGCAAAAAATAAAAATGCTAACATTACAGAAAATAACAAACTAAATGATCCAAAATAAAAAAAAATATTCCTAATCAAATACTCCCTTAAAAACAAAAAAGCCACTCCAAAATAGAAAAAATCCTAATCTAACAATAAACTATCAATAGCTCTTAAAAGGGCCATTTGTAGGGCATTTCCCTAAGTTTAACAGCTTTTTTTCAAAAACAAAATACAAAGTACCCACTATAATTACAACCCCCCACCCTCAACCCCCAAAAATAAAAAACACCTAACTAAAAAAAAAAATAATCTACCAATTGCCCCTAAATGGGCATTTGTATGAGCATTTTACAGCCCATAAAAATTAAAAAAGCCCTAATCTAAAAAAAAAACATCCCCAAAAAGCATCCAATAGGATGAAAGCAGCTCCTATCCTATTGGCTGATTTGAAATTTTCAGTGTGCGGCGGACGATTGAATGAAGAGGACCTCCACGTCGCCGAAAACCGCCACCACTAATGACTGCTCTGCACATCAGACGACCGCTCCTCGCCTCTGGAAAGAAGAAAGAAGATGGGGCTGTGATGGGTGAAGATGGAGCCGCATGGAAAATGGAAGTGTAAACCTCAGTATGGGCTAGGAACAGGCTTAAGCGTTAAGGTTCTGAGGGTTATGTGAATTTCTGGCTCCAAGGGCAGATTGCATTTTTTAGCACTTACTGTCCCCTATTATTACTATAGGTATCAAAACCTTGAATAGGAAGGGAATGTGGGTGGAGCAGCGGGTATCAAGAATTAAAACCTAACTTTTATTTCAACACTTAAAAAATGAAAGAACAAATAATGACATACAATTAAAAACACAAATTCGCGTAGAACTTGGAAATTGGGGTTAAATTATACCCTTTATTTAGTATTTGGATGGGGTAACGATATGAGCGAGGGGTATCAATATTCAGATATTGTAGTACTCAAATAAGGTTATCTGAAGAGCTGATATCAGTGTGGATTCTCTTGTATTTCTGACACCTATGTTACTGTGTCAAATTATTGTTGTGCATACATATAGTGTTACTACAAATGTTTTATCTCTCTGATCTAACTGAATAATATACACCTCCTCTATTGAGCTTGTGTATCGAACTGAGGTGATGAAATATCGTGCTCAATTAAATTGATGAGAGAATAGACTTTTATGATTTAAGATTTTGGTATTGTCTATATATATAGAGGTGATTCTGCTATATGTATTGAACTTATATTATTTAGGATTTAGGTATTATGTATATATGCAGAAATGATTCTGCTATATTTATTGAAGTTCAAATATTGAGAAAAAAAAAATAAAAAAAAAATGTATAAATCGAGTTGCAGTACGTTGTAAAGATAAGTGCCTTTAGCTAATGCTTAAATAGCAATATTTATATTAGTCCTTACACACGTAATAGGGGCATTCCCCTTATTTCCAATGTGGGTTAGATATATCGACGACATCCTCTTCCTATGGGAAGGACCAGAATCCGAATTGGATAATTTTCTTGAACATCTAAACAACAATAAATTAAATATAAAACTAACTTATGAAAAAAGCTTAACCAATATATCCTTCCTAGACTTACTCATTCAGAAGAACCCTGATGGCACACTCTCAACAGACCTGTACAGAAAAAGAACAGCCACCAACAACGTACTTCACTCAACCAGTGCACATGCACCCAATACCACCAAATCGCTACCCATAGGGGAATTTCTTAGGATCAAACGCAACTGCTCAGACGAGCAAACCTTTAGAAAAAGAGCCACAGAACTAGAAAACAGGTTAAAAGTGAGAGGTTACAGTAAAAGGTCCATTCAGAAAGCTAAAAAAAGAGCATACAATACACCGAGATCTGACCTATTGAAGGTCCGACCAAAAAAACAGGATAAAAAAACAAGACTAGTCTTGACCTACAATGACCAATCACAAGAAGTCCTCAGAATCATTCAAAACAATTGGCATATACTACAAGCTGATCCAATTTTAAAAAGTATAATTGGTCCAAAAGCAGAAATCAGCTATAGAAGATCAAGAAATCTAAAAGAAAGATTAAGTCCTAGCCATTACATCAAGAAAACAAAATCAATAAGAACTCCAGAGAAAGGCTCTTTCCCATGTGGAAGCTGTTCAACTTGCTCACACATGATGAAAAAGAAAAAAACTATTACAGACAGATTTGGCAAATTACACCAAATCAAAACTTACTTAAGTTGTAACACAGTGGGACTCATATATGCCCTCCAATGCAAGTGTCCCTATACTTACATAGGAATGACCACTAGAAAGTTACACACAAGAATCATGGAACACTTAAGAAATATTCGTAATGCTCCCAAAGATTTACAAAAAGATAAAAAATTAACATCTGTAGCATCTCACTTTCTGAAACACCATCATTGCAAAACCTCTGAACTGGAATGCTATGGCGTCCAAAAGCTGTCCTTAGGACTAAGAGGAGGAGACCTAGAGAAGGCCCTCCAAAAGATAGAAACCAAATGGATATACCTTATGGATTGCGTTCATCCAAAAGGTTTAAATGAACAAAACAATTACTCAATGTTCTTATAACACAGAAAAAGTAAAATACATCATTCAAATTATGCATGAAAATTCATACAATGATATTAATAAGCCTAGGTGTTCCTATAACAATTCATATCATAATAATATAAACGTATAGGTTTCTTCTGCAAAAACAACATAAAGTATTCAGTAAAAATTATTTCCTAAAATCCATCAATTAGAATTCAATTTATGTTACACTCACACAGTTGGTTCTCCTAATCATACTGTATCAACACTTTCACAGGGCTAATTTCAGTCCAATATAAATCACCTCACATTGTTTTTCACCTTTCCTCCACAGTTGACACTTCACCCCCAACTTTCCAATCACATTCACTCCTTCCCTAGTCCCATCTTTCACCTGATCCCCCCTTACTCTTTACCCACTTTATTATATCCACACTACCCCCTCATCCCCCACAACACCATCACCACCATCGAAGAGCAAGCCACACCCCTATTCACAAGAATCTAACCTCACCGATTACTTACCTTTCAAGTATGACACTTGTCCCAAGTACCAAACACAATTAAACATACAGTGTGAAAAAGTATCGCACCCCACTAAGCCCATCAAATTCCCCTAATATAAATGTCTCACTTAGCTACATTAAAAGCGTATATTAACGTTGTCACAAGAAATTGAAATCGCTAAATCTATTGTATAAAAAGAAAATAAATCTCCCAAAATTATCCTCGTTAACTAAAGTATATCTGAATGAATATATCATCTCTTACAGCACCCACTCTTTTTCTTCACATCTCTACAGAAAGTTTATCCAATGCAATTTTCACATTGCTAGCACATCAGCTCACTGTCACGCTTGTCACCCCATAATGACCAATTCACACCCTCATAAGTTAATATAACATTTATTCCAGAAGTATCCTCTTAACATAAATTGAATAAAAATCTATGAGCAGTATGTGCATCTGTCAGAGGACGATATAATGTGAAACAACCTAGGTTTAATCTACATAAGTCTGATCGATCTGTTCAACCTAAGTACATGCCATATACAGATGATATCCTCTAAAAATTCTTCTTATCCTTCCTTGTATTGGTATAATTACATTAATTAAAACATAAATAATATGAGAGATATTAATGAAGAATCAATATTAACTTAAAAGTTACATGCGAGTTATCAACTCAAAGTACATGGCTGTATTGAGTCCATCTATACACATTATCCATACTATTCATAGTCTAAACCTATATCTTGAGTTAGTGTAATATAGCGGACACTTACAAAAACAGATAAATGTGTTACGAACGATATCAATCAAACATAAATATGCATAAAGTATTTCATCATCTCAGAAATATATGTCAATAATTCTATAGAACATATTATTAGTATTATATCAAAGTTTAAGAAATAATTGAAATACATTCCAAGAATAAGATATCCAAAAAGACAGTGTCGTAATTCAAACACCCATCAATCAAACACAGATTGAATTCTGATTGGCGACCAACCGACAATAGGGTGGAGCAAAGCCAATAAATTACCGAAAAATGTTGCGCGCGTCACCCTTTGAAAAAGCCGGAATTACAAACGGCGAAACATGTTAGGGAGAGGTTGACATCTCGATTTCAACCGATTTAGTTTTTAATCAGCAAAAGACCGTAGAACTTAGATAACAAAATGAACGCATGAATGAATATTGGGGATTAATTTAAAAATAAGTTGGGGAAAGCTGAAGTGGATGTTTCTATATTCAGTAATACCTAAATACGATGTGAATGCAAGGATAACAAAACCATTAATATAGTGTGAATGCGAAAAGAAAAAAAGTGTGACTCCTAACTTTATTAAGTAACCTTCGTTATAGAAGTTTCAGTATTACTTGACCTGAATACACTACAATTTATCTGACGCTAGTCAATATTCTAAAAGACCACACGACGGTTATACCTAAAAATATACCGGTTCCCAAACAATACTGCTGGAAACCGAGGGACTATCGCAGACTCAGCTCAGTTGTTATTGTTAACAAACTAACATTTGTTTAGTCCACCTAATAGCAGAATTATAAAGAGCTCTATAAATATAAGAAATCTATCTATGAAAGCTATCAGGGTCTAGACAGACAAAATCAGTAAGGTATTATACAGTCGACCGTATTAATTAATAATACAATTGAACCACAATAATATATAAACATTACTGTGAACAAATATTGTACTAGCAAACAGGACTTAATACTGAATAGACCAAACATATACAACAGTGTTAGCAAATAAAGAAATAACACATTAGGTCAAGTGTAGTGTCTCCGAAGAAAATTCAAGAAAAATATACAAAGTTATGTAACATACTGAATCACACAAAATTGCAATTAACTCAAAGCCAATATATATACATAGATACTAAGGGGAAATAGCAATCAGCTCGATACTGACTTGATTCTATATATACAAAATAGAACCAATAACTATCTCATTTGAAGCTTGTGACTTCAATACTCCACAAGTATCCTTATTTACTAGAACTAATAGGCTGAACAAGAAGCACAATAACAACTAAGCCACAATATCACACTAAGATATCGATCACAAGTAGTAATCCATATCATCCCCAACTATAGATACAAAGTATCGGCATTAACGAGTTAAACAACAAAATACATAGGTATAGAAGTGTCTACATGCATGTTTTAATTCTGCAGCTATATTCACTTAAACAAAATTAAGAGAAAAAATACAACAACCTCTGTATAAAGTACAATACCCCAGAAATAAGGGGAATGCCCCTATTACATGTGTAAGGACTAATATAAATATTGCTATTTAAGCATTAGCTAAAGGCACTTATCTTTACAACGTACTGCAACTCGATTTATACATTTTTTTTTTTTTTTTCTCAATATTTGAACTTCAATAAATATAGCAGAATCATTTCTGCATATATACATAATACCTAAATCCTAAATCATATAAGTTCAATACATATAGCAGAATCACCTCTATATATATAGACAATACCAAAATCTTAAATCATAAAAGTCTATTCTCTCATCAATTTAATTGAGCACGATATTTCATCACCTCAGTTCGATACACAAGCTCAATAGAGGAGGTGTATATTATTCAGTTAGATCAGAGAGATAAAACATTTGTAGTAACACTATATGTATGCACAACAATAATTTGACACAGTAACATAGGTGTCAGAAATACAAGAGAATCCACACTTACATCAGCTCTTCAGATAACCTTATTTGAGAACTATAATATCTGAATATTGATACCCCTCGCTCATATCGTTACCCCATCCAAATACTAAATAAAGGGTATAATTTAACCCCAATTTCCAAGTTCTACGCGAATTTGTGTTTTTAATTGTATGTCATTATTTGTTCTTTCTTTTTTTAAGTGTTGAAATAAAAGTTAGGTTTTAATTTTTGATACCCGCTGCTCCACCCACATTCCCTTCCTATTCAAGGTTTTGATACCTATAGTAATAATAGGGGACAGTAAGTGCTAAAAAATGCAATCTGCCCTTGGAGCCAGAAATTCACATTTCTGACTCTACTCTTTTCTGAATCATTGATTCTTGCATAAGCACTCCAGCAAGTACCCACTGTAAAAATTAAAGTAGGTACAAATAGCAGTCCCTATTCACGTGTGTAGTGCGGTTGCAATCTTTTGCGTTTTCTAGTGGTTGCAAAAATGTTACAGTGTAAGGGGAGGGGATTTAGCTTACCTTTATTAGGTCTTGAAGGGAAGTGCAAAGCCTCTTTTTCCTGTCACCTGCCGGCTGAAGATTCCTGTTTGTTCCACCCTACCTCCCTGTTTTTTGATGTAAGGATGGCGGCAATGAGTTATGTGCGGCTCCATTTGGGTTTTAGGTTAGCATGGCGGGGTAGGTTTACTTGAGCTAGCCTTTGTAAGCCAACGTTTGTAATATTTTCTCTTTCCGGTGATAGCTGGTTTGTGTGGTCAGCGGAACTGGGGTCCCTGTACAGGGTAGGAGAGTGTCATCACACTCTGGTGGCTGGAGGTTATGGGCCCTTTGCTACATCCGTGGGCTGAGTAAATTGGGTGGAGCAGTGGCTGGGCCAAAAAGAGGGGCCTACAATTCTAAGTGGCTGCTTATCGTGTCCCTCCTATTAGGTGAGTCAAGGGAACTCCCTACAAACTCTGTTTTCCAGATGTGGGCAGAGCATGGGGCTCCGTCGCACCTTCCGATGGGGGCCTTGACCTCTTGTCTAACTTGAGGAAATTTTAAGACTCAGCTTACCGCCATCCATAGTTAAGTCGGGGACAGTGTTTTGAATAAACGCGACCTGTGTTTTCTTCCATACCTGTTTCTGTGTTTATTTATGGTTAAATGTTTGGTATCTACACTGGGAAGCCCAACTAGAATTTTTAATCCCTTAAAGGAACATGAAACCCAAAAAAAATCTTTCCGGATTCAGATAAATAATACAATTTTAAACAACTTTCTAATTTACTTCTATTATCTAATCTGTTTTATTCTCTTGGTATCATTTGTTGAAGGAGCAGCCATGCACTACTGGTTTCTAACTGAACACATGGGTGAGCCAATGACAATCAGTTTATATATGCAGCTACTAATCAACAGCTAGAACCTAGGTTCTCTGCTGCACATGAACTTTCCTAGATAAACATTTCAGCAAAGGATAACAAAAGAAAGAAGCAAATGAAATAATAGAAGTAAATTGGGAAGTTGTTTGAAATTGTATTCTCTATCTGAATCATGAAAGACAATTTTTGGGTTTCATGTCCCTTTTAGACCTTTCGCAGCTGGAAAGAAGATCTGCAGACAATGGTGAGTACCTATTTTGTGGTTAGTGTTAGTTTTTTGTTTGTTTTTTTGGGGTTGGGGTTTTTTTTCAGATTAGGGCTTTTTTTATTTTTATGGGCTGTAAAATTGCCTTTTAGGAGCAATGCCCATACAAATGCCCCATACAAATGCCCATACAAATGCCCCTTTAGTTGTTTTTTAGCTAGGTGTTTTTTATTTTGGCAGTTTTTTGTAATTTTAGGGGGTACTTTGTATTTTATTTAGAAAAAGAGCTGTTAAACTTAGGGCAATGCCCTACAAAAGGTAATTTTAATGGCTATTGGTAGTTTATTGTTAGATTAGGGTTTTTTTTATTTTGGGGTGGCTTTCTTTCTTTTTAAGGGGGTATTAGATTAGGAATAACTTTTCTTTATTTTGGATAATTTAGTTTGTTTATTTCTGTAATGTTAGCTTTTTTATTTTTTGTAATCTTAGGTTTTTTTATTTTACTGTAATGTTAGTTTTTTTATTTTAATGTAATGTTAGGATTTTTTATTTTAATTTAAAGTTAGGATTTTTTTGTTCGGGTAATCTTAGGTCTTATTTAAATAATTTATGTTTTTTATTTTTGCTAATTTCTAATTATTTTTTAAGGTAGATAGTATTTTGTTATTTTATGTTAGTGTATTTTAACTGGGGTTAGTTTAGGGGGTGTTAGGTTAGGTGGTTTAGTTATTAGCTTAATACTTTGCATTGTGGGGGTTGGCTGTTTGAGGGTTAATAGTTTATTAGATACTTTGTGTTGTGGGGGTTGGCTGTTTAGGGGTTAATATGTTAATTATTTACTTTGCATTGTGCTGGGTTGACGGATTAGAGGTTAATAGTGTAAGTAGGTACTTTGCATTGTGGGGGGTTGGCGGATTAGGGGTTAATACTTTTATTAGGTACTTTGCAACGTGGGGTTTGGCGGATTAGGAATTAATAATTTTATTAGTTATTGCGATTTTCGGGGATGGCGGTTTAGAGGTTGATATTGCGCATGCGTTAGGTGTTTGTTAAGGCTTCCAGGGAGTTACGGTACATTCATAGTCAGCGCAAGGCTTGCTGCGCCTGCCTATGTGTGATGAGGTGGAATTGGAATAAAATGTCCTTGCACTGAATATGTGACTTGCGACACCGGTTCTATGTTAGTTTATGGGAGTAAAATTGCGGGTGACGGGTAAAATATACGTGCATAACTTATATGCCATGTATGTGATCGCTCAATTAGACAAAAAATTGTAGACACGGGTTTTGCGTCCGATGCTGCGTAATCTCACCCTAGATATGTTGACATAGCTCCAAGTAGTGCATTGCTGCTCCTTCAACAAAGGATACGCAGGACCAGATTACAAGTGGAGTGTAAAATATCCCTTACACCAGACCGATATTTGTGCTCCACTCAGTAATACCATCACACACAAATGTGCGATGGTATTACAATTTCGGTGCAATGCGAACGTGACCTCACGTTTGCAATGCAATAAAGCTTTGTGTTTACGAGAGTGTGCTTCCATAGCTCCTAGTGTGGTGAGGTAGGCCAAGTGTGTTTGTCCTCACGCGCAGTCTCTACTGCGCATGACAGCTTCGGACAAACACACTTGGCCTTTTATTATATAGGATATTTCATAGTTTTATTTCATATATAATTTAAAATTTTGTATTAAACCAGGCATAATTGTGTGTATTAACATGTAAACAGATAATTATTATATAAGGGCCATTATAGTCAAAGATTTACATGTTCTAATCCATTAGAGCATGTCATTTTAAGATTATCAACCCTGCGCTACTGTGTATTTAACCCCCGCAAAGGGTCCCTAGCGGAAAACTCAAATGATCCAATTAGCAGAGTTATTCGCATGTGAGTCCTGAGTGGTATTTCCACTGTGTACTTAAAGGGATTAAAGGGATAGTCTACTCCAAAATTATTGTTTAAAAAGATAGATAATCCCTTTATAACCCATTCCCCAGTTTTGCATAACCAACACAGTTATATTAATATACGTTTTACCTATTCGATTACCTTGCATCTAAGCATCTTCTGACATCCCCTGATCACATTACTTTTTATTTATTATCTGTTGACTTGCATTTTAGCCAATTAGTGCTGACTCCTAGGTAACTCTATGCGAGTGAGCACAATGTTATCTATATGGCACACATAAACTAGCACTGTTAAGCTGTAAAAAACCCTGTCAAATGCATAATAAGAGATACGAGGTGGCCTTCGAGGGCTTAGAAATTAATTAGCTCTTAACAAAAATACAAAGAGAACAAAGCCAATTTAATGATAAAAGTAAGCTGTAAAGTTGTTTAAAATTGCATGTACTATCTGAATCATGAAATATTAATTTTTACTAGACTGTCCCTTTAAACACACAGTAGTCTAGGGTCAATAGTCTTAACATTACATGCTCTAATGGACTAGAGGCACATGTCATTTTTTGACTATAATGGCCCATCAAACATAGAAAATGCATTCAAACACCCTAAAGATGTTGTCTAAAAGAGGGGGGAGAATCAAGAGATTATAGCTACTGAATTTGCTAAATCCATAAATTATATGGAAATTCATACAAAAATTGCTTTCCAGAATGCCTCTAATTAATTTTTCAATCTAAAGTATTGGTGGGGAAAAAATAAGAAATCAGAATGAAAACTGGGATTTCTTAGATGTATTATTCACTCATTTCTTTTAATGGATTGGAACAGGTCCAGTGACTAGTCAAGTGAAGTGTCTGTCCACATATGTCTCTGGGCCTGATGATCAAAAACTTCCATGAAGAGAGATCACACAAAATCTTTGTGGGGAGCATTTTACTTAAATATCTCTCACATCCAGAACTAGAAAACTAGCTCTCAAGCTGAAAATGTCCCTTTTTAAAATAATTTGAGGGACCTCACATTACTGACAAGAAGTCTGAGATCATCTCGCTTTAGCTTATCGGGCCCTTGGTTTCTAATAGTTTCACTTTCTTTCATTTTCAGACAGAATTTTCTTTTTTTAAATGTTACTGTCACTCAATCAAGATCTGTTTCTTCATTTGTTGTGTTATATTCAAAATGATGAGCCCATTCTTCGATATTAGAGGAGTTTCATTTAATATAGTATGGAGCTCTCTAACAAAAATGTATAAAATGTCTACAATCAAAAATAAGTTAAAGGGACATTAAATACTAAATACATTATTGCTTGAATGATGTATTTAGAACAAAGATTAGCCTGAGAATAATTTGTACATGCATTTTTAAAAATTATATTAGTTGTTTAAATATTGAAAAAATAAGGGCAAAATGAATGACCATAAAGCAGTGTGCAACTCCACATTGTAACCTATGTTATCTTTATCTGCTGAGGTGAAATAGGAATAGTTATAAATGGCTTACTAGAGTGTGCAAAGTAAATAAAGTATATTGCAAAGTTGTTTTACTACATGTAATTAAATAATCTATATTAATATCTTGCATTGTTTAATGTCCCTTTAAATTAGAGACATCCAAATTAGAGAAGATATTAATAATGTAGCCCGATTTCATCTTTGTGAATATAGTCCTATATGTAAGTCTTTCTGTCTCGCTCTCTGTCTCTCTATATGTCTTGTTTTTATTCTCTGCTTGACAATATGTTTTTTTTTCTGTGTTTCTGGGGTTGGCTTAGATTTACAAAGTTGTAGAGATAACTATAATGAAATAAAAAAAACTGTATGATATATTGTGTTGTTTATTTACAAACATGTGCAAAGTCCTATCACCCTTTATGCCTATTTACTGAATTTGAAAGCGTTTTTCTTTTTTGATTGACATTTTTAGAAGGTCTGAGCAAAGGAATTCCAATGCCATCTCTTGCTAATATAACTTTACAGGAATCCACAATTGCAGTCATTCAGGTAAGTCACTTAAATTCCCTCATTACATCTATAATACATATCCTAGTAAAGCATTTTATTTTAATGGCAGACAAAATGCTTGTTAAACTGATGAGCTGACATGAATCACCTTGAATGGGAGCTGTTTAAGGAGATCCGTCATCATTAGTGTATTTAAAAAAACTCAATAAAAATATTACAGGCTAGATCTTTTGCAAGTCACTATAATGAAGCCACCAGGAAAAAAATCTAGTAACAACAGATTTTGATAGTAGTTCCAATTTATCATTTTGATCTAACCCAATATACTATTGTTTGGTGGAAGCTCACAATCAGGTAGATTACGAGTTTTGCGTTACGGCTTTTAACGCTGAAAAAATGGCAATTCCAGCGTAATGGCCAGTAACGCATATTACGAGTCGAGTCGGTATTGCTATACCGCAAGCATTTTAGCCTGTAACACAACGTCCAAAAAATGACGTTTTTGCATGGGATTTACATAGTGCCTGTATTACAGGTTGTGCATTGAGGCTAAAATGCCTGCATTACAACCTATACCGACACGATCCATAACGCCATCTGAGAGCAGTTTCACAAAATTCATAACTAAACTGTTACAAAGTACACTAACACTAACATAAACTACCTATTAACCCCTAAACCGCCGCCCTCCCGCATCACAAACACTATTTAAAACTTATTAACCCCTAACCTGCCACGCACCCACATTGCGACTATTAAATAAACCTAATGACCCCTAATCCACCGACCCGATATCGCCGACGCTATAATAAAGCTATTAACCTCTAATCCGCCACTCCGCGACATCGCAGCCAGTATAATAAACTTATTAACCCCTAAGCCTCTGGCCTCCCTCATCGCCGCCACTAAATAAACCTATTAACCCCTAAACCTCTGGCCTCCCACATCGCCGCCACTAAATAAACCTATTAACCCCTAAATCGCCAGCCCCCCACATCGCAAAACACTATATTAAACTATTAACCCCTAAACCTATCACCTCCTAACGTTAAATTACAATATAACTATCTTAAAATAAATAAAAACTTACCTGTGAAATAAAAATAAACCTAACATTAAACTATAAATTAACCTAACATTGCTATTATAATAAAATAAAAAATACTACCAATTTAAAAATCTAAATTACAAATTAAAAATCAAATCCTATGAAAAATCTAAAAAATCTAAGTTTACCAAAAATAATAAACACTAAAATCATGAAAAATAAAAAACGCTAAGATTACAAAAAATAAACGAAATTATCAAAAATAAAAACAATTGTACCTAATCTAATAGCCCTAAAAAAATAAAAAAAATTCCCTCAAAATAAAAACACCCCTTTGCCTACAATAAACTACCAATAGCACTTAAAAGGGCCTTTTGTAGGGCATTGCCCTAAGTTAAAGAGCTCTTTACCTGTAAAAAAAATACAAAGTTTCCTAACAGTAAAACCCACCACCCAACCAGCCTCCCAAAATAAAATAAAAATAACTCTAAAAAAGACCTAAGCTACCCATTGCCCCTAAATGGGCATTTGTATGGGCATTGCCCTTAAAAGGGCATTCAACTCTTTTAAAAAAGCCCAAAGCCCTAAATCTAAAAAAAAAAAACCCACCCCAAAAAAATGAAAAAAAAAACCCCCAGAAGCTCTCAACCTATTGGCTGATTTGAATATGAAGAATCAAATCAACCAATAGGAATGCAAAGTATGCCATTTTGAATCGGCTACCTTGCATTCAACTTCAGTGTACGGCGGTGACCGTATGAAGAGGACGCTCCGCGCAGGATGTCTTCAGCTTCCAGGATGGTTCCCCGCTGCCGGGATGAAGATAGAAGATATTGCCACCTGGATGAAGGCTTCTTGCCACCTGGATGGAGATGGATGTCCGGACTTCAGGAACCGTGAGCAGATATTCTGGGGTTAGTGTTAGGGGTTTTTTTTCAGTTTTTTGGTTGTTTTTTTTTAGATTAGGACTTTAGGCTTTTTTTAAAGTGCTGAATGTACTTTTAAGGGCAATGAAAGAGAGCTGAATGCCCTTTTAATGGCAGTGCCCATACAAATGCCCCTTTAGGGGCAATGGGTAGCTTATTTTTTTTTTAGAGTTATTTTTTATTTTATTTTGGGGGGTTGGTTGGCTTGTGGGTTTTACTGTTGGAGGGGAATTATTATTTTTTACAGGTAAAATAACTGTTTAACTTAGAGCAATGAGGGGGACTTTTTTATTTTTTTATAGGGCTATTAGATTAGGTGTAATTGTTTTTATTTTTGATAATTTTGTTTATTTTTTGTAAGCTTAGTGTTTTTTATTTTTCGTAATTTAGTGTTTAATATTTTTTGTAATTTTAGATTTTTTTTATTTTTTTCGTAGTGTTAGGTTTTTTTTAAAATTTGTAATTTAGATTTTTTAATTGGTAGTTTTTTTTTAATTTGATTAATAATCACCTAGATTACAAATTTTGCGTTCGGGTTTTAATGCAGAAAAAATGGCTATTTTAGCGTAAAAACCGGAACGCAGCCATTATGAGTCTTGTCGGTATAGCTGTACCGCAAGTATTTTAGCCTGTAACGCAACGTCAATATTGCAGTGAGGCTAAAATGCTTGCATTACAGCCTATACCGACACAATCTGTAGACCAGTAGTTATGAGTTTTGCGCCACAAAACTGTTACACAAAACTCATAACTTAACTGTTACAAAGTACACTAACACCCATAAACTACCTATTAACCCCTAAACGAGGACCTCCTGTATCGCAAACACTATATTAAAATTATTAACCCCTAATCTGCCACTTCTGACATCGCCACCACTTATAAAAAATGTTAACCCCTATTCCGCCGCTCCTTGACATCGCCGCCACTATAATAAAGTTATTAACCCCTATTACCCCGCACCCCAACATCGCCCACACTATTATAAAGATATTAACCCCTATTAAGCCGCTCCCCGACATTGTCGCCACTAAATAAAGTTATTAACCCATAAACCTCTGGCCTCCCACATCACCGCCACTAAATAAACCTATTAACCCCTAAACCACCAGCCCCCCACATCGCAAAAAACTAAATTAAACTATTAACCCCTAAACCTAACATTTCCCTAACTTTAAATTAAAAATACAAGATCCCTATTTTAAAATAAATAAAAACTTACCTGGGAAATTAAAAAAACCTAAGTTTAATAAAACTAACATTACTATTATACTAAAATTAAAATAACTATCAATTAAATAAATTAAATTGTACAATAAAAAACCTAACACTACTAAAAAAAAAAAAATCTACAATTTACAAAAAATAGAAAATACTAAATTACCAAAAAAAACAAAACACTAAAGTACAACAAAATAACAAACTAAATTATCCAAAATAAAAACAAATTAATCTAATAGCCCTATAAAATATAAAAGCCCCCCAAAATAAAAAAAACCTAGCTTACAATAAACTACCAATAGCCATTAAAAGGGCTTTTTGTAGGGCATTGCCCTAAAGAAATCAGCTCTTTTACCTGAAAAAAACAAAGACCCCCCCAACAGTAAAACCCACCAACTCTAACAAAAACCTAAGCTACCCATTGCCCTGAAAAGGGAATTTGTATGGGCATTGCCCTTAAAAGGGCATTCAGCTCTTTTTCGTGCCCTGAAAAGGGCATTTAGCTCTTTTAAGATAGCCCAAACCCTAATCTAAAAAATAAACCCACCCAAAAAAAGTTTTAAAAAAAACTAACACTAACCCCCGACAATTCACTTACAGTTTCTGAAGTCCTGACATCCAGGCAGCGAGAAGTCTTCATCCAGGCTGCGAGGTCTTCATCCATCCAGGCAGTGTCTTCTATCTTCATCCAGGCAAAATCTTCTATCTTCATCCCGGCGGCGCGGAGCAGGTCCATCCTGATGACATCCGGCACAGAACTTCCTCTTCATCATACGGTCGCCGTCGTACAATGAATCTTCAATGCAAGGGAGCCTTTTCAAAATGGCATCCCTTGCATTCCTATTGGCTGATTTGATTTTTTAAATTCAAATCAGCCAATAGGGTAAGAGATACTGAAATCCTATTGGCTGTTAAAATCAGCCAAAAGAATGAGAGCTACTGAAATTCTATTGGCTGATTTGAATTTCAAAAATCAAATCAGCCAATAGGAATGCAAGGGACGCCATTTTGAAAAGACTTTTGTGACGTAACATACGATCTGCGGGCTCAATCCAATGCAGATTGACGCTTACGTCATTACAGATGTTCCCAATACACATATTGCTCTATTTGACACCTTTTCCCAGTTATCAAATTTCTAACAGGTACGCTTGCATCTTTTCCGACCCAGCGTACCTGATTTTCAATCCACCACCCTGGAGGCCGCGGATGCCATAGGAATTAATTGGAGTCTGAAAGCACGGAAAGATTATGTTCAATGCTGCCAGATATCCCATTGATTTCTATGGTTGAAAACAAGTTACGTTTACACCTAACACCCTAACATAAGTCCTGAGTCTAAACACCCCTAATCTGCCGCCCCCGACATAGCCGCCACCTAAATAAAATGTATTAACCCCTATCCTGCCGCTCCGACCCGCCGTAACTTAAAAAAATTTATTAACCCCTATCCCGCCGCTCCCCGACCCCCGCCGCAACCTAAATAAATGTATTAACCCATATTCCACCATTCTCCGACCCTGCCACAACCTAAATAAAAGTATTAACACCTAAACCTCTGGCCTCCCACATCACTACCACTAACTAAACCTATTAACCCCTAAACTGTCAGCCCACCACATCGCCATAAAATAAATTAAGCTATTAACCCCTAAACCTAACAACCCGCTAACTTTAAATTAAAATTACAACATCCCTATCTTAATATAAATTAAAACTTACCTGTAGAATTAAATTAAACTAATTTTAAACTATTAATTAACCTACCCTATTACAATGCAATTAAATTAAACTCTTAATTAAATAAACTAAATTACATATTATAAAAACCTAACCCTACTAAAATGATTTAAATCTACTATTAAACCTTATTACAAATTACTAAATTATAAAAAAAATAAATGCTAAGTTACAAAAAATAAAAAACACTAAATTACAAAAAAAAAAAACACATTATCAAAAATAAAAAAGAATTACACCTAATATAATAGCCCTATCAAAATAAAAAAGCCTCCCCCAAATAAAAAAAACCCCAGCCTACAATAAGCTACCAATTGCCCCGTACTTGGTGCGCATATTTTTGCCAGCTTTTTTTTCAGAAATATGGAGAGTGTATTGAGATACGCGGCCGCAATGTTAGGCAATGTTAGGCGAGCGTATTGGTGCCGGCGAATGCAGCATAGTTGAGACTTTGATAAGTATCCCCCTTGGGGTTTATGTTAGGGTGTTGGGTTTAAACGTAACTTTTTTTTCCCTATAGATATCAATGGGTTTGCGTTACGGAGCTTTTCATTCTGCATTTTAGGTTTTTTTCTAACAATCTCTTCCCATTGATGTCTATGGGGGAAAGCGTGCACAAGCACGTCAAAGCAGCCCTTGGATTTTGTGCGGTATGGAGCTTAACACCACCATATCGCACGCACAAGGAGGCTTTTTAGTAACTCATTATGGCAGCACTATGGAGAGTGAAATAATGCAACTTTGTTGGCGTTAGTTTCGCACCCTGTTTAGCGCAAAACTCATTATCTACCCAAATATGCAGTAATAATAAACCCATTTTCTGTAATGGCCAGCTGAGATTTTTATTCTCTTTGGTCTTTCTTTTTCTGTTGTCTTCATTGTCATTCCATGTCTTGTTCTTGTAATAGCAATATTCACCTACTATTTATATATTTAAACAAAACAGAGACATTTATAGTTGCTAAATCCGATTATCCAATAAGGACTGCAGGCAAGAGGGCACAATGTAAACAAATAGGCCTGTGCATAATTTAGATTGGTTAATAAACAGAAATACTTACAAAAAATATAGATTGATAGATAGACAATAGATAGATAGATTTATATAAAAGGGGGAAAACTGAGGCCCAGGCCTTTGTCAAGAAACCAAACTAGTGGTGCTTTGAATGGATAAGGCTACAGATAGACATCAATAAAATCAAAATGATGGTACAACACTTTAAAGGGATAGTTAGATATTTATTTGAATTAGGTATTATGTTGTTTAAAACATTGGGTCTATGTCATACTGAGTCATTACATTGGGTGTTGTGTAAAAAAGTGTTAATGTGGTGTGAGCATAGCAGACCTCCCAACATTTCCGAAAGCAACAAAGTAAAGTGGCAGGTATTAAAGGGACATTAAACCCAATTCAGATAGAGAATACAATTTTTAAAAAGTTTCCAATTTACTTCTATTATCAAATTAAGTTCATTCTCATGTTTTTTTTTGTTGAAGAGATACGACAGGAAATAGTGATGCCATCTAGTGCTACTGCTAATGTATAACATTGTTGCAAAACTGCTGCTATATAGTGCTGCAGACTCTTGAGCTTACATTTCTGCTTTTCAACAACGGATAACAAGAAAACTAAGAACATTTGACAATAGAAGTCAATTAGAAAGTTGTTTAAAATTGTATGTTCTATCTAAATCATAAAAGAAAAAATGTGGGGTTTATATCCCTTTAAGTGTGTTATAATCAGGGAAGAAAGTGTAATGGGCAGGGCTAGTAAGAGTCATAGGGGTAGATTTAATAAGCAGCGGATGCTGCTATTTACCCCGGTAGTCTCTGGTTTACTGGTCATAAGACTTCTGCTTCTTAACTTCTCGCCACCTTTTAGATGGCAGACTGCAATCATTCCGATCAGATACGATCGGGATGATTGACACCCCCTGATACCGGCCAATAGGCCGTGAATATGCAGGGGGAGGCATTGCACAAGCATTTCTTGTAAAATGCTTGTACAATGTTAAATGCCGACTACATATGCTGTCAGTATTTAGCGATGCAGGGCGGATATGATTTGCTATAATGAATCATGTCCGTCTGGGATTCAATAAATTGACCCCATGGTGTGTTAAGGGTGGAGCCGAGGCAGTCTTTGGAACTGGGACATTTGCCCTGACTGGTGAAGACATAACAACACTTAACAATCCAAGCTTATCTCTGATAGTTGGGAGGTAAGGAATAGAACACCCCCCAAAATAAAATTCATAACCTGCCCTGAACTCTCCACCTCACATTCAACTAAATTACAAATTTTGTGGTACGACTATACTGCTGAAAAATTTGCCTCTGTGCACGAAATGGCAGGTCACCCGTATTACAAGTTGAGGTGGTACGGCTATACCGCTAGCGTTTTAGCCTGTACCGCAACTCTCCATTCCACACTCAAAATATGGCTTTTAAATGTGGAATTTTCAGGTCACCCATATTACAAGTTGTTCTGTCAGGCTATTATGATAGCGTTATAGCTTATACCTCCATGATCCATTCAGCGATCAAAGTCATGTAGTTTTGGATTTTGGGAAACAAAAATGTTTCACAAAACTCATAACAAAAGTGTTACAATGTACACTAACACCCATAAACTACACTATTAACGCCTAAACTGCCATCCCCCCACATTGCAAATACTATATTAAACCTATTAACCCCTAATCCGCCGCTCACCCACATTGAGACTACCTTAATTAATGTATTAACCACTAATTTGCCAACCTCCCGCATCTTCAACACTAAATAAACCTATTGACCCCTAAACCACAGACCCCACACAGTGCAACTACTATAATAAACCTATTAACCCCTAAACTGCCAACCCCCAACATCGCAAGTTCTAAAATAAACCTATTAACCCCTAAACCGCCGACCCCCCACATCGCAACTACTAAATTAAACCTATTAACCCCTAAACTGCAGGCACCCCACATCGCCACACACTAAATTAAACTACTAAACCCTAAACCTAACACTCGCTAACTTTAAATTAAAGTTACACTATAACTACCTTAAAATAAATAAAAACAAACCTAAGATTAAACTATAAATAAACATAACATAACTATTTTTAAAAACTAAAATAAAGTAAAAATAAAAAAAACTCAATTACAAAATTAAAAAATCCTAACACTACAAAAAAAACCCAAAAGAAATAACATTACAAAAAAAACCCTCTAAAATTATGAACATTAAAAAAAAAAATCTAAGATTACAAAAAATAATAAACAAAATTATACAAAATAATAAAAATGAAAGCTAATCTAATACCCCTATAAAAACAAAAAAGCCACCCTAAAAAAAAAAAAAAACCCTAATGTAACAATAAACTACCAATAGCCCTTAAAAGGCCCATTTGTAGGGAATTGCCCTAAGATAAACAGCTCTTTTACATAAAAAATTACAAAGTACCCCCTAACAGTAAACCCCCCCCACACCCAACCAACCCCCCAAAATAAAATACAATTTTAGTTTTTTTAAATAGTTATGTTTATCTATAGTTTAATCTTAGGTTTTTTTATTTAACAGGAAAGTTTTTATTTATTTTAAGGTAAGGTATTGCAACTTTAATTTAAAGATAGTGGGTGTTAGGTTTAAGGGTTAATAGTTTAATTTAGTGTGTCGCAATGTGTTTATTATAGTAGGTGCGATGTGGGTGGTCGGCAGTTTAAGGGTTAATAGGTTTATTATAGTAGTTATGATGTGGGCGGTCGGCAGTTTCAGGGTTAATAGGTTTATTATAGTAGTTATGATGTGGGGGGTCGGTGTCTAAGAAGTTAATAGGTTTATTATATTAGTTGTGTGGGGTCAGCAGTTTAGGGGTTAATAGGTTTATTTAGTGTAGGTGGTGGCAGTTTATGGGCTTATAGCTTTATTTAGAGCCGGCGATGTCGGGGGGCGGCGGATTAGGGGTATGTAGACTAAGGGTTTATGTTAGGGTGTTTTTACATAACCTTCTTGTCCCCATAGACATCAATGGGGATTGCATTATAGCGATCCCCATTCTACAACCGCAGGTGTTAGTTTTTTCTAACACTATTTCTCCATTGATGTCTAAGGGGGAAAATGTGCACAAGCACGTCAAGTCAGGTCTTGGCTTTTGTGCGGTATGGATCTTAACGCACCACAACGCACAGCACAATAAGTTTTATTTTTTGTAATGGCAGTGCTATAGAAAGTGATGTACCACAAAATTTTTAGCTTTATTTACGCACTGGGTTTAGCGCATAACTTGTAATCTTGCTGATTTAAAAAAAAAATGGAAAGTTTCCCCTGCAATGCAATTAACATTAATTCCAACTCTCCCTCAGACATTACCTTTAAAGGCTGAACTTTACTCCCACACTGCAGTTCAACACAAACAGGATCTGAGATGGTTTGGAATTAGGGGAGATGGTTATTAGGACAAATTGCATTTTTTTTTACGTAACTTTGATGATTACATTTCCTTATTATAGAGCCACTTTTTCTGGCACACCTCAAATTTGTTTAATAGGTCTCTGCCACCTGTTTCCAGCATAAAATATTTGCTCCCAGTCAGTTGCTTGTTCATCATATCCTAAAGGATACATTTCAGAACATTAGCCATAAGCTGTAAAGCATTATTTAAAATCCAAACTAATATCTAAATACATCAACTGCTCTCATGTTGAACTACATTAATCAGCCCATCATTCACCTAATTGATCAAATTTATTTTCTGTCTTCCAGCATGGAGCATAATATTATTATTCCACTCCTTCACATTCAAAACCCACCATAGAGAAGTTCCAGAATAAGTTGAGGGACTTCTTAAAGGGATAGTCTACTCAAAATTAAAATTCCATGATTCAGATAGATCATGCAATTTTTTTTTTTTTTGAGAATAGAATTTTGTTGAGGTAGTTAAATACATAAACAGAAATAAAAATCACAGTCACAGTTTACATATATCACAGTAACTAATCTCTTAGAATTTAGATATAAAGAAAATTATAAATAAAATCCATATAACTGTATAGACAACTAAAGCTTAGTAGCCTGGGCTTGGGTCATGACTATGTTATGAAGCCTCATTTTTTATATAAAATGTATAGAACTCACAGGTTTTGAACAATTGATCTGGATAATTGTATATATGGCCAATAAAAAAAAAAGGGGGGAAGTGTAAAATATTAAGAGACCATTTGGCCTGCACTATGTGCAGACTTATATAACATTATTTTCTAGGTTTACTACCCTTTTAAGATATTTAAAACTCAGAAATAATAAAGGGGGGCTAGAAATAATAATGGGGGACAAGAAATTTGTGTGGTTTTTACGACTATAAAAAGTCAGTGTAATTGCGGATTTCCGTAAAGTTAAGACGGATTATAAATGAGCTCTATCAGGATATCATGGGGCATATGTATCAAACTCCGTATGGAGCTTGATGCCCCGTGTTTCTGACGAGTCTTCAGACTCTCCAGAAACAGGAGTTATGAAGCAGCGGTCACAAAGACCGCTGCTTCATAACCTGTCCGTCTGCTCTGAGCAGGCGGACAGACTTCGCCGGAAATCAACCCGATCGAGTATGATCGGGTTGATTGACACCCCCCTGCTGGCAGCCGATTGGCTGCGAGCCTGCAGGGGACGGCGTTGCACCAGCAGCTCTTGTGAGCTGCTGGTGCAATGCTGAATACGGTGAGCATATTGCTCGCCGTATTCAGCGAGGTCTGGCGGACCTGATCCGCAGTGTCGAATCAGGTCCACCAGCCCTTGATAAATAGGGGCCCTTGTATTTACTAGTGCAATAGTATATGCTAAGAAGTTCACTAGTTCTATGGGCTAGTGGAGGAGAGACGAGATACTATGTATGTCGCATAAGTAGCGTGAGGGAACTAAACACAGATAAAATGCCGTTAAATCTTATAGTGTTAAAACAAACCTTAGTCTACTTGATTGTCTATAATACCACCTCAAAAACTTCCAAATGTGTCTTCATTACAAATTAAACAATCGTGTAGTGTACAGATATTTCAGCTTAAAAGTATGAATGTTTTTGAGTATGTAGCCCCATCTCTTTTGCGTTCTCTCTCCACCTCTCTTTTGAGCTCTCTCTCTCCCCCATCTCTTTTGCGCTCTCTCTCTCTCCCCCTCTCTTTTGAGCTCTCTCTCTCCCCCTCTCTTTTGATCTCTTTCTCTCTCTCTCCCCCCTCCCCTCTTCTCTCTCGCTCTCCCCAGTGGCGTCACTAGGGGGGGGGGGGGGCGGGCCGCACCCGGGTGACACCCTCCAGGGGGTGACACCAAAAAAAAAAAAATTTTTTTTTTTTTTTTTTTTTAATTTTATTGAAATTCAAAGAAATACAATGTTGAGATGCATAGATTATTTTATTAGAGGCTGGCATTTGTGAACATTAGTGGGACTGGGGAAGTTGTAGACACACAATTTTTTTGCCCCTTGAGCCAGTGCTGCAATTTCAACAAATAGTTTTCCCTGCTGCTTTTGCTTGTTTGTACTTTGCTCTTCCCCTGCCCAATTTCACTATGAATGTTGTGGGTGTGCCGTGGGGCTTGCAAAGTTGCGCTGCTAGCCTAAACCTGCCTGCCTATCTGTGCTCACTGCTCAGTGACATGCGGCCCAGGGCTGTGCACTGACAGACTTGGAACAGAGTCAGAGAGCAGAATTTTCATAGTTTGCACGCCTAAACCTTTTCTTCAGTGATTTATTTTAGAGTGCTCTGTTTATCTTTCATTTGATGTTCTGCTGAGCCAGGGAGCAGCTCTAGGCATGAGCTTCCTAATTAATGCAGTGCAGTTTACATATTTTGTATGTGTGTGTCTGAGTTTTTGTGTGTCTCAGTGTTTTTGTGTGTGTGTTTTTGTGTGTGTGTGTCTGAGTGTGTTTCCGAGTGTTTGTGTGTGCATCTGAGTATGTTTTTAAGTGTGTCTGAGTGTTTGTATGTGTGTTTGCCTGTGTTTTTGTGTGTGTCTGCTTTCTGGGGGGGGGGGGGTGACACCATGACTTACCGCACCGGGTGACACCAACCCTAGTGACGCCACTGGCTCTCCCCTCCTGTCTCTCCCCCTCTTTTCTCTCCCCTCTCTCTCTCTCTCTCCCCCCCTATTTGTTGTGCTCTCTCTCACCCTCTTTTGCTCTCTCTCTCCCCCTCTCTTTTGCGCTCTCTCTCTCTCCCCCCTCTCTTTTGCGCTCTCTCCCCCTTTCTTTTTTGTGCTCTCTCTCTCCCCCCTCTTTTGCTTTCTCTCCCCCTCTCTTTTGTGCTCTCTCTCTCCCCCCTCTTTTGCTCTCTCTCTCCCCCTCTCATTTGCGCTTTCTCTCTCCCCCTCTCTTTTGCTCTCTCTCTCTCCCCCTCTCTTTTGCGCTCTCTCCCCCCTCTCTTTTGCTCTCTCTCTCTCCCCCATCTCTATTGTGCTCTCTCTCCCCCTCTCTTTTGAGCTCTCTCTCTCCCCCCTATTTTGCTCTCTCTCCCCCTCTCTTTTGTGCTCTCTCCCCCCTCTTTTGCTCTCTCTCTCTTTCCCCCTCTCTTTTGCACTCTCTCTCTCCCCCCTCTCTTTTGCGCTCTCTCTCCCCCTCTCTTTGCGCACTCTCTCTCTCCTCTCTCTTTTGCGTTCCCTCCTCCATCTCTTCACGCTCTCTCTCCCTTTTGCGCTCTCGCTTCCTTCCTCTCTTTTGCGATCTCTCTCTATCCCCCTCTCTTTTGAGCTCTCGCTCTCCCCATCTCTTTTGCACTCTCTCCTCCTCTATTTTGAGCTCTCTCCCACCTCTCCCTCTCCCCCTCTCTCTCTCTCCCTCTCTTTCTCTCCCCTCTCTCTCTCTCTCTCTCTCTCTCCCCCCTCTCTTTTGTGCTCTCTCTCTCTCAATCTCTTTTGCTCTCTCCCCCTCTCTTTTGCGCTCTCTCCCCCCTTTCTTTTGCGCTCTATCCCCCCCTCTTTTTTGTGCTCTCTCTCTCTCCCCTCTTTTGTTCTCTCTCCCCCTCTCTTTTGTTCTCTCTCTCTCCCCCCTCTTTTGCTCTCTCTCTCCCCCTCTCTTTTGCACTCTCTCTCTCCCCCCCTCTCTTTTGCGCTCTCTCTCCCCCTCTCTTTTGCGCTCTCTCCCCCTCTCTTTTGCGCTCTCTCCCCCTCTCTTTGCGCTCTCTCCCCCTCTCTTTTGCTCTCTCTCTCCCCCATCTCTTTTCCGCTCTCTCTCCCCCTCTCTTTTGAGCTCTCTCTCTCTCCCCCCTCTTTTGCTCTCTCTCCCCCCTCTCTTTTGTGCTCTCTCTCTCCCCCTCTTTTGCTCTCTCTCTCTCCCCCTCTCTTTTGCACTCTCTCTCTCCCCCCTCTCTTTTGCGTTCTGTCTCTCTCTCCCTCTCTTTTCGCTCCCTCCCCCCTCTCTTCACGCTCTCTCTCTCTTTTGCGATCTCTCTATATCCCCCTCTCTTTTGAGCTCTCTCTCTCCCCATCTCTTTTGCGCTCTCTCTCCCCCTCTATTTTGCGCTCTCTCTCTCCCACCTCTCTCTCCCCCTATCCTCTCTCTCTCCCCTCCTCTCTCTCTCTCTCTCTCTCTCTCTCCCCCTCTCTCTCCCCCCCCTCTCCTCTCTCTATCCCCCCTCTCCTCTCTCTCTCTCTCTCTCTCTATCTCTCTCTCCCCCCTCTCCTCTCTCTCCCCCCCTCTCCTCTCTCTCTCCACCCCTCTCCTCTCTCTCTCCACCCCTCTCCTCTCTCTCCCCCCTCTCCTCTCTCTCCCCCCTCTCCTCTCTCTCCCCCCTCCTCTCTCTCTCTCCCCCCCTCTCCTCTCTCTCTCCCCCCTCTCCTCTCTCCCCCCTCTCCTCTCTCCCCTCCTCTCTCTCCCCTCCTCTCTCTCTATCTCTCCCCCTCTCTATCTCCCAACCACGCCCCTTCATGCTCGGCCACGCCCCCTTCACGGCCATTCCGCCAGCCATGCCCCCTTCATTTGGCCATGCCCCTGCCCACGCCCGACCATGCCCACTTCTGCCGCAGGCGGCAGATCAGCTAGGGACTAGAGCAGGACTCAAAGGCCAGGTGTGTTTGTCCTCGTGCTGTCTCTACTGCGCATGACAGCTTCGGACAAACACACTTGGCCTTTTATATAATAGGATATATGCCATCCACTTCAATGGTCTTCATTTTATAAATACACCAAAGTTCTCTGTTAAGGTCATTGATATCTCATATCCTCTACTGAGAGGTGGTAATATGATTAAGGCCCTATTGAAAAAACAAACTGTACTGGACTTATAAACTGAAAACAAAAACACCATTAAGGGTAAATAAGCACCAAGATTACGAGTTTTGCGTTAACAGGGGTGCTGTGCTAACGAGCAGTTTATGCTCACTGCTCACTTACTGACAACGCTGATATTATAGGTTTTTACAAACCCGGCGTTAGCCGCAAAATAGTGAGCGAAGAGCAAAATTTAGCTCCACATATCACCTCAATACCAGCGCTGCTTACGTTAGCGGTGAGCTGCTAAAACGTGCTCATGCACGATTTCCCCATAGGTATCAATGGGAGAGAGTCGGCTGAAAAAAAAACACCTGCAAAAAAGCAGCGTAAAGATCCTAACGCAGCCCCATTGATTCCTATGGGGAAATAAAAGTTATGTCTACACCTAACACCCTAACATGAACCCTGAGTCTAAACACCCCTAATATTACACTTATTAACCCCTAATCCGTTGCACCTGACATCGCCGACACCTGCATTATAATATTAACCCCTAATCTGCCGCTCCGGACACCACCGCCACCTACATTATACTTATTAACCCCTAATCTGCTGCCCCCAACATCGCTGACACCTACATTATATTTTTTAACCCCTAATCTGCCCCCTAATGTCAAAGCAACCTACCTACACTTATTAACCCCTAATCTGCCGCCCCCAACGTTGCCGCCACTATAATAAACATATTAACCCCTAAATCTAAGTCTAACCCTAACACCCACTAACTTAAATATAATTTAAATAAATCTAAATAAAATAACTACAATTAACTAAATTATTCCTATGTAAAACTAAATACTTACCTATAAAATAAACCCTAAGCTAGCTACAATATAACTAATAGTTACATTGTAGCTAGCTTAGGCTTTATTTTTATTTTACAGGCAACTTTGTATTTATTTTAACTAGGTAGAATAGTTATTAAATAGTTATTAACTATTTAATAGCTACCTAGTTAAAATAAAGACAAATATACCTGTAAAATAAAACCTAACCTATGTTACAATTACACCTAACACTACACTATAATTAAATTAATTCACTAATTAACTAAATACAATGAATTACAATTTAAATTTTTTTTCTAAAGTACGAAAAAAAACCCACTAAATTACAGAAAATAATAAAATAATTTTTTAAAACTAATTACACCTAATATAATCCCCCTAATAAAATAAAAAAGCCCCCCAAAATAATAAAAAGCCCTACCCTATACTAAATTACAAATAGCCCTTAAAAGGGCCTTTTGCAGGTCATTGCCCCAAAGTAATCAGCTCTTTTACCTGTAAAAAAAAGATTAAAACTCACCACCCACACACCCAACCCTACTCTAAAACCCACCCAATCCCCCCTTAATAAAACCTAACACTAACCCCTTGAAGATCACCCTACCTTGAGAAGTCTTCACCCAGCCAGGCCAAAGTCCTCAACGAATCCGGGCAAAGTGGTCCTCCAGACGGGCAGAAGTCTTCATGCAAGCCGGCCAGAAGAGGTCCTCCAGACGGGCAGAATTCTTCATTCAGGCGGCATCTTCTATCTTTATCCATCCAGCGCGGAGCGGGTCCATCTTCAAGATATCTGACACGGAGCATCCTCTTCCATCAATGTCCAACTGAAGAATGAAGGTTCCTTTAAATGGCGTCATCCAATATGGCGTCCTTTGAATTCCGATTGGCTGATATTATTCTATCAGCCAATCGGAATTAAGGTAGAAAAAATCCTATTGGCTAATGCGAGCTCAATCCTATTGGCTGATTGGATCAGCCAATAGGATTGAACTTCAATCCTATTAGCTGATTGCATCAGCCAATAGGATTTTTTCTACATTAATTCCGATTGGCTCTTCCATCAACGTCCAACTAAAGAATGAAGGTTCCTTTAAATGACGTCATCCAAGATGGCGTCCCTTGAATTTCGATTCTCTGATAGAATTCTATCAGCCAATCGGAATTAAGGTAGAAAAAATCCTATTGGCTGATGCAATCAGCCAATAGGATTGAAGTTCAATCCTATTGGCTGATCCAATCAGCCAATAGGATTGAGCTCGCATTCTATTAGCTGATTGGATCAGCCAATATAATGCAACCTCAATCCTATTGGCTGATTGCATCAGCCAATAGGATTTTTTCTACCTTAATTCCGATTGGCTGATAGAATTCTATCAGCCAATCGGAATTCAAGGGACGCCATATTGGATGACGTCATTTAAAGGAGCCTTCATTCTTCAGTTGGACTTCGATGGAAGAGGATGCCCCGCGTCGAATGTCTTGAAGATGGACCCGCTCCGCGCCAGATGGATGAAGATAGAAGATGCCATCTGGATGAAGACTTCTGCCCGTCTGGAGGACCTCTTCTGGCCAGCTTGGATGAAGACTTCTGCCTTTCTGGAGGACCACTTCGCCCGGATTCGTTGAGGACTTTGGCCCGGCTGGGTGAAGACTTCTCAAGGTAGGGTGATTTTCAAGGGGTTAGTGTTATGTTTTATTAAGGGGGGATTGGGTGGGTTTTAGAGTAGGGTTGGGTGTGTGGGTGGTGGGTTTTAATGTTGGGGGGTATTGTACTTTTTTTTACAGGTAAAAGAGCTGTTTTTTATTTGATTAGGGGGATTAGATTAGGTGTAATTAGTTTAAAAAAACTTGTAATTATTTTATTATTTTTTGTAATTTAGCTAATTGTAGATAATTTAGGTAATTAATGTAATAATAGTGTAGTGTTAGGTATAATTGTAACTTAGGTTAGGATTTATTTTACAGGTACATTTGTATTTATTTTAACTAGGTAGCTATTAAATAGTTAATAACTATTTAATAACTATTGTACCTAGTTAAAATAAATACAAAGTTGCCTGTAAAATAAAAATAAATCCTAAACTAGCTACAATGTAACTATTAGTTACATTGTAGCTATCTTAGGCCTAGATTTGGAGTTCGGCGGTAAAAGGGCTGTTAACGCTCCGCGGGTTTTTTTCTGGCCGCACCATAAATTTAACTCTGGTATCGAGAGTTCAAACAAATGCTGCGTTAGGCTCCAAAAAAGGAGCGTAGAGCATATTTACCGCAAATGCAACTCTCGATACCAGAGTTGCTTACGGACGCGGCCGGCATCAAAAACGTGCTCGTGCACGATTCTCCCATAGGAAACAATGGGGCAGTTTGAGCTGAAAAAAAACCTAACACCTGCAAAAAAGCAGCGTTCAGCTCTTAACGCAGCCCCATTGTTTCCTATGGGGAAACACTTCCTACGTCTGCACCTAACACTCTAACATGTACCCCGAGTCTAAACACCCCTAACCTTACACTTATTAACCCCTAATCTGCCGCCCCCGCTATCGCTGACCCCTGCATTACACTTTTAACCCCTAATCTGCCGCTCCGTAAACCGCCGCCACCTACGTTATCCCTATGTACCCCTAATCTGCTACCCCTAACATCGCCGACCCCTATGTTATATTTATTAACCCCTAATCTGCCCCCCACAACGTCGCCGACACCTGCCTACACTTATTAACCCCTAATCTGCCGAGCGGACCTGAGCGCTACTATAATAAAGTTATTAACCCCTAATCCGCCTCACTAACCCTATCATAAATAGTATTAACCCCTAATCTGCCCTCCCTAACATCGCCGACACCTACCTTCAATTATTAACCCCTAATCTGCCGACCGGAGCTCACCGCTATTCTAATAAATGTATTAACCCCTAAAGCTAAGTCTAACCCTAACACTAACACCCCCCTAAGTTAAATATAATTTTTATCTAACGAAATAAATTAACTCTTATTAAATAAATAATTCCTATTTAAAGCTAAATACTTACCTGTAAAATACATCCTAATATAGCTACAATATAAATTATAATTATATTATAGCTATTTTAGGATTAATATTTATTTTACAGGCAACTTTGTAATTATTTTAACCAGGTACAATAGCTATTAAATAGTTAAGAACTATTTAATAGTTACCTAGTTAAAATAATAACAAATTTACCTGTAAAATAAATCCTAACCTAAGATATAATTAAACCTAACACTACCCTATCAATAAAATAATTAAATAAACTACCTACAATTACCTACAATTAACCTAACACTACACTATCAATAAATTAATTAAACACAATTGCTACAAATAAATACAATTAAATAAACTATCTAAAGTACAAAAAATAAAAAAGAACTAAGTTACAGAAAATAATAAAATATTTACAAACATAAGAAAAATATTACAACAATTTTAAACTAATTACACCTACTCTAAGCCCCCTAATAAAATAACAAAGCCCCCCAAAATAAAAAATTCCCTACCCTATTCTAAAATACAAATATTACAAGCTCTTTTACCTTACCAGCCCTGAACAGGGCCCTTTGCGGGGCATGCCCCAAGAATTTCAGCTCTTTTGCCTGTAAAAAAAAACATACAATACCCCCCCCCCAACATTACAACCCACCACCCACATACCCCTAATCTAACCCAAACCCCCCTTAAATAAACCTAACACTACCCCTCTGATGATCTTCCTACCTTGTCTTCACCATGCCAGGTTCACCGATCCGTCCTGGCTCCAAGATCTTCATCCAACCCAAGCGGGGGCTAGACATCCACTGAAGAAGTCCAGAAGAGGGTCCAAAGTCTTCCTCCTATCCGGCAAGAAGAGGACATCCGGACCGGCAAACATCTTCTCCAAGCGGCATCTTCTATCTTCTTCCATCCGATGACGACCGGCTCCATCTTGAAGACCTCCAGCGCGGATCCATCCTCTTCTTCCGACGACTAGACGACGAATGACGGTTCCTTTAAGGGACGTCATCCAAGATGGCGTCCCTCGAATTCCGATTGGCTGATAGGATTCTATCAGCCAATCGGAATTAAGGTAGGAATTTTCTGATTGGCTGATGGAATCAGCCAATCAGAATATAGTTCAATCCGATTGGCTGATCCAATCAGCCAATCAGATTGAGCTCGCATTCTATTGGCTGTTCCGATCAGCCAATAGAATGCGAGCTCAATCTGATTGGCTGATTGGATCAGCCAATCGGATTGAACTATATTCTGATTGGCTGATTCCATCAGCCAATCAGAAAATTCATACCTTAATTCCGATTGTCTGATAGAATCCTATCAGCCAATCGGAATTCGAGGGACGCCATCTTGGATGACGTCCCTTAAAGGAACCGTCATTCGTCGTCTAGTCGTCGGAAGAAGAGGATGGATCCGCGCTGGAGGTCTTCAAGATGGAGCCGGTCGTCATCGGATGGAAGAAGATAGAAGATGCCGCTTGGAGAAGATGTTTGCCGGTCCGGATGTCCTCTTCTTGCCGGATAGGAGGAAGACTTTGGACCCTCTTCTGGACTTCTTCAGTGGATGTCTAGCCCCCGCTTGGGTTGGATGAAGATCTTGGAGCCAGGACGGATCGGTGAACCTGGCATGGTGAAGACAAGGTAGGAAGATCATCAGGGGGGTAGTGTTAGGTTTATTTAAGGGGGGTTTGGGTTAGATTAGGGGTATGTGGGTGGTGGGTTGTAATGTTGGGGGGGGGGTATTGTATGTTTTTTTTTACAGGCAAAAGAGCTGAAATTCTTGGGGCATGCCCCGCAAAGGGCCCTGTTCAGGGCTGGTAAGGTAAAAGAGCTTGTAATATTTGTATTTTAGAATAGGGTAGGGAATTTTTTATTTTGGGGGGCTTTGTTATTTTATTAGGGGGCTTAGAGTAGGTGTAATTAGTTTAAAATTGTTGTAATATTTTTCTTATGTTTGTAAATATTTTATTATTTTCTGTAACTTAGTTCTTTTTTATTTTTTGTACTTTAGATAGTTTATTTAATTGTATTTATTTGTAGCAATTGTGTTTAATTAATTTATTGATAGTGTAGTGTTAGGTTAATTGTAGGTAATTGTAGGTAGTTTATTTAATTATTTTATTGATAGGGTAGTGTTAGGTTTAATTATATCTTAGGTTAGGATTTATTTTACAGGTAAATTTGTTATTATTTTAACTAGGTAACTATTAAATAGTTCTTAACTATTTAATAGCTATTGTACCTGGTTAAAATAATTACAAAGTTGCCTGTAAAATAAATATTAATCCTAAAATAGCTATAATATAATTATAATTTATATTGTAGCTATATTAGGATGTATTTTACAGGTAAGTATTTAGCTTTAAATAGGAATTATTTATTTAATAAGAGTTAATTTATTTCGTTAGATAAAAATTATATTTAACTTAGGGGGGTGTTAGTGTTAGGGTTAGACTTAGCTTTAGGGGTTAATACATTTATTAGAATAGCGGTGAGCTCCGGTCGGCAGATTAGGGGTTAATAATTGAAGGTAGGTGTCGGCGATGTTAGGGAGGGCAGATTAGGGGTTAATACTATTTATGATAGGGTTAGTGAGGCGGATTAGGGGTTAATAACTTTATTATAGTAGCGCTCAGGTCCGCTCGGCAGATTAGGGGTTAATAAGTGTAGGTAGGTGTCGGCGACGTTGAGGGGGGCAGATTAGGGGTTAATAAATATAACATAGGGGTCGGCGATGTTAGGGGTAGCAGATTAGGGGTACATAGGGATAACGTAGGTGGCGGCGATTTGCGGTCGGAAGATTAGGGGTTAATTATTTTAAGTAGCTTGCGGCGACGTTGTGGGGGGCAAGTTAGGGGTTAATAGATATAATACAGGGGTCGGCGGTGTTAGGGGCAGCAGATTAGGGGTACATAAGTATAACGTAGGTGGCGGTCGGCAGATTAGGGGTTAAAAATTTTAATCGAGTGGCGGCGATGTGGGGGGACCTCGGTTTAGGGGTACATAGGTAGTTTATGGGTGTTAGTGTACTTTAGGGTACAGTAGTTAAGAGCTTTATAAACCGGCGTTAGCCAGAAAGCTCTTAACTCCTGCTATTTTCAGGCGGCTGGAATCTTGTCGTTAGAGCTCTAACGCTCACTGCAGAAACGACTCTAAATACCGGCGTTAGGAAGATCCCATTGAAAAGATAGGCTACGCAAATGGCGTAGGGGGATCTGCGGTATGGAAAAGTCGCGGCTGTAAAGTGAGCGTTAGACCCTTTAATCACTGACTCCAAATACCAGCGGGCGGCCAAAACCAGCGTTAGGAGCCTCTAACGCTGGTTTTGACGGCTACCGCCGAACTCTAAATCTAGGCCTTAGGGTTTATTTTATTGGTAAGTATTTAGTTTTAAATAGGAATAATTTAGTTAATTATAGTAATTTTATTTAGATTTATTTAAATTATATTTAAGTTAGGGGGTGTTAGGGTTAGACTTAGGTTTAGAGGTTAATACATTTAGTATAGTGGCGGCGACGTTGGGGCGGCAGATTAGGGGTTAATAAATGTAGGTAGGTGTTGGCGATGTTAGGCACGGCATATTAGGGGTTAATAAAATTAAACTATTTTTTATAGTGGTGGTGATGTCCGGTTCGGCAGATTAGGGGTTAAACATTTTTATTTAGTGTTTGCGATGTGGGGGGGGCCTCGGTTTAGAGGTTAATAGGTAGTTTATGGCTGTTTTTGTACTTTTTAGCACTTTAGTTAAGAGTTTTATACTACGGCGTTAGCCCATAAAACTCTTAACTACTGACTTTTAAATGCGGTATCAGTCTTTACAGGAGAGGCTGTACCGCTCACTTTTTAGTTAGACTCGTAATACCGGCGTTATGCAAGTCCCATAGAAAATATAGTATACGCAGTTGACATAAGTGGATTTGCGGTATTTTCGAGTCTGACCAAAAAAGTGAGCGGTACACCTGTCATTTCAAGACTCGTAATACCAGTGGGCGTTAAAAAGCAGCGTTAAGACCTCTTAACGCTGCTTTTAAAACCCTAACGCACAACTCATAATCTAGCCGAAAGAGTGGGACATGAGTTGTTTTTGTTGACTAGAGCTTATTCAGTCACTATTTTTCAAATACATAAGAATCATCCTTTGCAAATTGTGTATTCTCTTTGGAGTATTGGTGGACATAATGTGGGCCCTAGCCAACAAAAGGAATTATAAATGAATATATATATATATATATATATATATAAATAACAAAGTTGTTATTTTTTATACAATATTAATATTAATCACTTTGGGGGTCAGGGAATTATTATGAAGCTACGGCATATTTTGGCTTGCATTTTTTATTAGCTTTGCAACAATGAAATGACATTGTCCATATATATATATGGAAAAAATGGTTGGGGAAAGGGAAAGGGGATAAATTCGAATGGCGCCACACTCTGGAATAAAGCTCAATATGTAATTAGAAATACGTCTGATAATGGGAAATCAAAGTGATTGGATATAATATATTGTTATAGTGATGGTGCAAAATGTATAGAAACCAAACACAAGGAATTGATATGATATAGAATAAATGATTATATGTCACTTATCTATATATGTCAGAAAAATACCTTCCTCAGAACTAGCTGTGATGAAGATAGTATATATAAAGATGTTTCGATTCAATGAAACATCAATAGTATATGTGTACTAGTAATAATTATAATACTGTTGTTACTGGTAATGCCACAGGATTACTGAAGTAAAAAAAAAATAAAGATAGTGTGTCATATGATTACACACAAAACAGACCCGTGTATAGCTAATAGAGTGAATATACAATCACATTTCCGTTATATTAATAATGCTCAGGGTCTCAAAATGTAAGAAACAATATTAGTAGTACAAAAATTCATAAATTGGGGTCACAGTAGAAAATGTTACTGAAAAATGAAATATTAATTACAAATTAAGAATGAAAAATAAATAAAGAGTGAAAAAGGATCACCTAATATCGTAATAACGTAATATTGGATACACAGTGAAAATAATGTGTGTTGAACGTCCTAATTGACAAAATAAAACTACTATGAGTGAGTATTATTATAGTCCATATCAAATGTGCAGTACTTCAACTTGATAATGCTTCAATCCACAACGTTCCCGTTGGGAGCTTACTTACACTCCTTCACCTCAATCTCATGAGGTAAGTGCCGCGTAGTGTACAGATAAGTCTCCTTCCCGGTGTCGGCTGTAGGTATGAGATGTCTTGTCTTTTCAATACTGTTCTCTCCTCTCACCGCTCTTTCCCCACAGTGCATGCAATCATATAAGAAAAAGGACATACGATAGTGCAACACTGTTTCAAAATGACACACTATTTATTAATATCAAACGATGTATGCTTACATCAAGAACCCTCAATATTATGAGGTAAATAAAAACTTTAAAACTTTAAAATCCTTTTGCTAGATTGCGGGGGCACGGTGCTGGTCACATATGCACACAGTGCAAACTTAGCATAAGGTAAGACACAATCCTGACGCGTTTCGAAGGGACACAAGCAATTCAGCCCTTCTTCCTCAGAGGTATTTTACATATATACCTACCTCATATTTCTTTATATATATATATATATATATATATATATATATATATATATATATATATGCTATGTGCCGTTTTTTGGATTACAATGTTTCAAATGATATTTTGGATATTACAATTGTTATGTAATATGTAATATAACATTTTGTAACTCCTAATCTCTTTTTCTGTGTGTTAAGCCTCATTATTGATGGTGTATTGTTATACAATTGTTTTTAAACATTTAGCTATTTTCGTTAATGTGGTTCCCATGACGGAGTACGCTGATTGGTTGGCCACGATTTAAATAGCATTTTGAATATGTCTGCTATACCCATGATTAAGTGCTGCAGAGCACGGAACACGTAAGGGATTTGTTCCCTAACCCTGCTGGGCACTTTTTAATTTTAATATTTATCAATAAAGATCGAGTTTTTTATTCCACCATTTCACTGGAAAGGCTGCCTTTCTTCTATTTGTGATTTGCCTTGTTCGGTTGGCCCAGCCATTTGGCTTGCACCGCGCCACAGTGTTTTCTGACCTCTTTGACCACCCGTAGTCTCTGAGCCTCATTCTTGTTGTCACTAACATCTGCGATTGGATACAGGAGTTTGGAGATCACTTACAAATTTAGAAGCTGTGCTACTCTGCTTGTTGAAAATGGCATACACACAGCTTATGGTAAATAGCTGTTGTGGGTCCTATGCTCAGTTAATGTTATTTCTCTAGCTGTAATAACATTTCAGCATATACATGTATATTGCAAATGTGCTTGCAATGACATGAAATGCACTCTGTGCTTTTTAAAGGAATATATAATTACATGATATTTTTGTAGTCTTCTAAAACATTAACATACCAGCTGAGTATAAAAAATGGCTGAATTTATCTGTAGCTGTTTTCAATGACCAAAAAACCCTCCAACACTACTTGCTTTACTTGGAAGAGCCAATAAAGACTTGTCACTGTAATTTTATTAGCAATACCTTAATTGTTTTTCCAGCATGTTATCAGTTCTGCTTATAACAATTTTAGACAGATATGAGCAAGAGGCTTGTAAATCTGAAGTGCATTGCAGTCCTTAATACAACTGAACAGAAAACAGACATCAATCATTTGTTATTAAAAAAAAAAAATCAGTTCTGAGTATATAATTATGTGGATTTACAACAGATTTTGTAAATTTGAAAAGTATATGCAATCAAATTAAACATTATCTATAACTGATTTGTTATGTGTAACAATAATTATTGTTTATACTAGTGTTTATTTATATATATATATATATATATATATATAAAATAAAGTAGATGAAAGGAAGCACTCACTGGACTTCAGCAATATGTGAACCAAATTTCTTTGGTTCACATATTGCTGAAGTCCAGTGAGTGCTTCCTTTCATCTACTTTATTGTTATTCCTACAGAGCACCCTGGCAGATGTTGGAAGGTGGTGAGAGTGCATATCTCTTTTGAATTTTTGGCTCTATATATATATATAAGACGATTCTTGACTAATAATATATCCCATATCTTACATATCATATCGCTGACTAAATTATTACTTTTGTCACCACTACACTTAGCTACCATATAGGGACATTGATTCCTCCTGTATCACTATGCTTAATGGCTGTACTTTGTCTTTAAATCTTAATCATGTATTCATGGTTCCGATTGTAATGTTACTTATGATTTCTTTAGGGTGGCATATTGGTGTCAGCTGACATGTATTATATCCCTTGGAAAAATGTGATGGATATTTTACCTCCCAAGCAACGAACTCCCATATTCTGAGCCTGGATCCATGCACATAGAAGACACCTCACTCTACAGCAGGAAAACAGTAAATATTGGGAAAAAGATGCAAATAGTTATCTGTTTCATTGTCATATATGTCACAATTTAAATAAATAAAACATTTACTGACTATTTTTCATGGATTATTTCTTATACAGTAGGAGATGATTAATGTACATTAAATCAACCACCAAATTGTATTTTTTTTTAAAAAAAGGTTAAAGGCTACCAATGAGTCATACAACCATCCATCATTAAATGTGTTCAGGCATCCCAGATATACCTTTATATGCCTCTTAACTACATATGTGTATATATATATATATATATATATATATATATAACACACAGAGAAAACCCAGCACTCACTTACAAGCTGTATACTGTATATTACTGTATATATATATATATATATATATATAAAACATTTCTTCTATGTAAAGAACTTACACCTAGATTACGAGTTTTGCGTTAGAGGCTATGAGGTGCTAACGAGCAGTTTATGCTCATCGCTCACTTATAGACAGCGCTGGTATTACGGGTTTTTACAACCCAGACAAGAAGTGAGCGTTAAGCAAAATTTTGCTCCTTACTGCACTCCAATACCAGCGCTGCTTACGTTAGCGGTGAGCTGGTGTAATGTGCACGGTTTCCCCATAGGAATCAATGGGGAGAGCCGGCTGAAAAAAAGTCTAACAACTGCAAAAAAGCAGCGTAAAGCTCCTTAACGCAGCCCTATTGATTCCTATGAGGAATTACATTTTATGTCTACACCTAACACCCTAACATGAACCCCGAGTCTAAACACCCCTAATCTTACACTTATTAACCCCTAATAACCTACATTATATTATTAACCTTTAATCTGCCGCTCCGGACACCGCCGCCACCTACATTATACTTATGAACCCCTAATCTGCTGCCCCCAACATTGCAGACACCTACATTATATTTATTAACCCCTAATCTTCCGTCCCCAATGTCGCCGCCACCTACCTACATTTATTAACCCCTAATCTGCTGCCCTCAACGTCGCCGCCATTATAATAACCATATTAACCCCTAAACTGCCGCACTCCCGCCTCGCAAACATTAGTTAAATATTATTAACCCCTAATCTGCCGGCCCTAACATCGACACCACCTACCTACATTTATTAACCCCTAATCTGCCACCCCCAACGTCCCCACCACTAAATTAAAGTTATTAACCCCTAAACCTAAGTCTAACCCTAAACCTAACACCCCCTAACTTAAATATAATTAAAATACATCTAAATAAAATTACTATAATTGACTAAATTATTCCTATTTAAAACTAAATACTTAACTGTAAAATTAACCCTAACCTAGCTACAATATAACTAATAGTTACATTGTAGCTATCTTAGGGTTTATTTTCATTTTACAGGCAAGTTTGTATTTATTTTAACTAGGTACAATAGTTATAAAATAGTTATTAACTATTTAATAACCACCTAGCTAAAATAAATACAAATGTACCTGTAAAATAAAACCTTACCTATGTTACACTAAAACCTAACACTACACTATAATTAAATTAATTCCCTAAATTAAATACAATTAAATACAATTAAATAAAATTAAATAAAATTATTTAAAGTACAAAAAAAAAACCACACTAAATTACAGAAAATAATAAACAAATTACAAGATTTTTAAACTAATTACACCTAATCTAATCCCCCTAACAAAATAAAAAAGCCCCCCCCAAATAAAAAAAGCCCTACCCTACACTAAATTACAAATAGTCCTTAAAAGGGCCTTTTGCGGGGCATTGCCCCAAATAATCAGCTCTTTTACCTGTAAAAAAAATACAAATCCCCCCAACATTAAAACCCACCACCCACACAACCAACCCTACTCTAAAACCCACCCAATACCCCCTTAAAAAAACCTAACACTAACCCCTTGAAGATCACCTTACCAGGAGAAGTCTTCGCCCAATCAGGCCGAAGTCCTCAACGAAGCCGGGAGAATTCTTCATCCAAGCCGGGCGAAGTGCTCCTCCAGACGGGCAGAAGTCTTCATCTAGACGGCATCTTCTATCTTCATCCATCCGGCACGGACCGGGTCCATCTTCAAGACATCCGACGCGGAGCATCCTCTTCAATCAACGATAGATAAAAGATGCCATCTGGATGAAGACTTCTGTCTGTCTGAAGGACCACTTCGCCCGGCTTGGATGAAGACTTCTCCCGGCTTCATTGAGGACTTCGGCCCAGTTGGGTGAAGACTTCTCCCGGTAAGGTAATCTTCAAGGGGTTAGTGTTAGGTTTTTTTAAGGGGGTATTGGGTGGGTTTTAGAGAAGGGTTGGTTGTGTGGGTGGTGGGTTTTAATGTTGGGGGGGATTTGTACTTTTTTTGTACAGGTAAAAGAGCTGATTACTTTGGGGCAATGACCCGCAAAAGGCCCTTTTAAGGGCTATTTGTAATTTAGTGTAGGGTAGGGCTTTTTTAATTTGGGGGTCTTTTTTATTTTGTTAGGGGGATTAGATTAGGTGTAATTAGTTTAAAAATCTTGTAATTTGTTTATTATTTTCAGTAATTTAGTGGGGGTTTTTTTGTACTTTAGATCATTTTATATAATTGGATTTAATTGTATTTAATTTAGGGAATTAATTTAATTATAGTGTAGTGTTAGGTGTAATTGTAACTTAGGTTAGGTTTTATTTTACAGGTAACTTTGTATTTATTTTAGCTAGGTAGTTATTAAATAGTTAATAACTAATTAGTAACTATTCTACCTAGTTAAAATACATACAAACTTGCCTGTAAAATAAAACTAAACCCTAAGATAGCTATAATGTAACTATTAGTTATATTCTAGCAAGCTTAGGGTTTATTTTATAGGTAAGTATTTAGTTTTAAATAGGAATAATTTAGTTAATGATAGGAATTTTATTTAGACTTATTTAAATTATATATATATTTTTTTTTAATATTTTTTTATTGAGGTAATGGAAAATAATCACAAAACAGAAAATGTGTCCAGGCACGGATCATAAACAAGAAGAATAGTTATACATTTCTCATATAGAAATTAAACTGAACCTAAGGCATAAAAGTACCAGTATTACAATTGTTAATGTCACAATATTCAAATAAGGGCAGTGCCAAAGGTATATAGATGAGAGCCGTTATTATATGATACATCAGGATCAATAAACAGAAAATAGCTACTTACATGAGTTAGAACACTCTTCCTTAGCCCATGAACATAAAGTGCAAGGAAGTTTATGGTAAACAAGGGTGTCTGGAACACATAACGAGAAGACCTCAGTTTTTATATAATATATCTAATGATCCCTACCCTGTTAAAGGTACTCAATAAACTAATAACAGTATGGTGTAGGGAGTTGGCTTTTGTCTGGCCACTCATGAGCCAGAGTATATAGGGGGGAAGTTCAGCGGGCAAGAGCCGCTCGGTATAAGGGGGGGGATATTAAGGGGGGCTGGAGCCTTTAGAGATAGCTATATAGTATATCAAAGTTGCCAAAAATGTTAAGTTTGCTAGTGTTGGTATACACAATTTGGAAGAGCTTCTAAATAAAGCAAATTGAAACAAACCAACCTGAAGCAGGACAAACATGGAGTATAATCTTATAGATATAAAGGAAAATTTTGACCTATGGCAGAGTTAGCCCTTAGTTGGGTTAGATGATGGGGGACTTGGAATGGCACTGTGACCTCTGTACCCATGGCCATACATCTTATGCCATACAACTTAAACAATATAGGCAGTTATCACTAATATTCCTTAACTAAGGGTTCTAATAATGCAAATACTATAGTAGTACTGTGAGGGAGCTTCTTAGTAAGTACAAAGAGGGAGTAGTTATAGAAAATATTAGATATTCCACAAAAGTAATGCTTACAACAGGCTATAACTGTAGCACAGAATATATATCTAAAGTTTAAGACAGATGGCAAGTAGTTTTACCCTGTAATAACCCTGATAACTACAAGGTATATTAAAACATAAAATGTGAGTAATCCAGTAGGAATAAACGGTCGCGATAAACTGTGCTGGACAAGTTAATTCATATGGGAGTCATGGTGAGGAGACCATGTCACTGTAACTAACACAGTGATGTCAAAGCAGGGGTGAATTATACAGCAACATTCACAGTGGGGCAATCTGAGAGTGTCCAGTAATATTGCTGAATGGACATGTGATAGGTTAACGTTATCGTAAGAGCATAACTGAGGACTGTAGGTATCTTCCCAATTATCAAGTTTGTTTTATAACCACAGCTGGCATCAGTTTTCAGGTACATAGGAGTTATGCATCAAATGTAGACTTGAGACCTCTAAAACATATAGTATGGAACATTAAAATACAGTATAATGCAAAAGAGACTGAAAGCTAGATGCAATAAGCCAACATAAATCCAGCGTCTGATAGAAAATGTATGTTATAGTTCTACCACTGGTGCAAGACAAATAATAAGATAGGGTATTGTATTTAAATTAACAGAATGATTATAAGCCCAAGTCCATGTATCCCATATACAGTAGCTGTAGCAATATAGATGTTTATCAATAATATTCCCTACTTAGGATTCTATTTCATGTCTATATTGTTCAATATAGTGTGCAAATAGAGTTGCTCACATAAAAAACAGTCATCATAGAAAATACTAGTAAACATAGTATATATGGAGAAGGAGCTATTCTTTGAAATATTCGTATAAACAAGCTATTCTACTCTATAGAAGCTGCGTTAAGGGAAGTAACAAAGGTTAGCAATTAGTAAGTTGGGAATTGCTGTATGAGGGATTACCTCCGATGTTGTAACGTGAGTGTCTCCATGCTTCTACAAACGGAATTAGTAAGGTAAAGGAGCGTATTTTCAATTAGGGTTGGTGTCTGAGTGACTAGATATCCTAACAAATAAGCCTCAAGTAGATATCCAAAACTCGTGTATAAGAAATAGAATGTATATACAATAATTAGATCTCTATGAAGATAAAAATTAAAGAAATCAGTATTGATTCACCCCAGATACATATGAGAAACGAATAATACACCTGGGGGAAATATATAAAGTAGGATCCAGTTAGAGTTAGGGACTCTCAATCTAACTAGTGTAAACAGGGAGCTCTTGTGGTCCTTTCAAGGGATCTGGCTAAGGGACCTCTGGGAGTAGTTGGGTATAGATCAGGTTGACTATAACAAGAACCTCCCTGCAAGTCAGTGAGAGGCAATCCAAAATACCATATATGTGATTGAAGCCTTTGTGATAAAATTAGGCAAAAACTCAGGAACATCAAGCAATAGATATCATCAATACATTATATATAACAGTAACAGCCTTTTATACCAAGATGTATAATATGTTCAGGGGAAGTTGTGGAAAATACAAGTAGGGAAATTAAACCTTAATCTGGGTCCTAAAGGGGACAGGTCCAAAGTGGGAACATTAAATTGTAGACTCTATACTCAAACAGGGTTCGTTATAAGCCCTTTATATTCAGTACCCTATCGAGTACAAACCCACCTTTTATAGCTAAAGGATATAATACAATAAAAGGGGCTAAAAATTAGGAAACTGTAAGAGTGAAGCAACATGCTCTCATAAGGAACACTCTGCTATAAAACATAGGTATTAGTAGAATACCAGAAACTATTAGTGTCAGGGATAGATTTATATGAACTTCTAACAATAACATAATATATTTAAAACATCTTCCTCAAAAAAAGTGTAGTAGAGAGGAAGCAAAAAGTAAAATAAAAAATAAAAAAGAGTAAGAAGCATAACATACTCAGCCTTAAGGGAAAACCTGTGTAATAACAGGGAAGGTACTAATGGTTGAAACAATTAAGACACCACAGAAGCTAATCTAGTGTCCATGACTGTTACTGCTGTTAGGAGTTAACCTATTCCCAGTCGTCTGTGGTCTAGTACATGTTCCCTGTCAAGGGTTTTGGCTTGGATATCACAGAAGTCTCTGAAGGTTATCATAGTAGCGAGGTTTAGGGTTCGGATCAAGTGGCGCACATGGAAGTCATCATTAATGCTGTTACTCTGAGGACCAGCGAGGAGGAACAGGTCTTTGAAGCCTGACTGGGCAGGATGTCTAGAGTTTTCAGTGAATAAAGAGTGTACTGGATCGGGTACATCTTGCTGACCGCTGGATTGTGTTATGGGCCAGAGAGACAGTTCCGTTCTGTAAGCTGAACGTCGGATCCATCTATCTTCGTCAGTCTTCTCCGCAAAAGAAAAAGGATGCGTGGCTGTTAAAAGCCCTGGATCAGGAGGACTAAGTTCGGAAAGATGAAGCATGGCGGCACCCGCCCTGACCTCTGTTCGGACCAGCCGCTCTGGAACAGAAGCCGAGTGTGTGGTGGTGAAGTTAAGGATGGCGGCGGACCGCTCGGGTAATGTAGAAGGGTTTTGACTGGCTTTATAAGTCTTCTTGTCTCGTCGACTCGAGCAGTGAGCCCATGTGGATAAGAGATGTAGATCCTCCTCTGGACAGGCAGGCGATTCCTCCTGTCTAAGCGATAGACTGTGAGAGAGGATGTGAAATTGGACGTCCATGCGGTGTCCCAACGCGACCAATGCGTCCATAAGTGCAACGTCCATTCTCTTAGTTTAATGTGGGGGCACCTCTATCTCAATATGTGAGCCGTAGAGAGGGGTCCAGGGTAGGATGCCACAAGATTCAAGATTGTAAGGCACTGAGGTGTAGATAGTCTGTCCTTCTCTGTCGTGGGCCTCTCTATGTGCTTGTCGCCTTTGCCTCCACTATTATGTTCGCTCCTTTCTATCAGATGTTGTATATCGTGTGCTACAGAGTGTAGTAATGCATCCCACGTTCTCCTTACTATGTGGGGTAGTGTTTTTGGGGCTATTTAATGGCTTTTAAAGAGTTATTAGAGCAGGAGCTCCCGGTACCTGCGTCTGCTCGGCTCGATAGTTGACTCCGCCCCCCTATTTAAATTATATTTAAGTTAGGGGGTGTTAGGGTTAGACTTAGATTTAGGGTTAATAACTTTAGTATAGTGGCGGCGATGTTAGGACGGCAGATTAGGGGTTAATAAATGTAGGTAGGTGTCGGCGATGTTAGGGACGGCAAATTAGGGGTTAATAATATTTAACTAATGTTTGCGAGGTGAGAGTGTGGCGGTTTAGGGGTTAATATATTTATTATAGTGGCGGCGATGTCAGGTTCGGCAGATTAGGGGTTAAAACTTTAATTTTAGTGTTTGCAATGCGGGAGGGCCTCGGTTTAGGGGTTAATAGGTAGTTTATGGGTGTTAGTGTACTTTTTAGCACTTTAGTTAAGAGTTTTATGCTACGGCGTTGTAGTGTAAAACTCTTAACTACTGACTTTAAAATGCGGTACCAGTCTTGAGAGGAAAGGGTCTATCGCTCACTTTTTGGCAGAATCGTAATACCGGCGCTATGCAAGTCCCATTGAAAAAAGAGGATACGCAATTGACGTATGTGGATTTGCGGTATTTCCAAGTCTGGCCAAAAAAGTGAGCGGTACACCTGTACCTGCAAGACTCGTAATACCAGCGGGCGTTAAAAAGCAGCGTTGGGACCGGACAATGCTGCTTTTTAAGCCTAACGCAAGACTCGTAATCTAGCCGATAGGAATTTAAAGTATTCATTACTACTTTTCAGTTTAGAGCACATTAAGAATTTTTTTACTCCTGTTAGGTTTTGCACATATGCATGCGTGCCGAATATACAAATTCCGAATCGAAAATCCTGCCCGTGCAAATACCTAATTGTGTCACACTACTTTGAAATATACTTTTTTTTGTTTCTGGGGGCTGGTATGTTTCAAAGAGAGGACATAATGTAAGAGAAGAGTTTCAGTTACTTTTAACTCAAAGTATAAGTATATAGCCACATAATCTAAACTGCTTTGTTAGCAAAGTAGAAATGGATATTATAGCTTTGATCAGTTTTAGTCCATTGCAAATTTAAAAATGTCAACGAGTGACAGTGGATGGTACACTAAGCGCCTGCCTAAAGGACCCTAGCTCTGGATATTGGCTCCTAGTAGCCAATAGAATAAATAAATAGATAAAGATTGGAACCAAAGCGCCTAAAAGGCCGGGTCTGAACAAAGTTAATTAAACCAATTTGCTTCAAAATAAAAATTACACTTTAATTCTTAACAGACATGGATCCATGTTACATAATAAAAAACAACTTAAAAATTCTTTAAACAATAAAATAATAAAAGAATCACTGATGATTCTCTTGTAGGTAACTGGTACAGACCTATCTATACTGGTATCCCAGTATCTCTAATAAACATTTCAAAATATCAAATGTGAGTATTGATGTTTGAATACTCACATTTGATATTTTGAAATGTTTATTATCTGCATCAATATTATTTTATTCAAGTTTTAATACTCATCACCGTTACTTCAATACACCACCACCTTGTTATTTTTATTGTTCATTGATTTCATAGAAGGATTTGGTATCCTCTAGCACATATTTGCACTTAAAGCACCACTCACATATTTAGGGATTCTACCTCAATATCAGGTACATAGGCACATCACACCTAGAAAGGAGACCGCCGTACCTAGAGATACTGGGATACCAGTATAGATAGGTCTGTACCAGTTACCTACAAGAGAATCATCAGTGATTCTTTTATTATTTTATTGTTTAAAGAATTTTTAAGTTGTTTTTTATTATGTAACATGGATCCATGTCTGTTAAGAATTAAAGTGTAATTTTTATTTTGAAGCAAATTGGTTTAATTAACTTTGTTCAGACCCGGCCTTTTAGGCGCTTTGGTTCCAATCTTTATCTATTTAAAAATGTCAACGACCAAATAAATATCTACCCAGAAACAGCTCTTAATGTGCAAGATTACAAGTTGTGCGGTACGACTATACCGCTGAAAATTTGTCCTTTGCGAGCAGAATAGTCAGCTCACACATATTACAAGTCACGTGGTATGGCCATTCCGCAAACGTTTTAGCCTATACCGCAATGATCCATTCCGCACTCAAAAAATGGCCTTTGAGTGTGGCATTGACCTGAAGAAATCAGCTCTTTTACATTAAAAACTACAAATTAACCCCTAACAGTAAACCCCCCACCCACCCAACCCCCCAAAATAAAAAAGACCTAACTCTAAAAAAATCTAATCTACCCATTGCCAATAAATGGGCATTTGTATGAGCACTGCCCTTAAAAGGGCAATCAGCTCTTTTGCTGCCCATTAAAAAATAAAAAAGCCCTAATTGAAAAAAAAACCTAACACTAACCTCAAAAAACACATGCACATATACAAACACGTACACACAGACATACACATACATATACACACGCATGCGCACACACACACTCATTTACACAGACAAACACACACGTGAATACACACACACATATACCCTTCCCAGTCTTGCCTCTTGCCATATTACCATATACCATATCCATTTAATTCTGTCGCAAAACCATTTTTTTCATTATTAAATATTTATTTCCATAGTAATAAGCCTAAATATAACTTAAAACCTTTAATTCTATGATGATCAATATTTAGACAAATTACCTTATCCTACCCACAGCAGCCAGTAGATGAGTTTGATAAACTCAATCAAGTGAATTATGAAGACGCTCAAAATCCTGCTGTGCTGCAAATCTGAAGACATGCATCAAGATATTTATTTTTCTGGGTAAAAAGTTGTTCAATATAACTGAAAGTGTAATAAGCCTTATTGAAGTTGCTATTTAGGATTAAAATAGGAAAGTCCAGACAGCTTGCTCAGTCTTTTTTTTTATTGTTGTTTTTTTAATTAATTATATTTATTAACATAAACGCTTATTTAAAATTGTATGCTTGTACATCATCATACATTTTATACAATCCTATTCTGAGAAACTGTGAGCTGAACGTTTTGAGCCAATGTGTTATGAGGGTAGAGGTAGGATGATCTAAAGACACAATTTGGTGGATTTTTATGGAGGCTTGATTGTCCTGAATTATGCCATGGTGCACATCCATGGGGACGACTAGGTAGCAAGGGGGAGGAGTCAGTGTTTCTGGGAGAGTTTAAGATGTCAGTTTGTGAAGCTGGACAAGAAGGGACATTTTATCCATATGACTTGAAAGTGATACAGAAAATATGCAAAGCTGACAGGAAAATATCACATGAATATTCCTATGTAAAAAAGAAAGCTATCTCCTCAAAAATGTTCCCACTAATCACACACCATTGTAGACGTATTTTCAACATCTAATCCTGATGCTTAAAGAATTCACCATGTACAGCTGTGGCCATTTTCTTTTTATTCTCAGTTAAAGGAAGTTTACTCGGCAAGGGGAGATTATTGTAACATGCCACACTGATCACAACAAAGCAAAGTGTAAACTAATGATTTTTTCCCCCACCACACAGTGATAGTAGCAGATAATCTTGCAAGTTGACCTTAGTTTGAAATAAAGAAAAATCCACATATGGTATATAATAGTAAAATGTTTCTTTCTTACAATTGCATAAACAAGAATTTATGTTGAATAGAAGAGGGAAAGCCGAGGGCCAGACAGTGGCAACAAGTTCCCAAATCAAGACCATCATGACTGTTGAGAGCTCTGTAGGCTATAATTGTTATGGGTTGCCTTAAAACTATTGCTTTACACATATAAATAATCAGGGTTTGTAGACCATGCTAAGCATATTATTTACCTATCATTATGACATTCACAAAATAGTTGATTCAGTTACAGATATGTTGTTATATACAAAAATAAATATCTGTATTTTGCATATTTTACCCCTTGTTTGTAAGAGCCCTTTAATTTTTAATCTTCTGATTAAGGGCCTGAAGATAAAAAAATAAACTTGCCGTGATGAAGAGAAATCTCACACAATCTTTGGGAGCTTTTTTTGTGCATTATATTTTAATGCATGTGTCTCTACGTCACATCCAGGACCCTGCATAGCTTGATAAACATCTCCCAGGGTCAAATTTGCCTTTATAAAAATGTTTTATGAACCTTATAGTACTGAGGAGTGGAAAGCTTTGGATAATCGGGCTCTAATACTACTTTGTTTGATAGCAGTTCCTTTTATATTATCATGTTTTACCTTACAATGATATATATATATAATTACATACTGAGGGCACAATCTAAAAGGCACGGCCAGAAAACCTGTCCGTTTGTATTCATGGCAAAAGAGGTGGTTCATCAACCCAACTTAACATTACACAAGAATGTGTTTGTGCAGCTCCTCCCAACCAATTGATTGAGCGCAACACTCATCAATCATTCTGGAAGAGGTGGTGCAGAAGTTAGGAAGCAGAATTCTTGCAGACTGGCAGGAACCCCTGAGGGATATCCTTCACAACACTTACTTCTGCCCTATTCTTTTTTAACAACAATGTGCTAAACATAGAAAAATGTTGATATGCTCACTCAACAACATAGCATAAGTAATTCCTTTATCTAACAATAAATGTATTGTGTAAAGACTTAAATATGTAAGGTGTAGAACAAGCAAACCCATCATTTTATAAGATATAGTTAGCTTTAGTTAATATGCCAGTGGCTTACACAACAAATCTCTGTTACAGAAAAGTGAATTATATATCCAAGTGACAATTGACGAGGTATTATATACACTCGTAGTGCAGCAAAAATTAGCATATTTCGGGTCAAATGTCCTTTATTGTGCCTTAAACAATAAAGGACATTTGCAACAGCCAAGATTCAATAAAGGTAAAATTTGGTTTTATAGACAATACTAACATGAAGAGTCAGAAGGAATAAAGATTGCCAAATAAGGGCCAGATTACACGTGGCACGCTATCAGATTTGTTTTGCTTGCATGCTAACTTTTAACATGGGCAGGTTAGCATGCGTATTACTAGTTAAAAGTAAAATGTTAGCAAGTGAGCAAAACCTGATGCGCTCTAAGTTTAATTCTTCGGATATTGTGACAGCCCATAGACTTCAATGGAGCACCAACTGCACTAAACCCAAAGGTAGTTATGCATATTTTACATTCCAATGTTCTACATATATATGAAAATGTTCTTTTTATTTTTAAATATATATTTCTATATACATGATGATTTTTTAAATATATATATATCTATACCTATATACTTATAGTATATGAATGTATACATGTGTATATATACATATATATATATATATATATATATATATATATATACACAGTGTATATATATATATATATAAATATATATATATATATATATATATATATATATAGTATATATATATATATATATATATATGAGTGTGTGTGACAACAAACAGTATAAAACAGAGGGCAAATCTGATTCAGAAATACTTTAATAGATAAAAACAAGAGCAATAACATCTGCACTTACATGTAAAAACAGTTAAAGGTGTCTGTGTACACTTGGGCCCTCTGATGATAAAAAGTCTGATAAATGTGGAGAGTCCTAGTGCTGCTGCTAAGGATGTTACTTTGAAGTGAAAATTCAAATTCCATTCTCAGCTATGGGTCACGAGTGAAACCACACCAATAAATTGCATTGTTTTGCAGTTGTAGCAGTTAAAGTCAATTGCAGAAAAATATGTAGCAGTGTTAGCCTTGATAAGTCATCTGGGTGCATTTCAAGTTGTAAGAATTAGAAAATTTTCAATTTTCAAAGGTAAATTACATGAAAAGGGGAAAATAAAGAAAGTATATTAAAAGTTGTTTCCTTATGCATACCTAGACATATTATATAACATTTTTTTAGTCTGATTCTTTGTTCCCTCCATTCTACATAGAAGCTTAAGTTTTCAGCTTTAATAAAATGACAGTGAATGAATCTTCAATGAAGGCAAGAGGTAGCGACCACCAGGAGATGCAAAAGGCAGTAATATAGCAGACAAGGCGCAAAGAAGACAAAAAGACTAATGAGTTTAGCCTCTTTTAACCATTTTTTTTAATAAAGAAAACGAACTGACAAAAATGCTAAAAATAAAATTTATCCCAGGAGTTGTTGCCTGTGAAGTACAGCATATGGCAGGGGTGCAGATATTTGGCATGATTGCCCAAGATAACACATGAAAACATTCTTTGGGCATTGTGGCATGCAGTACTGCCTGGAAGGGCTATGGCCATACTGGTCACCCCTAGAGCCAAACAAAACAAATGTTTAGAAGGGCATAAGCAGTTTGCGCAAACACAATTGCTTTGCTATCCATGGTATAAGGGAAAGCATATTAATGTAAAAAGATATGAAACACAAAAGCATCCTTTTGTGATTTAGGCAGAGGCTGTGATTTTAAATAACTTTCTAATCTACTTCTATTATCAATATTTATTCATTCTCTTTGTATCTTTTGTTGATATCTCTTCAACACAGAATATCAGGGAAACAAAGCAGATTTGATAATAAAATTAAATTGGAAACTTTTTTTTAATATGGAAGGCTCTGTCTGAATCACAAAAGGAAATGTTTGGGTTTAATATCTCTTTAATGTTCTATATATTGCCTTTATAACAAAAGTGATCACTCTAGACTTGCATCTAAGCTTGAACATTTGATGGCTCCCACTAACTTCATAACCACAGCCCATCATACTAATGTCTAGTTTGTACAAGGATATTCTTCTTGGGATATATAGGAGCAATTAGGCACACTGGTACTCATTCATTGGAAGATCATTTCTCTATACTTCATCTTAAAGGGACACTGTACCCAAAAAAATTATTTCGTGATTCAGATTGAGCATGACATTTTAAGCAACTTTCTAATTTACTCCTATTATCAAATTTTCTTCATTCTCTTGGTATCTTTATTTGAAATTCAAGAATGTAAGTTTAGATGCCGGCCCATTTTTTGGTGAACAACCTGGGTTGTCCTTGCTGATTGGTGGATAAATTCATCCACCAATAAAAAAGTGCTGTCCAGAGTACTGAAACAAAAAAAAAAGGCTTAGATGCCTTCTTTTTCAAATAATGATAGCAAGAGAACAAAGAAAAATTGATAATAGGAGTAAATTAGAAAGTTGCTTAAAATTGCATGCTCTTTCTGAATTACAAAAGAAAAAATTTGGGTTCAGTGTCCCTTTAATGTAAATACCTATTAAGTGTCAGCACCAATGGTTACAATGTTACACCACACCATTACACAGTACGTAAACTGATTCACAAATGAATGTTATCCCCACCCACCCAGACAGAGTTATTGTAAGGCTGGGTCCTATAGAAGCTATTGGCACTAGCATATTACAGGTGTGTCGTCTCCTGTGTGCAAGAAGGTCTCTTACTCACTGTTTACTGTGAGTCCATCACAATAAAATGAATACTGCTGCTCCCACCATCTACGTCTGATGCCAGGACAATATCAGCATCACCAGGAATTCTTCTTACATGCAAATGCAGGTTCCACTATTCTTTCAAACATATTCACCATCAATGGTCTAAGGCCAGGGAAGGAAATCTCACACCCACAACAGAAATATGCCTGAATAAGTGAAATAATTATTGGATAATTAATCTGACTGCGACTTGCTCACACATTTTATACCAATGTTGATTCACATGGGTGGCTGTTCCCCTGTTGCATTTTTGTTTAAGGACATTTTTACTTGGTTGTTATATTAATTTTGCTTACATATGGAAAACTAACTTTAATTACAGAAACTGATTGTTGCAAATCATGTATCATGATTTTGAGGTGTCAGATCCTGACGCACTTCTGTTTCTCAACCATTATGTCCAAACAAACCAAAATTGCTCAGTTCCTGAGCTGACTAAGAGAGACCAAAACAACAGCAAAAGAATATGGAAACAAATGGTTATTTGCACATACTATTTAAAATATAGAAAAAAACATTTCCGCTAAATGGCAGATCCACATTTTAACTATTAAATATGTAGATTTGTATAGTGTCTAAAAGGTATATTGCGACTGCAGTAAATTAAAATCTAAATTTGCGCTCGTCGGCTTAGTACGACTAAAGACCTTGGGGCCCATTTATCAAGCTCTGAATGGAGCTTGAGGGCCTGCAGGCTCACCAGAAGCACCAGTTATGAATGACCAGTTATGAAAGCCTGCGGCCCCATAACCTGTCCGCCTGCTCTGAGCAGGCAGACAGACATCGCCGCAATTCAACCCGATCGAGTACGATTGGGTTGATTGACACCCCCTGCTGGTGGCCGATTAGCTGCGAATCTGTAGGGGGCGGCGTTGCACCAGCATCTCACAAGAGTTGCTGGTGCAATGCTGAATACAGAGAGTGTATCGCATTCAGCGAGGTCTGTGGGACATGATCCGCAATGTCGGATCAGGTCCGAAAGACCTTTGTTAAAGGGACAGTCTACACCAGAATTGTTATTGTTTTAAAAGATAGATAATCCCTTGTTTACCCAGTTTTGCATAACCAACACAGTTATATTTATATATTTTTTACCTCTGGGATTATCTTGTATCTAAGCCTCTGCAGACTGCTCCTTTATTTGTTCTTTTGACAGACTTGCAGTTTAGCCAATCAGTGATGGCTCCCAGGTAACTTCACGTGCAATAGCACAGTGTTATCTATATGAGAAACATGAACTAACACCATCTAGTGGTGAAAAACCTGTTAAAATGCATTCTTAAGAGGCGGCCTTCAAGGTCTAAGAAATTAGCATATGAACCTCCTAAGTTAAGCTTTCAACTAAGAATACCAAGAGAACAAAGAAAAATTGGTGATAAAAGTAAATTGGAAAATTGTTTAAAATGACATGCCCTATCTGAATCATGAAAGTTTTGTTTGGACTAGACTGTCCCTTTAAATAGGCCCCCTTGTGTAAAGGGTTAAAAAAAATGTGCACTTAACACAATATAAAGCATTAAAAGAAACAGTTACACTCATACATTATTTGATAAAATTACTCATATAAATATTAATAAAAAAAGTTATAAAATACACACACATATAAACACATATAAACACATATATGCACATGTAGATATAAACTTTGGAGCACTTTTCACTCAAATATCTGAAAACATGAAAAATCATTTTAAAACAACTTTAATATTTTATAATTTGTTTTACTGTTTATTTAATGTAAATATTTTACATTCCAATGTTCTTCACATAGGAAAAATGTTCTTAGTATTTTTAAATAGATATTCCTATATATATATCTGTATATATCCATACCTGTGTATATTCATAAATAGTTATAAATATATCAATAAATATATATTTAAAAATAAACAGAACATTTTCTTCTATGTGAATGCAAAATATAAATAAATTGTGTCGGGTTGAGTGCAGTTGGTCAAACAAGGTCGGGTTAGCACGTGAGCAATAGGTGTACTCCATTGAAATTTTTGGGGAGAAGAAGATAATGTGGTTGTGGTATCCGAAGTGAATCAGTAAGCATGCGTTTGGGTTTTGCTCACAAGCTAACAATTTACTTTCAACTTGTAATACGCAAGCTAACCTGCACGCTTTACAAGTTTACTTTCATCTGTGTTAGCGCTCAAATGGGAGCGCTAAATATCACTCCACTTGTAATTTAGCCCTTGGTGCTTGATCACCTTCAATTCGTTAACTTAAAAACTGAAAGTGACAACAAAAATCTCCATTAAAGCAACAGTAAAGTTAAAATTAAACTTTCATGATTCAGATAGAGCACGCAATTTTAAGAAAACTTCCAATTTACTTCTTTTATGTAATTTACTTTGTTCTCTTGGCACCCTTTATTTAAAAGCATACCTAAGTAGCTGATTGTGGCTGCACATATATTCATGTTGTCATTGGCACACCCAAAGTGCTCAGCTAGCTCCCAGTAGTGCATTGCTGCTCTTTTAACAAAGACTAAAAAGAGAATGAAGAAATTATGTAAAATGGAAAGTTGTTTAAAACTATATGCTCTGTCTAAATCATGAAAGGAATTTTGGGGTTTCATGTCCATTTAGAGGATGATTCTTGTTGTAAGTTTACAACTGTAATATAAACATGCTGTTTAAAGGGATATAAAAGTGCAAAACAAAAATGTTAGAATGTGTTACAGCATTTTATAATTGCACAATTGATTGGATATAACAATGTAGTTAACCCTTGCAAAGATGTTAAACATATAGCTTTAGTGAGCACCAGAACAGTGATGTACTACTGAGAGCTAACTGGACATATCTGGTGAGCCAATGACAAGAGGCATATGTGCATAGTCACCAATCACTTGCCCTATCTGATACATGAAAGATGAATCATGACTTTCATGCCCCTTTAAATAGGAATACATAATGGCACTTCAATAGAACCATGTGCAGCTAACAAAGAAGAAATTCAAGTCCTACAAGAAAAGTGTACTCAGAAATGTTTTATCATTTATATGAAAGAACAACATTTACACAGTCAATATATATCTATTTATTATTATTATTATTATTATTATTATTATTATTATTTTATTTCTTACTAAACCTCATTGGCTGATAAGGACAACTAGCTCTGTTTTACTGCTGGAAAGGGACACACCTCAGTGGGACATGAAACTTTTGATTTATTCAGGGCAGTAGTATGATTTTTTCACAACAAAAAACTGAAATAAGTTTTGAAATTACCTCTTTTAAATAAAACTAAGAAAATGGTTGGCTACAATTTTCTTTAAGTCTTGGTACTGAAAATATTTTGTTGTCTCTGTTGGACCTGTTTAAATTACATTTCAGTATGTGAGACCTGGCACACATTATGCCCTTGGTTATGCTCCCTTGAGCAAACCTTGTCATGCAGTAAAAAGCTGGAGCCCTTCAGTAGATCTTTGGAATGCTGCCCAGCCCTCCTCACTAATTTGTTGAATAAATATGTTCACTCAGGTTAAGGTTACAAGGTACTTGTCTGCATGGAACTAACCTAGGCTGAACTGTACACAAAGGCACGTGCTGGGTGTAGTATAAAACATGTCATTCTAAAATGTTTGGCATCCATTAGGTGTCTAGACAACATTGTATACACAGTCCTATAATGTCAATTTACTCTGACAGTGTGCTGTGCATAAATGACAAGACTAATTAACTATATATCTAAATAGTTGTGTTTACCTAAATCAGGATTTTTTTTTGTTTTTATGTAAATGCACTGTGGAAAATATTTTATTCGAGCTGTTAAATCCAAACACTACAATGACAACTTTATACTAATTACGGTCATGGGACAATTTTTCTCTAATGTTATATCTCTTTATTTTTCAAACAGAAAATGAGATGTGTAAATTATAAATAAAAGACATCTTGTTAACTAAAGTCTAATGAAAGCAGTCTTTAAAGCACTTTTTTTTTTAATTTTTATTTATCAATACTGACACATACAAATCATAAAAGAAATGATTCAAGAAACATTTCCTCATTGTACAATTGTTATCCAATTAGAAAAGTCATTGACATGGTGTACTTTCATTTTCAAATACAGATTGTCAGTGTACATTTTGTATTTTAACTGTGTTTACACAATGAAGATAAATTCCAATTTAAACTGAAGCATTCTAAAATAAAATAAATCAAATTAAATGAAATTATAACAAAATAAAATAAATCCAGTCAGGGGGGCGGAGCCTATAGCTGTTGCGAGAGGACATGTTTGTGTGGAGCTCCTGACTTCTACTGGGGGAATAAGGATTATTCCTGAATGAAATTGCATCAATTCCCTAAAGATATCTGCCGAGGTGTCTTGTGAAACCCCAGGGAGGTTTGTGAGAAGTCTCATGAAGGTGGACCTTTCTATGCTCTTCAGCTCACTGGCTTGGAGACTGGCCGCGTGGCAGGGAGACCTGCATTGTGAGTTTGCTCTCTCAAGTTGGTAGGGCACGCATTCCCCGTTAAGATTGAAAGATCATTGGCAGTGTAAAGTGCTGCTCAATTAGCAATTTAATGACTTTATCCATGGTCAGCTTGGACTCTGAGTACTTTGCCTATATTAAAAGAGAAGAACAACTTCAAAATATGTCTCTTATGGTATCTAACGTGTTAAAAAACATTGAGAGCCTTCTTATTATGCGACTTAACAAGCTGGAAGAACATATACTTGAGATGGTCCTTCCGGACTCAGCCCATACTTCACGGCCTGCTATGGAAAGTGACCTGAAGCCGAATGCTAACGTGCAAGATTTAGATGGGCCCCTTCATAAAAGAGATACGGAACAGAGGGTATTTTATAAAATGCCACCCGCCTCATCTAATGGAGGCATAGCGATCCACACTGAGACTCGCTATGAAGGTGCAGCTAAGAATGTCTATGGTAGAGAGATTGCTTCAGGAACAGAGGTCTCGCTGCGGGAGGTAATTAGCCGACAAGTGGAAAGGGTGAACACTGTTAAGTTACGCCACATACCCTGGCGTCTGTTTGACCATTTCGTACAGCCACGTGGCCCTGCTCAGCCTAGGGGCATATTTGGGCCAACGGATCGATGCCTCCCTGCAGCGTACGGAATGCAGCTATTTGGCCTAGCACGAACCGGACATTCTTCCAGGGGGTGTAAGAGGGATTCAGCTCCCCCAGCCTGCTACTATCTCTTCACACCATACTTGATTCCCAGATCTGGAGTGGGGTAATTTAGGCCTAGATTTAGAGTTCGGCGGTAGCCGTCAAAACCAGCGTTAGAGGCTCCTAACGCTGGTTTTGGGCGCCCGCTGGTATTTGGAGTCAGTGATTAAAGGGTCTAACGCTCACTTTTCAGCCGCGACTTTTCCATACCGCAGATCCCCCTACGCCATTTGCGTAGCCTATCTTTTCAATGGGATCTTTCTAACGCCGGTATTTAGAGTCGTTTCTGCAGTGAGCGTTAGAGCTCTAACGACAAGATTCCAGCCGCCTGAAAATAGCAGGAGTTAAGAGCTTTCTGGCTAACGCCGGTTTATAAAGCTCTTAACTACTGTACCCTAAAGTACACTAACACCCATAAACTACCTATGTACCCCTAAACCGAGGTCCCCCCACATCGCCGCCACTCGATTAAAAATTTTAACCCCTAATCTTCCGACCGCCACCTACGTTATACTTATGTACCCCTAATCTGCTGCCCCTAACCCCGCCGACCCCTATATTACATTTATTAACCCCTAATCTGCCCCCCACAACATCGCCGCCAGCTACTTAAAATAATTAACCCCTAATCTTCCGACCGCAAAGCGCCGCCACCTACGTTATCCCTATGTACCCCTAATCTGCTGCCCCTAACACCGCCGACCCCTATATTATATTTATTAACCCCTAATCTGCCCCCCTCAACGTCGCCGACACCTGCCTACACTTATTAACCCCTAATCTGCCGAGCGGACCGCACCGCTACTATAATAAAGTTATTAACCCCTAACCCGCCTCACTAACCCTATCATAAATAGTATTAACCCCTAATCTGCCCTCCCTAACATCGCCGACACCTAACTTCAATTATTAACCCCTAATCTGACGACCGGAGCTCATCGCTACTATAATAAATGGATTAACCCCTAAAGCTAAGTCTAACCCTAACACTAACACCCCCCTAACTTAAATATAATTTAAATCTAACGAAATTAATTAACTCTTATTAAATAAATTATTCCTATTTAAAGCTAAATACTTACCTGTAAAATAAATCCTAATATAGCTACAATATAAATTATAATTATATTATAGCTATTTTAGGATTAATATTTATTTTACAGGCAACTTGGTATTTATTTTAACTAGGTACAATAGCTATTAAATAGTTAAGAACTATTTAATAGTTACCTAGTTAAAATAATAACAAATTTACCTGTAAAATAAATCCTAACCTAAGATATAATTAAACCTAACACTACCCTATCAATAAAATAATTAAATAAACTACCTACAATTACCTACAATTAACCTAACACTACACTATCAATAAATTAAATAAACACAATTGCTACAAATAAATACAATTAAATAAACTAGCTAAAGTACAAAAAATAAAAAAGAACTAAGTTACAGAAAATAAAAAAATATTTACAAACATAAGAAAAATATTACAACAATTTTAAACTAATTACACCTACTCTAAGCCCCCTAATAAAATAACAAAGCCCCCCAAAATAATAAATTCCCTACCCTATTCTAAATTAAAACAGTTACAAGCTCTTTTACCTTACCAGCCCTGAACAGGGCCCTTTGCGGGGCATGCCCCAAGAAGTTCAGCTCTTTTGCCTGTTAAAAAAAACATACAATACCCCCCCCCCAACATTACAACCCACCACCCACATACCCCTAATCTAACCCAAACCCCCCTTAAATAAACCTAACACTAATCCCCTGAAGATCTTCCTACCTTGTCTTCACCATCCAGGTATCACCGATCCGTCCTGGCTCCAAGATCTTCATCCAACCCAAGGGGGGGTTGGCGATCCATAATCCGGTGCTGAAGAGGTCCAGAAGAGGGTCCAAAGTCTTCCTCCTATCCGGCAAGAAGAGGACATCCGGACCGGCAAACATCTTCTCCAAGCGGCATCTTCTATCTTCTTCCATCCGGTGCGGAGCGGGTCCATCTTGAAGCAGGCGACGCGGATCCATCCTCTTCTTCCGATGTCTCCCGACGAATGACGGTTCCTTTAAGGGACGTCATCCAAGATGGCGTCCCTCGAATTCCGATTGGCTGATAGGATTCTATCAGCCAATCGGAATTAAGGTAGGAATTTTCTGATTGGCTGATGGAATCAGCCAATCAGAATCTAGTTCAATCCGATTGGCCGATCCAATCAGCCAATCAGATTGAGCTCGCATTCTATTGGCTGATCGGAACAGCCAATAGAATGCGAGCTCAATCTGATTGGCTGATTGGATCAGCCAATCGGATTGAACTTGATTCTGATTGGCTGATTCCATCAGCCAATCAGAAAATTCCTACCTTAATTCCGATTGGCTGATAGAATCCTATCAGCCAATCGGAATTCGAGGGACGCCATCTTGGATGACGTCCCTTAAAGGAACCGTCATTCGTCGGGAGACATCGGAAGAAGAGGATGGATCCGCGTCGCCTGCTTCAAGATGGACCCGCTCCGCACCGGATGGAAGAAGATAGAAGATGCCGCTTGGAGAAGATGTTTGCCGGTCCGGATGTCCTCTTCTTGCCGGATAGGAGGAAGACTTTGGACCCTCTTCTGGACCTCTTCAGCACCGGATTATGGATCGCCAACCCCCCCTTGGGTTGGATGAAGATCTTGGAGCCAGGACGGATCGGTGATACCTGGATGGTGAAGACAAGGTAGGAAGATCTTCAGGGATTAGTGTTAGGTTTATTTAAGGGGGGTTTGGGTTAGATTAGGGGTATGTGGGTGGTGGGTTGTAATGTTGGGGGGGGGGTATTGTATGTTTTCTTTTACAGGCAAAAGAGCTGAACTTCTTGGGGCATGCCCCGCAAAGGGCCCTGTTCAGGGCTGGTAAGGTAAAAGAGCTTGTAACTTTTTAAATTTAGAATAGGGTAGGGAATTATTTATTTTGGGGGGCTTTGTTATTTTATTAGGGGGCTTAGAGTAGGTGTAATTAGTTTAAAATTGTTGTAATATTTTTCTTATGTTTGTAAATATTTTTTTATTTTCTGTAACTTAGTTCTTTTTTATTTTTTGTACTTTAGCTAGTTTATTTAATTGTATTTATTTGTAGCAATTGTATTTAATTTATTTATTGATAGTGTAGTGTTAGGTTAATTGTAGGTAATTGTAGGTAGTTTATTTAATTATTTTATTGATAGGGTAGTGTTAGGTTTAATTATATCTTAGGTTAGGATTTATTTTACAGGTAATTTTGTATTTATTTTAACTAGGTAACTATTAAATAGGTATTAACTATTTAATAGCTATTGTACCTGGTTAAAATAAATACCAAGTTGCCTGTAAAATAAATATTAATCCTAAAATAGCTAAAATATAATTATAATTTATATTGTAGCTATATTAGGATTTATTTTACAGGTAAGTATTTAGCTTTAAATAGGATTAATTTATTTAATAAGAGTTAATTTATTTCGTTAGATGTAAATTATATTTAAGTTAGGGGGGTGTTAGTGTTAGGGTTAGACTTAGCTTTAGGGGTTAATACATTTATTAGAATAGCGGTGAGCTCCGATCGGAAGATTAGGGGTTAATAATTGAAGGTAGGTGTCGGCGATGTTAGGGAGGGCAGATTAGGGGTTAATACTATTTATGATAGGGTTAGTGAGACGGATTAGGGGTTAATAACTTTATTATAGTAGCGCTCAGGTCCGCTCGGCAGATTAGGGGTTAATAAGTGTAGGCAGGTGTCGGCGACGTTGTGGGGGGCAGATTAGGGGTTAATAAATATAACATAGGGGTCGGCGATGTTAGGGCAGCAGATTAGGGGTACATAGGGATAACGTAGGTTGCGGCGGTTTACGGAGCGGAAGATTAGGGGTTAAAACTGTAATGCAGGGGTCAGCGATAGCGGGGGGCGGCAGATTAGGGGTTAATAAGTGTAAGGTTAGGGGTGTTTAGACTCGGGGTACATGTTAGAGTGTTAGGTGCAGACGTAGGAAGTGTTTCCCCATAGGAAACAATGGGGCTGCGTTAGGAGCTGAACGCTGCTTTTTTGCAGGTGTTAGGTTTTTTTTCAGCTCAAACAGCCCCATTGTTTCCTATGGGAGAATCGTGCACGAGCACGTTTTTGAGGCTGGCCGCGTCCGTAAGCAACTCTGGTATCGAGAGTTGCATTTGCGGTAAAAATGCCCTACGCTCCTTTTTTGGAGCCTAACGCAGCATTTGTTTTAACTCTCGATACCAGAGTTAAATTTATGGTGCGGCCAGAAAAAAGCCCGCGGAGCGTTAACAGCCCTTTTACCGCCGAACTCTAAATCTAGGCCTTATTGTTTAATAATATATGCTTCACCAAAGCTGGTAAATGGACATAACATACGGACTTGGTCACTTCTGGGACACATATTCTACTCTTTATGTAAAATTATACCTCAGTTCCATAGTTTTTGTTTGGGTACAGAATAGTTTCAATCTACCTATTAGGGCCCAAAAAAGTGAAACCCCCATTATGTACAGTAGCGGGCCTAGTTAGTTTTATTTCCCATTCTTGTTTTATATATTTTTTGGTGTAGCCTGATGTATAACCCACCCGACATTTATTGCTATATCTACAGTTTGCTTTTTTCTTGTCCTGCATCATCCCATCTGAGAAATCATATGGAGTTCAGGTCACACTTTGGTAACTTATACCTATGTGCTCTACTATATGGACAAGCTCTCTACCAATTATCAGATTGTCTTTGTGATAGTATGCAAATTCATATAACAATATTTAAGCTTCATGCAGATTTTGATGTGGATGTAACAGAATCTATAATGAGATCTAAAGCGATGTAATGTAGGCTGTATCTTGTACTTTTAACACCATTAGACATATCCTATTTGTTGCTAACAAACTTGTTATATAATTTTCATCAAATTGTTCACTTCTATTATTTAAAACTAGTTCTTAGGCTAAATGGATTCCCCTTTGATAACTAGTGGTGCAAATGAGAGCCCAAGAGTGGCTCTAGTTATTTAACAGGAACCCCTATATATATAGTTATATGTAAATCTGAGGCTTCTAATATGGTTGTATATCTTTCTATGCCGGTATTTCATATATATGTATCTCTTAGACTGTATTTTATTTTGTATTTTTCATTGTACTGTAGATGCTATTCTGACTTAACATGTTTATTTTTGCCTGTTACTTGCAAAATGAAACCTCAATAAAAAATAAAATATAAAAAAAAAAAAAAAAAAAAATCCAGTCAAATTGATCCTCGGAGAGTGACAGCACCCATCTTTGAGTCCCTTTGTCAACCATCACCTGCTCTATACTACATGTGAATGTTGCATTATGTTTGTTGGATTATATCCAAAGTCTATGATCCATTCTCCCCTAACCCGTGCTTGAAGAAAGAAGTCTGTGTTTTGTAGTGGTAACAGAAGATGTGACGTCAGCTCTTGTGGTAGCGTGGTAAGCAAGCATTCCCAATTTTTCATGAAGGCAGAAGTTTTAGAGGTCATGTCTGTTGTAGTGTCATATAACTATATCGTAAGTTGATGAATTAGGGCTACCTTAAACGCTTGGTATGTGGCAGGGGCAGCCAGGATCCACTGCTTAAACACCAATCTCCTTCCAATTAGTAATGCTGTACCCTCAAATAGTGATGTCGCGAACATAAAAATTTCGGTTCGCGAACGGCGGACTCGAACTTCCGGTATTGTTCGCGAACCCGCGAACTGCCATTGACTTCAATAGGCAGGCGAACTTTAAAACCTACAAGGACTCTTTCTGGCCACAATAGTGATGGAAAAGTTGTTTCAAGGGCACTAACACCTGGACTGTGGCATGCTGGAGGGGGATCCCTGGCAAAACTCCCATTGAAAATTACATAGTTTATGCAGAATCTGCTTTTAACCCATAAAGGGCCTTAATCACCTAACATTCCCAAATTGTTTGCAATAACGTGCTTTAAAACATCAGTTATGATCTTGTATCTATCAGGTAGTGTAAGGGTTACGGCCGCATCACAGTGACAGAGCAAACTCCAAGTGTAACGCACCGCAATCAACCGCAAACAGTCCACTTGCACAACCACGAGATAGATAGATTTGATAGATAGATAGATAGATAGATAGATAGATAGATAGATAGATACATAGATTACATAGTTCAATCGATGCAATATACATATGATCGATACACTGTACATAGCTCAATCGATCAATAGATGCAATATACATTTGATAGATATGAATGTTATCGAATCAAAGATGCAATATACATTTTATAGATACGAATGGCATCACCCAAAATATGTAATATACATTTTATAGATACGAATTACATCGATCAATAGATGCAATCTATATTTGATCGATACGTTTGATAGTTCGATCGATTTGATATATAAATAAATTGATTTGAAATATATATAATTTCCCTGACAGAGTATAGCAATAAGACATGTGGTCTGTGACCCGTGATGTGTTAAGTAGTACTATTCTTAACATTTTACTACAATCTGTTACTCCCCCTATCGGATGAGGTCTATATGGCCTTCATTTTTGGAACCGGGAGATGGAAGAAGATGATTGTTCTGTCCTCCTACTTCAAATTTGTCTGAAACACAAATGCTGTCTCAAAACATCCCGGACAGAAGATAGATCGATGGATAGGATAGATAGATATACATAGATTGATAGTTAGATAGAATCGATAGAAGAGAAATAGATAGATTTGTTAGATATATGATTACCCTGATAAAGTCTAATAATTAAACATGCGGTCTTGGACCCAACTAGGTTGTGTTAAGTAGTACTATTCTTCGCACTTTCAGCCCTGTAACTCCCCCTATTGGTGGAGGTCTATATGGCGGTTATGATTACCCTGACAAAGTATAACAACAAGACACGCGGTCTGGGACCATGGTAATTTTGTTGTGTTAAGTAAAACTTTTCTTATCACTTGAATCCCTCTTACCCCCCCCCCCCCTTTTGTTGGAGCTCTATATGGCCTGCATGATTATCCTGACAAAGTATAATAAGAAAACATCTGGTCTTGGACCCATGGTAATTAGGTTGTGTTTAAGTAGTACTATTCTTAGAACTGTAATCCCTGTTACTCCCCCTATCAAGGGAGGTCTATATGGCCTGCATGATTACCCTGACAAAGTATAACAACAAGACACACGGTGTTGGACCCATGATAACTAGCTTGTGTTAATTAGTACTTTTCTTAGCACTTTAATCCCTGTTACCCCCCCTATTGGGGGTGGTCTATATGGCCTGCCTGATTACCCTGAAAAAATATAATAATAAGACATGCGGTCTGGGACCCATTTTAATTAGGTTGTGTTTTAAGTAGTACCATTCTTAGCACTTTAATCTCTGTAACTCCCCCTATTTGGTGAGGTCTATACAGCCTCGATGATTACCCATACAAAATATAATAATAAGACATCTGCTCTTGGTCTGTGACCCATGGTAACTATGTTGTGTTAATTAGTAATGTCCTTAGCATTTTAATAGCTGTTACTCATACTCACCCTATCGGTGGAGGTCTATATGACCTGCATGAATACCCTTACAAAATATAATAACAAAACATATGCTTTGGGACCCATGGTAACTAGGTTGGGTTAAGTAGTACTGTTCTTAGCAGTTTAATACCTGTTACAACACCGAATGGTGGCAGGTCTATCTGGTCTTCATGATTAGCTGCACCCGAACCCAAAAAAAAGCTGAGCGGTCTTAGACTAACACCCATGGCTAACTCGGTTGTTTCAATTAGTACTATTCTTAGCACTTTCATCCTTGTTACGGGTGGTCTACATGGCCATCATGATTAGCCTAACAAAATACTACAATCCAACCTTTGCTCAGTCTTCATAGGCCCTTCATTGGCTGTATTTTGGTAGTACAGTTCTTATTATTTTAATAGCTGATACAACACCGAATGGTGGCAGCTCTATATGGCCTGCATGATTAGCCGCACCCAAAACAAAAATAAAGCCAAGCGGTCTTGGATTAACACCCATGGCTAACTCGGTTGTTTCAAGTAATACTATTCTTAGCACTTTCATCTCATCTCTGTTACTTCCAGGACTCTAGGTGGTGGTCTACATGGCCATCATGATTAGCCTAACCAAATACTACAATCCAACCTTGGCTCAGTCTTCATAAGGCCCTTCATTGGCTGTATTTTGGTAGTTCTGTTCTTATTAGTTTAATAGCTGATACAACACCGAATGGTGGCAGCTCTATATGGCCTGCATGATTAGCCGCACCCAAAACAAAAATAAAGCCAAGCTGTCTTGGATTAACACCCATGGCTAACTCGGTTGTTTCAAGTAATACTATTCTTAGCACTTTCATCTCATCCCTGTTACTTCCAGGACTCTCAGTGGTGGTCTACATGGCCATCATGATTAGCCTAACCAAATACTACAATCCAACCTTGGCTCAGTCTTCATAAGGCCCTTCATTTGCTGTATTTTGGTAGTTCTGTTCTTATTAGTTTAATAGCTGATACAACACCGAATGGTGGCAGCTCTATATGGCCTGCATGATTAGCCGCACCCAAAACAAAAATAAAGCCAAGCGGTCTTGGATTAACACCCATGGCTAACTCGGTTGTTTCAAGTAGTACTATTCTTAGCACTTTCATCTCATCCCTGTTACTTCCAGGACTCTCGGTGGTGGTCTACATGGCCATCATGATTAGCCTAACCAAATACTACAATCCAACCTTGGCTCAGTCTTCATAAGGCCCTTCATTGGCTGTATTTTGGTAGTTCTGTTCTTATTAGTTTAATAGCTGATACAACACCGAATGGTGGCAGCTCTATATGGCCTGCATGATTAGCCGCACCCAAAACAAAAATAAAGCCAAGCGGTCTTGGATTAACACCCATGGCTAACTCGGTTGTTTCAAGTAGTACTATTCTTAGCACTTTCATCTCAACCCTGTTACTTCCAGGACTCTCGGTGGTGGTCTACATGGCCATCATGATTACCCTCACCAAAATATAACAACAATACGTGCATGCAGGGAACCATGGTAAGGTTACTTCCTTTCGCAAAATCGAGTATAACAGTTGCAGGCAGAGGTTCTGACCCTGCATTATGGCTGCACTGCTCCCTAAAAGAGGCATGCATTACAGAGTCTGTGGGCATGTATGCAAAGAGCTGGCCTGCCTAAAAAGAGGAGCAAGGCTGTACAGGTCATTCTCCTTCAGCCGTTTTATACGCTGTCCCATGGCCACGACCCTCAACAACCACAACAGAATGAAACACCACATATGCCATCCTTTTGAACAATAGAGTACAGGTATGGTATTGATTTTAGTTACACGGCGATATTTATTATGAACCGTGAAATTGAAAACAAAAACATGATTGGACACCCAGTACAGTACAGGTCGTTCTCCTTCGGCCTTTTTAGAAGAGTGTTCCGGACCCTCAACAAAAACAACAGCAGGAAAGAGGACATATGGCATCCTTTTGAACAATAGAGTACAGGTACATCATTGATTTTAGAAACCCAGAGATAATTTTTGGCAAATGGGAAATAGAAAAAAACATTGATTGGACACCCAGTACACTTCTTTATCCTTAGGCCTTTTTATAAGAGGGTCCCGGAGCCTCAACAGAAACAACAGCATGAAAGTGGACATATGGCATCCTTTTGAAAAATAGATTACAGGAAAGGCATTGATTTTAGAAACACAGAGATAATTTGTTACAACCAGGAAATCTAAAAAAACATTGATTAGACACCCAGTACACTACTTTATCCTTAGGCCTTTTTAGCAGAGGCTCCAGGACCCTCAACAAAACCATCAGCAGGAAAGAGGACATATGGCATCCTTTTGAAAAATAGATTACAGGAAAGGCATTGATTTTATAAACCCGGAGAGAATTTGTTGCAACCGGGAATTTGAATCAAAAAAATGATTCGATGGACACCCAGTACAATTCTTTCTCCTTAGGCCTTTTTATAAGAGGATCCAGAACCCTCAAACAAAACACCAGCAGGAAAGAGGACATATGGAATCCTTTTGAAAAATAGATTACAGGAAAGGCATTGATTTTAGAAACCCAGAGATAATTTGTTGCAAATGGAAATTTGAATCAAAAAAATGATTCGATGGACACCCAGTGCACTTCTTTCTCCTTAGGCCTTTTTATAAGAGGGTCCAGGACCCTCAAACAAAACACCAGCAGGAAAGAGGACATATGGCATCCTTTTGAACAATAGAGAACAGGTACATCATTGATTTTAGAAACCCAGAGATAATTTTTGGCAAATGGGAAATAGAAAAAAACATTGATTGGATACCCAGTACACTTCTTTATCCTTAGGCCTTTTTATAAGAGGGTCCCGGAGCCTCAACAGAAACAACAGCATGAAAGTGGACATATGGCATCCTTTTGAAAAATAGATTACAGGAAAGGCATTGATTTTAGAAACACAGAGATAATTTGTTACAACCGGGAAATCTAAAAAAACATTGATTAGACACCCAGTACACTACTTTATCCTTAGGCCTTTTTAGCAGAGGCTCCAGGACCCTCAACAAAACCATCAGCAGGAAAGAGGACATATGGCATCCTTTTGAAAAATAGATTACAGGAAAGGCATTGATTTTATAAACCCGGAGAGAATTTCTAGCAACCGGGAATTTGAATCAAAAAAATTATTCGATGGACACCCAGTACAATTCTTTCTCCTTAGGCCTTTTTATAAGAGGGTCCAGAACCCTCAAACAAAACACCAGCAGGAAAGAGGACATATGGAATCCTTTTGAAAAATAGATTACAGGAAAGGCATTGATTTTAGAAACACAGAGATAATTTGTTGCAAATGGAAATTTGAATAAAAAAAATGATTCGATGGACACCCAGTACACTTCTTTCTCCTTAGGCCTTTTTATAAGAGGGTCCAGGACCCTCAAACAAAACACCAGCAGGAAAGAGGACATATGGCATCCTTTTGAACAATAGAGTACAGGTACATCATTGATTTTAGAAACCCAGAGATAATTTTTGGCAAATGGGAAATAGAAAAAAACATTGATTGGACACCCAGTACACTTCTTTATCCTTAGGCCTTTTTATAAGAGGGTCCCGGAGCCTCAACAGAAACAACAGCATGAAAGTGGACATATGGCATCCTTTTGAAAAATAGATTACAGGAAAGGCATTGATTTTAGAAACACAGAGATAATTTGTTACAACCGGGAAATCTAAAAAAACATTGATTAGACACCCAGTACACTACTTTATCCTTAGGCCTTTTTAGCAGAGGCTCCAGGACCCTCAACAAAACCATCAGCAGGAAAGAGGACATATGGCATCCTTTTGAAAAATAGATTACAGGAAAGGCATTGATTTTATAAACCCGGAGAGAATTTGTTGCAACCGGGAATTTGAATCAAAAAAATGATTCGATGAACACCCAGTACAATTCTTTCTCCTTAGGCCTTTTTATAAGAGGGTCCAGAACCCTCAAACAAAACACCAGCAGGAAAGAGGACATATGGAATCCTTTTGAAAAATAGATTACAGGAAAGGCATTGATTTTAGAAACCCAGAGATAATTTGTTGCAAATGGAAATTTGAATAAAAAAAATGATTCGATGGACACCCAGTACACTTCTTTCTCCTTAGGCCTTTTTATAAGAGGGTCCAGGACCCTCAAACAAAACACCAGCAGGAAAGAGGACATATGGCATCCTTTTGAACAATAGAGTACAGGTACAGCATTGATTTTAGAAACCAAGAGATAATTTTGGGCAAATGGGAAATAGATAAATACATTGAGTGGACACCCAGTACACTTCTTTCTCCTTATGCCTTTTTATAAGAGGGTCCAGGACCCTCAAACAAAACACCAGCAGGAAAGAGGACATGATATGGCATCCTTTTGAACAATAGAGTACAGGTACAGCATTGAATTTAGAAACCAAGAGATACATTTTTGCAACTGTGAAATATAATAAAACATTGATTGGAAAGTTGGACACTCAGTGCACTTCTTTCTCCTTAGGCCTTTTTATAAGAGGGTCCAGGACCCTCAAACAAAACACCAGCATGAAAGAGGACATGATATGGCATCCTTTTGAACAATAGAGTACAGGTAAAGCATTGATTTTAGAAACCGGGAGATAATTTGTTGCAACCGGGAAAAAGGTTTGGATGGACACACAGTACACTTCTTTCTCCTTCAGCCTTTTTATAACAGGGTCCAGGACCCTCAACAGAAACACCAGCAGGAAAGAGGACATATGGCATCCTTTTGAACAATGGAGTACAGTTAAAGCATTGATTTTAGAAACCCGTAGATAATTTGTTGCAACCGGGAAATTGAACCAAAAAAATTATTGGACACCCAGGACACTTCTTTCTACTTCAGCCTTTTTATAAGAGAGTCCAGGACCCGTATATGAAACAACAGCAGTAAAGAGGACATATGGCATCCTTTTGAACAATAGAGTACTGGTACGGCATTGATTTTAGAAACCCAGAGATAATTGTTGGGAAACGTGAAATTGCCCAAAAAAACATGCTTGGACACCCACTCCAGGTCGTTCTCCTTCAGCATTTTTATAAAAGGGTCCAGCACCCTCAACAGAAACAACTGCAGGAAACACCACATATGCCATCCTTTTGCACAAGCGAGTACAGGTATGGCATCCATTTTAGAAACCCAGAGATAATTGAGAGGATCCGGGAACATTTTTCTAAAAATTTGCTGGGGCACCATTAACAGGTCGTTCTCCTTCAGCCTTTTTATAACATGGGCAAAGACCTGCAACAGGCACAACAGCATGAAACACCACATATGCCACCCTTTTGCACATTAGAGTACAGGTATGGCATAGATGGAACACGGAGATAATTTAGAGCAACCAAGAGACGGATAAAGATGCTTGGTCGGTCCTCCTCCTTCAAATTTGGGGCACTGCACGTTCAATTTAATGGTCCACCAGATATGAGTGGTGTGCTAAGTTGTACTATTTTTAACAGTTTAATCACTGTTATGTGCCTTATTTTTTTTATTTGAGTTTTGTACCCACAGAGCAGCAGCAGAGGCCAAAAAAATTAGGAATGTACAAATGACTGAAAAATTTGGGTATTGTTGTAGCAACTGCTGTAACAGTGGCCAGAAAAATTGATGTTTGTAAAACATTTATAAAGTGCCCTAAAAGCTTGTGGCTTGAACACTAGTTGTTGGCGGATAAGTCAAGCAAGTCCTCCGGCTTTATAACAAAAAAAAAAGGCCAGCCTGTGTACCAGTTGTAGACCAAGCCAGCTCATCTCATCATCAGGCCTTTTTTAATCAAATGTATCGCCCAATGTCAGTCCCTTCGGGATCCAGCCCTCATTCATTTTGATAAAAGTGAGATAGTCAAGGCTTTTTTGACCTAGGCGACTTCTCTTCTCAGTGACAAAACCTCCTGCTGCACTGAAAGTTCTTTCGGACAGGACATTTGAAGCGGGGCAGGCCAGAAGTTCCATTGCAAATTGGGATAGCTCAGGCCACAAGTCAAGCCTGCACACCCAGTAGTCAAGGGGTCCATCGCTCCTGAGAGTGTCGAGATCCGCAGTTAAAGCTAGGTAGTCTGCTACCTGTTGGTTGAGTCTTTCTCTGAGGCTGGATCCCGAAAGGCTCTGGGGATGCATGGGAGTTAAAAAAGTACGCATGTCCTCCATCAACAAGACGTCAGGAAAGCGTCCTGTCCTTGCCGCCGTGTTCGTGGGAGGAGGATTAATTTCATCTCTTCCCCTGTTACATTCCCGTGGTGCTGTGACATCACCCTTATACGCTGTGTAAAGCATAGTTTTTAATTTATTCTTAAAATGCTCCATCCTTTCCGACTTGTGGGAATTTGGTAACATTTCAGGCACTTTATGCTTATACCGGGGGTCGAGGAGCGTGGACACCCAGTACAGGTCGTTCTCCTTCAGCTTTTTTATACGAGGGTCCTTGAACAGGCACGACAGCATGAATGAACCCGTTTGAACAAGGTTGGACCGGTACCAGAGAGGTGACAACAACGAGCACCCTGGGATGCCTGTTGTGCTCTGTCTTCCTCCTCCTCCTCCTCCTCCTCAAAGCCACATTCCTCCTCTGACTCCTCTTCCTTACAATCCTCTTACTGCGTTGCCGCAGGTCCAGCAAGCGATGCTGATAAGGCTGTTTGTGGGGGTGATGGACACCACAACTCTTCCTCTTCACGCTCATCTACTGCCTGATCCAGAACTCTTCGCAGGGCACGCTCCAGGAAGAAAACAAATGGTATGATGTCGCGTATGGTGCCTTCGGTGTGACTGACAAGGTTTGTCACCTCCTCAAAAGGACGCATGAGCCTACAGGCATTGCGCATGAGCGTCCAGTAATTTGGCAAAAATATCCCCAGCTCCCCAGAGGCTGTCCTAGCACCCCGGTCATACAAATACTCATTAACAGCTTTTTATTGTTGGAGCAGGCGGTCAAACATTAGGAGTGTTGAATTCCACCGTGTCGGGCTGTCGCAAATCAAGCTCCTCACTGGCAGGTTGTTTCGATGCTGGATATCGGACAAGTGCGCCATGGCCGTGTAGGAACGCCTGAAATGCCCACACACCTTCCTGGCCTGCTTCAGGATGTCCTGTAAGCCTGGGTACTTATGGACAAATCCCTGTACAATTAGATTACACACATGTGCCATGCACGGCACATGTGTCAACTTGCCCAATTTCAATGCCGCCACCAAATTACTTCCATTGTCAGAAACAACCTTGCCAATCTCCAGTTGGTGCGGAGTCAGCCACTGATCCACCTGTGCGTTCAGGGCGGTCAGGAGTGCTGATGCGGTGTGACTCTGCGCTTTCAGGTAAGTCAACCCCAAGACAGCGTGACACTGCCGTACCCGGGATGTAGCATAGTACCTGGGGAGCTGGGGGGGTGCCATAGATGTGGAGCAAGATGCAGAAGTTGAAGAGGACTCAGCCGAGGAAGAGGTTATTGAAGAGGATGGAGTAGGAGGAGTAGAGGAGGTAGCAGCAGGCCTGCCTGCAAGTCATGACGGTGTCACCAACTCTTCTGCAGAGCCACGCATTCCATGCTTGTCAGAAGTCAGCAGGTTTACCCAATGTGCAGTGTAGGTGATATACCTGCCCTGACCATGCTTTGCAGACCAGCTATCCGTGGTCATATGGACCCTTGCACCAACGCTGTGTGCCAGACATGCCATAACTTCCTTTCTCACAACAGAGTACAGGTTTGGGATTGCCTTTTGTGAAAATAAATTTCTGCCAGGTACTTTCCACTGCGGTGTCCCAATCCACCAGCTTGTATGGTAAAAGCTGGCGGGCTAAGAGTTCAGACAAGCCAGCTGTCAGACGTGGGGCAAGGGGGTGACTTTTAGAAATTGGCTTCTTACGCTCAAACATGTCCTTGACAGACAGCTGACTGTGGGCAGATGACCAGGAACTGCTACGTAAGAGAGACTGAGTGGAGGATGGCTGAGAGGGGGCAAGGAGGACAGCACTGGTTGACGTGGCTGAAGATGCTGGAGCAGGAGGGGGAGGGCGGCTTTCACTTTGTGTGCTGCTTCTACTCATGTGTTCTTCCCATCTGCCTTTGTGATGGGAGACCATGTGCCTTTGCAAAGCAGTTGTACCTAGGTGGGTGTTGGACTTCCCATGACTCAGTTTCTTTTGGCACAGGTTGCAAATGGCATCGCTGTTGTCAGAGGCAGACACATAAAAAAATGCCACACTGCTAAGCTCTGCGATGATGGCATTCTGGTGGTGGCAACAGCATGCGTTGATGGGCGTCGGCGTGCTGTCTGGCTGACCCCGGGTGCTGATGCATGCTGTCTGACTGTGCCACTAGCTCCTTGAGATGACCTCCCCATGCTTCCAAATCGTCTCCTCCTCCTCCTCTCTGTCTTCCCATCTGAACTTTCCACCTCTTCTTCTTCTCTTCTAGCAGGCACCCACGTGACATCCACCGACACATCATCATCAACCGCTTCACTTGTATCTGACACATCAAGAAAGGAAGCAGCAGCGGGTACAACATCATCATCATCACACCGTACCTCAATGTCGGTAATGCTGCCTGACTGAGAATGATCACTGTTATCTACATCCTCTGTCAATGATGGTTGCGCATCACTCATTTCTTCCAACTGATGTGTCAATAACTCCTGTGACCAAGGGAAGCGGCTGTGGTGCTAGTGTTGGTGGTGGAGACAGGCGGGCGAGTGGCACTGGTCACTTGAGACCTGCCCAAAGCACAGCTGGACGTAGATGGTGCGTCAAGGATAGGAGGACTAGCAGCGGAAGCTGAAGAAGATTGGGTGTCCTGTGTTAGCCATTCAACTAGGTCCTCCTCAGAACTTTTCACATCCCCCCTGGCACCCGGCGTCTGAACAATGTGCATATTTGTAGGGTCTAAAGGAATCACCGCACCACGACCTCGACCACGGAACCTGCGGGGTGGCCTGCCTCTGCCTGTCATTTTTTTTAAAATGGACACTAACAATACTATTACACCAATTATATGAGAGGTGGCACTGTGCAAGTGGGCACAGTATATGGCGTGAGACTGACAACAACAAAAAAGACAGATGTTTTAAAAATCACAAATTGTTAATTTTTTAAAATATTAAAAGTACTGTGACAACAAATATGATTGTTGGCAATAGTTAGAAAATGGGCCTGTCTGGCACACACGCTGGGAGAAAGGAAACTGCAATTCAATGGCACTAGGAGACTGAAGAATCACAGTCAAAACAGTTATGATTAACAAAAATTCCAATCCTGTTACAATAAATATGATTGGTGGCACTAATTGGCTAGTTGGGACTGGCACACAGGCAGGAGGAAAATGCAATTCAAGGGCACTAGTAGACTGCAGATTGACAGTCAAAAAAGTGATGATTGACAATTTTTGCAATACTGTTAAAAGAAATATGATTGCTGGCACTAATTGGATAGTTGGGCCTGGCACACAGGCTGGCAGGCAGGAGGAAAGTGCAATTCAATGGCACGAGCAAACTGAGGATTCAGAACAACTATTACCAAAAATTTTAATTTTTAATTATTAAGAATACTGTGACAACAAATATGATTGGTGTAAATATTTTGAAAGTCGGCCTGGCACACAGGCTGGTAGGCAGGAGAAAAGTGCAATTCAATGGCACGAGCAAACTGAGGATTAAGAACAACAATCACATTTTTTTTAATTTTAATTAGTAACAATACTGTGACAACAATTATGATAGGTGTAAATAGTTGGCAAGACGGCCTGGCACACAGGCTCGCAGACAGGAGGTAAATGCAATTCAAGGACACTAGGAGACTGAATACTGACAGTCAAAACAGTGATGATTGACAATTTTTGCAATACTGTTAAAAGAAATATGATTGCTGGGAATAATTGGCTAGGTGGGCCTGGCACACAGGCTGCAAGGCAGGAGGAAAGTGCAATTCAATGGCACGAGCAAACTGAGGATTCAGAACAAAAATTGCAAAAAAATGTTAATTTTTAATTATTAAGAATACTGTGACAACATATATGATTGGTGTAAATATTTTGAAAGTCGGCCTGGCACACAGGCTGGCAGGCAGGAGAAAAGTGCAATTCAATGGCACGAGCAAACTGATGATTAAGAACAACAATGAAAAATGTTTTAATTTTAATTAGTAACAATACTGTGACAACAATTATGATTGGTGTAAATAGTTGGCAAGACGGCCTGACACACAGGCTGGCAGGCAGGAGGTAAATGCAATTCAAGGACACTAGGAGACTGAATATTGACAGTCAAAACAGTGATGATTGACAATTTTTGCAATACTGTTAAAAGAAATATGATTGCTGGGAATAATTGGCTAGGTGGGCCTGGCACACAGGCTGCAAGGCAGGAGGAAAGTGCAATTCAATGGCACGAGCAAACTGAAGATTCAGAACAACAATTACCAAAAATTTTAATTTTTAATTATTAAGAATACTGTGACAACATATATGATTGGTGTAAATATTTTGAAAGTCGGCCTGGCACACAGGCTGCAAGGCAGGAGAAAAGTGCAATTCAATGGCACGAGCAAACTGAGGATTCAGAACAACAATTACCAAAAATTTTAATTTTTAATTATTAAGAATACTGTGACAACAAATATGATTGGTGTAAATATTTTGAAAGTCGGCCTGGCACACAGGCTGCCAGTCAGGAGGAAAACGCAATTCAATGGCACTAGGAGACTGAATATTTGCAGTCCAAAAAATTATGATTTTTAATTTTTTATATACTGTTACAAGAATTATGATTGGTGCCACTAATTGGCTAGTTGGGCCTGGAAAACACGCTGGCAGGCAGGAGGAAAGTGCAATTCAATGGCACGAGCAAACTGATGAATCACAAGCGAATTTTAAAGATTAACAATACTTTTACAACAACTAGAATTGGTGGCACTAATTAGCTAGTTTGTGCCTGGCACACAGGCTGGCAGGCAGGAGGAAACTGCAATTCAAAGGCACTAGTAGACTGAATATTTGCAGTCCAAACAATTATGAATTTTAATTTTTTTGATACTGTTACAAGAATTATGATTGGTGCCACTAATTGGCTAGTTGGGCCTGGCACACAGGCTGGCAGATATGAGTCGTGGATGGTAGGTAGGGCAGCAATTTAACACAGTATGCTGTGTAAGTGACAAAAACACATGCCTGATAGAAAATTAAGTTAGATTACACTAGCAAAATATTTTAAAATTTTAGATTTTAATATTAAAAAAATGTTAAGAAGTGCACTGCACATATGAGTGGTCGCACTGGCTGGCTGCTACGTAGGGCAGCAATTAACAACAGTATGCTGTGTAAGTCAGATAGACAGTAGTCAGATAGACAGTTAGACACAGGCCTGATAGAAAATAAAATTAGATTACACTAGCATAATGATTTAAAGACTTTTTTTGGCAATTTAAAGAAAAAGTTGAAGCACATACATATGAGTCATGGCTGTTAAAAACAGTAGGCTCTGTAAGTCAGATACACACACGCCTGATAGAAAATACTATTAGATTACACTAGAAAAATTATTTAAATTATTTTTTGGGGGGGAAATTAAAAAAAGGTTAAACACATATGAGACGTGGCTCATAGACTAGGGAGGGCAGCAAGTAAACACAGTAGGCTCTGTATGTCAGCAAAACACACAGGCCTGATAGAAAATTATATTAGATTACACTATCAAAAAAATTTAAACTTTTTTTTTTTATATTTAAATTAAGGTGAAGAAGATATGAGTGGTGGCTGCCTGGCACAGACCAATTAACAAAAGACTGAAAAAAATGAGGTATATTAATGCTGTGTGAGCCTGACAGACACAGGCCTGATAGAAAATGTAATTAGATTACACTAGCAAAATTATTATTATATATTTTTTTTTAATTTAAAATAATGTTATAAATGGATATTAACACTGGTGGCTGGCACAGAGCAATGAGCCAGAGTATATGCTGTGTGACACAGGACTGATAGAAAATGAAAAAAATTACACTAGCAAAATAATAAAATTTTTTGGTTAGTTAAATTTAAACTAATGTTGTTAGGGAGATATCAGCGGTGGCAGTAATCACAGCATATGCTGTGAGCCTTAAACACACAGGCTGAAAGCCAGACAAATACTAATAAAAATACGAAGAAAAAAAAAATGCACGAAATATAGCCCTAAAAGGGCTTTTTGGGGTGCTGTCCTTGCAGCAGAGATGAGTGGAGTCATTCTGGACTGTAGTGGACACTAAATACACTAGCCTAGCTATGTATTTCCCTATAATGTCAGGATCACAAACACAACACGTCCTCTCACTAACAAAGCAAGGTCGTTATGAGTCTAAAATGGCGGCTTCCGAGTAGCTGGGAGGGTCTGTGAGGGAGTGTCTGATGTTGATTGGCTGTGACATACAGGGTCAAAGTTTCCTCAATGATGACACATAGGGGCGGATCGAACATTGCCATGTGTTCGCCCGCAGCCGCGAACGCGAACAAGCTATGTTCGCTGGGAACCGTTCGCGGGCGAACAGTTCAGGACATCACTACCCACAAATTTCTCATACTGTCTTATTTCTCCAGGCAAATCCATAAAAACAACTAATCTACTGACTAGGGTCAGTTCAAATTCACATCTACCTGATACCCAATATAATATTTTCTTCCAAAATTTGGTTAGTCTCGGACATTGCCATAATATGTGCAGGATCCCAGGGTCATGAATCCCACACTTAGAACAAGTGTTTAGTCGCCTGTGGAACCCATCTCTGATAAAGTCTGGGTATTATGTAAGAGTTGAGCAATAATTTAAAATGAGAGTCTCTCATATCTTGCGCTAAGGTTGCTGCCTATACTGTCTTAATACTATCTATCACCATTTGATGTGGCAGTTCTTCCCCAAGTTTCTCCGACCACAAGCCCGCTATATCTATTGTATTTTTTTTTATTCGTGCTTTCCAACAACGTTCTGTAAATGGGTGAGATCAAGTACATTCCCTGAGAAAACAAGGTTGCCATGTTGTCTATTGAGAGAGTATCCCTGAACATGAAGCCTTCAGTTATTAATGAGGAAATTAAGTGTTTTGTTTGTAAATAGGCAAAATGGTGATTATAGGGGATGCCATAGGTGTCTCTAAGTGTTTGAAAAGACCTAACTCTCTCCCCATTATCTTCTAGAAACTGCTGCACATAAATCAATCCTCTTTCTGCCCATATAATAAAATGTGCCATGGTGAAGCCTACTATAAAATCTGGGTTTCCTCCGAGGGGCAAAAATTTAGTGTAGACGTTAGAGGTATTTAGCCTAATGCAAATGTCTCTCCAAGCCCTCAAAGGTTCCCTAAACTTATTAAAATCTTTCCACTCTGTGTTTGCTTGTTTAGCTGATAAGTGAAGGGGCATGGCTAGAGACCATGGTGCCACTAATTCTTGTTCTAGCTCTTTCCAGGTTTAATGGTGCGCTCCACTAAGCCAATCTAGCGGGAATTTAGTTAAGGCCGCCCAATTATACAGCTGTAGGTTTGGTAAACTAAGTCCTCCCTGTGTCAAACCACCCATAAATTTAGTGTATCCTATCTTATGTTTTTTCCCCACCCATATAAAATCTAGTATCTTGTAGTTGAGTAGTCCCAAATCGTTTTTCCCCAACAAAACTGGTAGCATCTGAAACACATACAAAAGCCTTGGGAAGACAATCATTTTAATCTGGTTCACCCTACCCGAGATCGATACTGGGAGAGATCTCCATGAGGACAGTTGATTACAAATTTCTCCAATTAGTGGTCTATAGTTGGTTTCATACCATACTTTAGGATTAGCGGTCATTTTGATTCCCAAATATTTAAATTGGTCCTTAACTATCTTAAATTGAAATCCTGTCAAAGGGGTTTTGTTTTCCAGTGTCAGCCACATGAATTCCAATGTATCCCTGTTTATAATATATTCTGAGATCTCACCAAACTCAGTGATAATAGACATTAGTTTCTGGAGATTAGCATTTGGATCTGACACAAAGAGAATAATGTCATCCCCGTAAAGCGAAAGATGAAGCTTCACCCTTCCAATTGTCAAACCCTCCGTTTCTTTGCGAATTAAGTATGCTTGGGGCTCTATAGTAAGGTCGAACAACAGGGGCAAAAGTGGGCACCCCTGTCTTGTGCCTCTGTTTAATAGAAAATAAGGGGATAATTCCCCATTGACAATAACTGCTGCTCGGGGTTGTGTGTAAATACATTTTACTGTGTCTAGGAAACTACAACTATTTTATCAAATGCTTTTTCCACGTCAACCACCAGCAGATATGCCGGCGATTGACATGGCCCACATTTCCCTCTAGAAATGTGAAATAACCACTGTACTTTCCTAACATTTAACACTGAATATCTCCCCGTAACAAACCCTGTCTGATCTGAATTAATCACACTCGGTATCACCCTCCCAAACCTGATCGCTAGAATTTTAGTAAACAGTTTATAGTCATTGTTTAGGAGGGAGATTGTGCGGTATAATTCAGGGAGCAAGGGATTCCTGTCAGCCTTAGATATAATGGTGATGTGAACCTCTGTAAAGCTACTCGAGGGAGGAATCCCATCATTCAGAATGGTATTATAAAGCACTAATAAAGATTCTAAGATTTCTGGTCCCAAAAGTTTGTAAAACTCTCCGGGGAGACCATCTGGTCCCGGGGCTTTATTCAGAGGAAGATTTTTAATTACTGTTAATATTTCTTGTGCTGTGATAGGAGCATTGAGAGAGTCCACCTGCTCTCTCGCAAGTTGTGGTTTATTCTATCCCATAGTTTCTGTCTTATTTCTGCATTTACTGATTGAGTGCTATACAACTCCTGATAAAATCTACAAAACCTGTCTTGTATTTTATGCTGGTCAGAATGGACCTCCGTTCCATCCTGAATAGCCATTACATTATTGGGAGGTCTGGTCAATCATGTCAATTATTGAAGATTAATGATTAATTTTGGAATATAATATTTATATTAATAATAATAATAACTATTATTTATGAAATAATTTGCTTGTGAGAAAGACAGCTTAATATAACAACTTTTATTAGTCACAGCACCCAAAATCTTAGATCACACGATATAATATTCTATGCTTCTTTATATGGTACCATTAATATGAGTTACATTAAATACATTACATAAAACACATTGACATAACTGCATACAATTTCTTACATTAAATGCAAACAGACATAAAAACAACCTTATAGCTATAAAGTAAAAAAGTGCATAATATAATTACCTCTGAGGCCCAGTAAGAGGTTGTCTCCTTCCTTTCCTTTCTTCTCTCCTAATCTTCCTCCCTTCTCCCTATACCTTATATACCTATAATGACAGGCCTCTTCAGCTAATACAACCCAAAAATGGATAATGGTGGATGCTTTGAGTTGGCTAAGAGTGTGATTGGTTCATAAGAGCTGAATGTATATTTTTGTTTCTAAAGTAATTTGTATCTCAGCATTTTACCCATCTCTGTATGCTATTTCTGATGGTTGGACAGCTGCTAACATGGCTTGTGACTTCTGGACTTTTTCACTAAACTATTTTAACTAAAGGAATTTATTGCCCTATCTCTGTACATAAACAGGTGTGTCCTTGAGAGACTTTCAGCAAGCTGGACATCAAGTAGTTACATCACACACACACATATATATATTGTGCGATTATTTTATTAGATTTATAATGCTGTTTAGCAAATGTTTTTGTTCATTTTACTTAGTTTAATTATATATTCTGTGTTGTGTGATTATTTTATTAGGTTTATAATGTTGTTTAACATTTAAAGTCTTCATTTCAACGCTTTAAAAATAATGTATTAGGAGTTACTTATGACGATTTTGAGAGGGGCCTGGACCCTAACTCCCTCACTTCCCATTGACTTACATTATAAACTGGGTTTCAATTTACAACGGTTTCGATTTACAACCATTCCTTATGGAACCTAACCTCGGCGTAAACTGAGGGCTACCTGTACATATACATACACTCACAAAATACATATATACAGGGAGTGCAGAATTATTAGGCAAATTAGTATTTTGACCACATCATCCTCTTTATGCATGTTGTCTTACTCCAATCTGTATAGGCTCGAAAGCCTACTACCAATTAAGCATATTAGGTGATGTGCATCTCTGTAATGAGAAGGGGTGTGGTCTAATGACATCAACACCCTATATCAGGTGTGCATAATTATTAGGCAACTTCCTTTCCTTTGGCAAAATGGGTCAAAAGAAGGACTTGACAGGCTCAGAAAAGTCAAAAATAGTGAGATATCTTGCAGAGGGATGCAGCACTCTTAAAATTGCAAAGCTTCTGAAGCGTGATCATCGAACAATCAAACGTTTCATTCAAAATAGTCAACAGGGTCGCAAGAAGCATGTGGAAAAACCAAGGCGCAAAATAACTGCCCATGAACTGAGAAAAGTCAAGCGTGCAGCTGCCAAGATGCCACTTGCCACCAGTTTGGCCATATTTCAGAACTGCAACATCACTGGAGTGCCCAAAAGCACAAGGTGTGCAATACTCAGAGACATGGCCAAGGTAAGAAAGGCTGAAAGACGACCACCACTGAACAAGACACACAAGCTGAAACGTCAAGACTGGGCCAAGAAATATCTCAAGACTGATTTTTCTAAGGTTTTATGGACTGATGAAATGAGAGTGAGTCTTGATGGGCCAGATGGATGGGCCCGTGGCTGGATTGGTAAAGGGCAGAGAGCTCCAGTCCGACTCAGACGCCAGCAAGGTGGAGGTGGAGTACTGGTTTGGGCTGGTATCATCAAAGATGAGCTTGTGGGGCTTTTCGGGTTGAGGATGGAGTCAAGCTCAACTCCCAGTCCTACTGCCAGTTTCTGGAAGACACCTTCTTCAAGCAGTGGTACAGGAAGAAGTCTGCATCCTTCAAGAAAAACATGATTTTCATGCAGGACAATGCTCCATCACACGCGTCCAAGTACTCCACAGCGTGGCTGGCAAGAAAGGGTATAAAAGAAGAAAATCTAATGACATGGCCTCCTTGTTCACCTGATCTGAACCCCATTGAGAACCTGTGGTCCATCATCAAATGTGAGATTTACAAGGAGGGATAACAGTACACCTCTCTGAACAGTGTCTGGGAGGCTGTGGTTGCTGCTGCATGCAATGTTGATGGGGAACAGATCAAAACACTGACAGAATCCATGGATGGCAGGCTTTTGAGTGTCCTTGCAAAGAAAGGTGGCTATATTGGTCACTGATTTGTTTTTGTTTTGTTTTTGAATGTCAGAAATGTATATTTGTGAATGTTGAGACGTTATATTGGTTTCACTGGTAAAAATAAATAATTGAAATGGGTATATATTTGTTTTTTGTTAAGTTGCCTAATAATTATGCACAGTAATAGTCATCTGCACACACAGATATCCCCCTAAAATAGCTATAACTAAAAACAAACTAAAAACTACTTCCAAAACTATTCAGCTTTGATATTAATGAGTTTTTTGGGTTCATTGAGAACATGGTTGTTGTTCAATAATAAAATTAATCCTCAAAAATACAACTTGCCTAATAATTCTGCACTCCCTGTATAATTTGATCATATTTAGCAAATTACTCATATTGCAACACAATGCAGCTAGAAATTTGCTATTCTTGTTTCCAAATCTATAAAACTTTGCCCTCACGCTATCCATAGATCTTTGCGCCTGATGTAGTAAGAAAGTATCCCTCTGTTCTTTGATTTGTTTATATGCCTTCCTATTATTGTCATTGGGATTTTTAAGATATTTGTTTTGAATGTTAAGGAGTTGCTTCAAAAGTAAGGATTCTTTGGCTTCAAATTTTTTGTGAACCCCTGTTCGAGATTACCCTTCTTAGGACTGATTTGGCTGTTTCCCAGAACAACAGCGGGTTGTCTAGGTACTGTACATCCAAGGTTCTGTATGCTTCCACTCACCTGTCAGATATCTAAGGAAATTAGGGTGTTTATACAACTGCCAAAGAAAGATCAATTTATTTTGTTTATTTGCATTTCTAGCACTAGTTTGACATGTGCATGATCTGAAATTGTGACCAGGCCAATAACAATCTTCTTAACTCTAGCTTTATATGAGGCTAAACCAGAAAAAGATCAATGCAAGATAAAGAGCATTTGGAAGGTGATATACAGGTATAATCTTTTGTTTCAGGTTTTTTTCCCTCCAAACATAAACTACAGAAAGGGCATGCATAAATTTATTCAAGGTTAGTGTCTCTCCGTGTGTATGGGGGAGATCGTGAGCTTTTGGATGGGTTTGCCGGGTTCCTGAATCTGTCTAACGGTACTTGTGGAGCAATATTGCAATCTCCTCCTATCACTAAGGGAAGGTTAGCATGTTGAAGGAGTTTTCTCTGGAAGGAAAGCCAGAATTGAGCTTTATCTTGTAAAGGACCATATACTCCTACCAATAGGAAGCAAATTCCCTCTATCCCTAGTTCTAAAATTACATATCTACCGTTATCGTCTACTTCTGTGTGATAAATGTTGTAATCTAAACCTTTCCAAAAGAGTATTGCTACTCCCCTCGCTCTTTTTTTTACCAAATGATGATGCTATCACCTTGTGAACCCTTGTTTACATTTTTGGTGTTCCTCCACACTCAAATGTTTCTCCACTAGAATTCTTTTAGGCTATTTTGTAGTTTGAGATTTTTAAGAATGCCCTTGCGCTTTATTAGGGAGGTAACCAACACATTCCAAGTCACAATATTTAAAGGGTTAGCCATGTCTTGAATATTCGTTTGAGATATAGGTCAATTCCCACACCTAGTGTATAATATGGCATGGTCATGTTTGTTGTGAGGTGGGTGAGTTTGTTTTGGTATATCTTATAATTGACAGATCTGCCATCATTCCATGCTGTTTTTTCCATCATTTTGACTCTTGCTTTAATATTAAAAGATAGATGTAGTTCTGTCAGATCCTCCGAGGCATTGGTACTGCGTTCCCTAATCACATAAGAACAAATAACAAAAAGAGATAAACAAAATAAAAACCAAATTAGACATAAAAAATTCAAAATTATATAGAAACTTGGTAAGACCAATTCTACCTAAATAGGTAAGAATACCCCTTTGGTAACTGCTAAACTCCATAATTCCTGCATAAATTTCAACATTAACCTAACTTAAAGGTACAATAATTTCTCGAAATACTTAAAAAACTTTTCTTTCGCAGCTCTTGAACTCAGAGTGTGAACCAGGAAGACAAAAAGGAAGAAAGGAAAAAAAGGGAAAAATAAAAAAGGCACAAATCTCACTACGCCAGCTCCATCTGGCTATCTCTCTCAACAACCTGAGTATTTTAAACCAAGTTTTAATGATTATAACTGCTGATATTTGGCTCGTGGATCTGGATCATGGCTCTCTTGTACTTGCACATTGTCCCTTTCTTCTCCCTCAAGATATTTTTGTAGAAGATCCGGATTATCAAAGAACCTAGGTCCTTGAGCAGTCTGCAGCCACAGTCTAGCCGGATACAAAAGAGCAACAGAATGTCCTTTCTTCATCAGTTGTTGACAATAGGGAGAAAATGATTTGCGTCTCCTAGACACTTCAAAAGAATAGTCCTGGAATAAAGTATCTTCTTTCCCTCTATTACTGGTAGGGCTTGTTGTCTGTAAGCTCTGAAAAGCTTGATTTTGTCCTTGAAAATAAGGTATTTAATGAGAACATGTCTTGGAGATGCCTGGCTGTTGTCTGCTGTTCTTGCTTGGCCAATTCGATAATCTCTCTCTGCCACACATGGAACCTCCATACTGTGTAGGTGCAAGAGCTCTGTTAGGGTTGTCTCCGCAAACTGCAACAAGGAATCACTTAAGACTGATTCTGGAAGGCCAATGATCCTGAGATTATTTCTCCGTGACCTGTTTTTCATGTCATCTAGGCGGGCTTGGAGCAATGTGTTTTGTTTCTGTATGTTAGTAACTCTGGAGGTTAAGTCACGTTGTCGGTCTTCATGCTCTGATTCGATGTTCTGCATGTTGTAACCTAAGTGAGAATTGCTGGAATTCTGTGTTGAAGGAATCCACTCCCGTTTGAAGCTGCTCAATTTTAGGGAGAAATAAAGATGAAAGTTGTGAAACTATTGGATGCGTGTCAATATTCAGTGAGGCCTTATCTTGTAGTTCTGGAGATGCAGGTGCCTGATGCACCTCAGCCTGATGTTGTAGCTTCTTATCTGCTTTAGCCTTTGCTGCAGGGTTGGCTCCAGAACGAATGAAATGGGGGGGCATTTTTTTTCACAAGGGGGCATGCAATTACAAAGCATGTATGAGAGTCAAAATAAGAGCAAACCTACATATTATGCAGGAAAGTGTATGTTTAATGCTCTTTTAGATTAGTTTGTTTTAGTATGTCCTTAAAACATTTACAATAATGTGCAGTCAATGTACAATTAAAAGCACAGTGTAAACATATGTGTTTGTGAATAAATTAAAGGGACATATATTTATTTTTCCAGGACATGATCCCAAATGTGAGGGGGGGACATTTTGCATTATTACTTATGTTTGGAGCAGTGTATTGCTATTTAGCAATTAAGGTCAATAGTTTAACTGGTACTGGAAATATTTTTTTTTCTTAGTGGATGGCTCTATGAATTATTTATCTGATACCGGTATGTGTTATTTCCTGAAGTCTGCACACACAGTAAATCTTGGCTAAAGTTAGTGAATAAGGTCCATAATGGGAATATATTACATTGTACAAATGATACCTTTAAAGACCTGGGCAAAACAAACAGTTAATCATTACAGATCATAAAACCCCAGCTATGCCTTGTTCTATCCCAGCACCACACGTCAACATTTCCTGTGCTATTGATCTCCTGCTCTCCCTCTCTGAGGCCCCTTCAAGTCTCCAGGAAGCCCCCTAGCTTTAGCACAAAGCCGCCCATCATACTGTCCGACAATTAATACTATTGAACAATAAGGCTGGGAAATTAATGCAAAACGTGGCCCTCAATGTGCCTTGTCATAAAGTCTATAAAATACAGACACGTTGGGCGAGTTCGGCTAATGTCTGCTGGATCCAATCTCTCCAAACCAGTAGGAACACAATAGCTAAGGCTGGGTAAGCTTGGCCAATATACTCTAGGTGAGCACTACTGTAAAGGTTGAGTGCGAGAATAAAATTTCACCTACCTTGCCCCAGAAACCCGATTGCAGGCACTGCTTCCCTCACTGGCTACCACGCAGGTGGAACTTCCTTCAATCTACTGCACAATGTTCCGGTGCGCATAAGCCAGTGAGGGAAGCGGGGATAAGCCCGCCCCCTAAGCAGTCAGCTCCCCTGCACATGTCTGACAGGGGGATTATGTCTGAGTCTAACAGGGGGATTAGGGCCAGCAAGGCATGCTGTTAATTGCCAGGTCCCAGGGCAGTTACAGTGGGGCTTTTTTGAGGGGCACAGCATTCCATTGCCCATCAATGTCCCCCCTTGGAGCTGACCCTGCTTTGCCGCCATATTGCTGGTGGATTTATGGAAGGAAAAATAGTATTGCTGCATACAGGGTGTCACTCATCAGGAAGCAATGTAAATTGAGCTAAGAAGTACCCTCCTAGTTGTACTGCAGGTCTTACTATTTTAACCATATGAAATTTGACTACAACATCCAGAGTTGTCATTCACAACTATGCTCTTACACGTAATTCTGTCTCTTTCCTCCTCCTTTATAGTCAGTCTATGGCTTTTCTGCTTTGTATATTACCTTGGGGTAAGATGTAAGTGACGGATATGAAGGGGGGAGAGATAGAGTCGGCCTCAGACCATTGACCTTTTCTAGCAGTGGCCCACTACATAACTACGCCTGTTACTGCCAGTTCAGATACACTCTCCTGTCAACTCCTATTGTGCAGAGTTAATATGTTCAGGTGCGTTTTTTGAGAATAGCTGGGCAATCTGTTAACACGAGTGTCTATCAGGATGCACCTACCACATAGTTATGTGGGGCTGGTGGTGTAATCAGCCCACGAACGGTTATATCATGACCAATTTCGATCACACGGACCTTCTAACCTGTTTGTTTCTGATCCAGCAGAAATTGTTGGCACTACCAGCTTATGGATGTACGCCGGGGTCTGGGGATGTGCTCTTATAGCAGGACTTTAAGATGGCGGCCGGGCGACTCCCTATGCCACTTCCGTATCTTCCCCGTAACTTCCGAATGTACCTCAGTGAGGGAGCTGTATCTTCCTCCTTGCTGCTCGCTGTCGGGTGCTTGTATTGCACCAAAGATACACAGTTTTAGGGCACTCAGGTGGTTTTCAATTGTTTCTCTTGGCTATGTCAGATTGTTATTGAACAGCTTGTTTATGTATTTATTAATCAGTGGCATATTTAGGTTTTGTGCTACCCTAGGCACTCATGAAATTTCCAAAGTAAATGTTCACAAGGACATGCAAAACACTTGCGCACACACACACAAAAACATACACATCTATCTATTGCTGCAATATATATATATATATATATATATATATATATATATATATATATATATAAAACAACCCCCAAACACAGATTTCTTGTTACAATGCTTCCCCAAACAGAATACAAAGTGCTGAAAGCCAACAGAACTAAAGGCAATAGTTAGCTAAGAAATGAAAATTCAGAGTTACCTCTAAAAAGTAAGCTCCATGGGCAAACTGTTATTATACCCCTACTGAATGTAAGCTCTTTGGGCAAAATTTCTCATTATATACTTGTATAATACTTCTAAAATAACTGTTAGATTTTTATAAATATAGCCACAAAAAAAGTGCTGTCCCCTCTCCAATCTGCTGCCCTACGCAGTGGCTTGTTTGCCTATGCCAAAATACACCCATGTGTGGAGTTATTGAGGGGATGCAGGTCCAGGTAAGTAATCTGTTGTATGTATGCCTGTGGGGTTATAGAGAGGATACAGGGCTGGCCATGTAATCTGTAGTATGTATACATGTGGGGTTAAAGAGGGGATGCAGGGCCAGGCATGTAATCTATAGTACTTGTGCACACATACACAGCAGGTTACAGAAGAATCATTATGCATATTACAGTGTCCTTGTACTGAGAGCAGATTCAGAGTAAAGTATATTGTTGTGCTTATCAGTACACAGAGTCATATACTGTTGTGAAAATCTGCAGACTATAGTGTAGGATGTAGAATCCCTTGACTAATTATACTAACAAAGGGAAAAGGGGGCATCTAAACAGGGTATTATCTCCCTTATTAGTTCACAGCATTGGTTCTCTGACAAAGCAAAATACAGTGACACAAGGTGAATACAATATCAGCAGGTATGGAAGGCATTATGCCAGCAGGCATGATAATATGTCATCAGGCAGTGGACATATGACTGAGCAATAAGCAAGATATAGTATCAATGGGAAGGAAACCAGATCATTGGGACTGTTGCAGGGGTCTGAGTAAGATATGGAGTTATGTGGGAATGTTTTAATTTATATGGGCTGTGCACCGTGTCACTGGTCAGCATATGGTGAAACAGAGCAGCTCACAATGCTAATGTAAAAATATAATATCTGCAGAAAGGATAATGTAGTGACATTTAGGGTTATAAAGGGTCATTAACATGATACAGAAGTCTCTGCATGCAGTGGGCTGGGTACATTGCTCAGGAGGCAGCATAAGCATCAGTGTAGGTGGGACGGGGGACAGGCTCAGCAAAAGAGGCACATGAGTAGAGAATATGTACAAGGATAGCAAAAAAGGCAGAAGGTTTCTAATTCACCTTCCCCCTCTCAGCTCTGCAGTTTCTCCGGGCAGCTTGTCTCTATGCTTCCTAGTCTCTAGGTGTTTAGACGGCAAGGTCAGACCATCTCATGTTTAATTCCAGGCTCAGTGCTGAGCTGCTCTTTGAGGAGCGAGACCAGCTATTTACACAACAGATTGCTATGGAGAATTGTAGCCAGTCCTGCTGCAGAGACCCTGCATTGCACCAGAGCTGCTGGTGCAATGCCGCCCCCTGCAGACTCGCGGCCAATTGATCGGGTTGAATTCCAGCGATTCCTGTCCGCCTCATCAGAGCAGGGTTATGGAGCAGCGGTCTTTAGACTGCTGCTTCATAACTGGTGTTTCTGGCGAGCCTCAAGCTACGTCCGGAGCTTGATAGATAGGCCCCATAGACTGCTATAGACAAATATATGCTCGTACATTCCAATCAGCCTGCCTAGGTTTAGTCTTAAGCAAAGGATACCAAGAGAGCAAACCAAATTTGATAGTAGAAGTAAACTGGAAAATCCTTTAAAATTACATGCTCTACCTGAATCATGCAAGTTTAATTTTGACTTTTTTTGTCCCTTTAATGTTGCATTATGTCATGAATTGATATTACTCTTTAAGAGAGAATCTTCCATTCAATAACATTAGGCCATCATCGGTTGTCATCAATATTTATTTAATTATACTTTGTTTTGTTTTCTCATTGTCCATGTATATTTTCTTTTATGTAGGTGCTCAGAAGCCCTTACAAATACCCCCCCCATGCAAAAAAGAATGGTTCATATAGTTGTCTGCATGCTTGCCTAACCATGTGTAAGAATACCTGATCTGTTGGGGAAATCATACCATGAATAAGGCAGATTAGCTAATTCAAAAAAACTCAGTTCTAGCTGATTGCAATGCCCGGAGTAAAAGGAAGCCAAAAACTAATAGAATTTGAAGTCTACACTGTTGTTGTTTGAGAGTGGGAAGTGACGTCACCGGATGGTAGCGTGGTTTAGGGCCATTATTATCTATGTCGTAGTTACCAAGTTAGATGTGTTGTGCAAGCTGTATACTTCTATGCTGTGCAATAAAATAGTGTTGTACCTTCTATGCTGTGTACTGCATCTCATGACACCAATTCCTACCATTTCTTATTTATTTCTATTTTTTTAATCACTCTTCTTCCTACTTTACCTTTCTCTTTGCTTTGAGAACAGGTGCTGACTTTACCTTTCTCCTTGCTTTGAGAACAGGTGCTGACTTTACCTTTCTCCTTGCTTTGAGAACAGGTGCTGACTTTACATTTCTCCTTGCTTTGAGAACAGGTGCTGACTTTACCTTTCTCTTTTCTTTGGGAACAGGTGCTGACTTTACCTTTCTCCTTGCTTTGAGAACAGGTGCTGACTTTACCTTTCTACTTGCTTTGAGAACAGGCGCTGACTTTACCTTTCTCCTTGCTTTGAGAACAGGTGCTGACTTTACCTTTCTCCTTGCTTTGAGAACAGGTGCTGACTTTACCTTTCTCTTTTCTTTGGGAACAGGTGCTGACTTTACCTTTCTCCTTGCTTTGAGAACAGGTGCTGACTTTACCGTTCTCTTTTCTTTGGGAACAGGTGCTGACTTAACCTTTCTCCTTGCTTTGAGAACAGGTGCTGACTTTACCTTTCTCCTTGCTTTGAGAACAGGTGCTGACTTTACCTTTCTACTTGCTTTGAGAACAGGCGCTGACTTTACCTTTCTCCTGGCTTTGAGAACAGGTGCTGACTTTACCTTTCTCCTTGCTTTGAGAACAGGTGCTGACTTTACCTTTCTCTTTTTTTTTGGGAACAGGTGCTGACTTTACCTTTCTCCTTGCTTTGAGAACAGGTGCTTTACCTTTCTCTTTTCTTTGGGAACAGGTGCTGACTTTACCTTTATCCTTGCTTTGAGAACAGGTGCTGACTTTACCTTTCTCCTTGCTTTGAGAACAGGTGCTGACTTTACCTTTCTCCTTGCTTTGAGAACAGGTGCTGACTTTACCTTTCTCCTTGCTTTGAGAACAGGTGCTTTACCTTTCTCTTTTCTTTGGGAACAGGTGCTGACTTTACCTTTATCCTTGCTTTGAGAACAGGTGCTGACTTTACCTTTCTCCTTGCTTTGAGAACAGGTGCTGACTTTACCTTTCTCCTTGCTTTGAGAACAGGTGCTGACTTTACCTTTCTCCTTGCTTTGAGAACAGGTGCTGACTTTACCTTTCTCCTTGCTTTGAGAATAGGTGCTGACTTTACCTTTCTCTTTGCTTTGAGAATATGTGCTAACTTTCCAAATTTCAAGCAATTGGCACCTTTGAGGTTTGGGATTATTATAGTAATTAATAGGAGTGCATAGAAACCCAACCCCCTCATAGGACAGCGACTGTGGTGAATGAATGTGTTTGCATAGATTAATTTGCCAAACGGTGGTGAATAATGTTTATGAATAGACAGGTAAATTAAAAGCATAGGTATACGTTAGGTGTAAAATCATCAAGTGCCATTTTAAAGGGGCATACAATTGCTCAACTAAAATGGTTTAATGTGTTTACTATTGCACTATTGCTGTTATATAATAACTATGTGTTTAATCCCTGCAATACACTACTGGGATCTAACTGAACACATCTTATGAGTCAATGACAAGAGACATATGTGTGTAACCACCAAACACCAGCTTCATTTTGAAAATCGTTTAACATTATAGCTTGAAGACTTATTAGTAGCAACAATGCTTGAGAGGACCCAGAAAGGGATACAAACAATTGTCTGATCTATTTTGTACAATGCCAGGATATACCAGCGAGATCAACTTTGTGAATAAGGGAAAGGAAGAGAGGAAAGTTATATTTTTAACCACTACTGGTGCTCCTCTTATACATATATTTTATTGATTGACCAATCCCCAGTTATCTCCCACTAATTCATTGCTGCTCCTGAGTCTACCTACATATGCTTTTCAAAAAAGGATATCAAGAGACCACTGTCAATTTCATAATAGAAGTAAATTGAAAAAATTGTATGCTCTATCTGATCATGAAAGTCTCATTTTGAACAAGAATCTTTTTTGTAAATAAATAAACCCTCTCACCACAACATCTTTGAGGGGTATCAGCCACAAGGAGGTATAGATACTAACATACATTAGTGTATTGTCATCAGAACAGTATGTGTTTTATTTTTTCTAATGGGCTTCCTATAATTTAGCTCTTATAAGTCACACTTAGAATGACCTGGGCAGAGACATAGTAGGAGGTGCTTTAGATGAGAAATTGAACAATGCTGGAGTTGTTGATTCATCTTACAAAGATGCACCTTATGTCTCTAAAAAGATTAAACATCACAGCACCAGGGTGCAGGCTGAGCTGCAGATCATGGCTTTTCGTGAGTATTTACATATAAATACTGTAATGGTAGCTTTTCAGATATTGTGCATGGCCTGAGAGTTATAATATCTTATACAATTAAATCTTTGAAAGCTTGATGTTTTTTTTAGAAATAATAACTTTAATTAAGAAACTTTGTTCAAAATGTTTTAATTCTGTGTAGTATAAACAAATCTGATGTGACCACTTGTTTACTGTGCAGTTGTCTATAGGTCATGACAGTGGGATTATTTAAAGTGGGTTTAAGCAATTGTTTCATAGTTAAAGTTTTAAGAAAGAATCAGTCATTTGTGTGTTTGTATTGATATTTAAAATATTAAAAAAAAATACTTTTTTTTCTTTTCACAAACACTGTTCATAAACATTGAAAGGACTAATCTTAAGCAACAATATACACAAATAATCACATGTAGAGATGCATAATTATACAGGATACAGAAATTTATAATAATATATATAGTCACACATACATAAATGTATACATATATTTAGTTTTCAAAAACATATGCAAACATACATATAAATATGTATCTAGTACATATAACCAAATCTGTGACTAGATGTGTTCATTGTTATCCATATTTTATTAATACACTTTTTTGCCAAATGCAAAATTCTTAAAGGGACATATAAATGTCAAAAAAGAAAGCAATCTAATGTGTTAATATATATTATTATTATTAATATTATTATTATTATTATCGGTTATTTGTAGAGCGCCAACAAATTCCACAGCGCTAATTTATTTCAGTTGATTGCTTGCAAAGTGTTTTAACACATAGTTAACGTCAACTGAACACATCAGGGAATGATAAGAGACAAATGTACAACCACCAATCACCAGCTCGCTCCCAGTAGTGCATTGCTAATCCTGATCCTACCTAGCTATGCTTTTGAAGAAAGGATATAGAAAAAAATGAAGACAATTTGTAATAGAAGTTAACTGAAAAGTCTCTTAAAAATTGCATTTTCTGTCTGAATCATGAAAATTAAATATTGCCTTTCATGTTTATTTAAGGCTAGATTATATTCCTGTTGTAAATTTAACAAATGTTAGTAAAAAACTAAGTTATCCATTTAAGAATACCAATAATTTTGTTCTTACTGTGAGTTTGTAAGCTTACAACATAAGCATACTATAACCTTTAGTGTTTTTCTTCTGGTTTAAAAATACATAATAGAAATTGTTGGGTTTAATATTTTGTATTACATATTAAAGGGACATAGAAATCAAATTTAATTTTTAGGATCCAGACAGAAGGTAATTTGAAAAACTTTACAATTTACATATATTATCAAATGTACCTCTTTCATTTGTATCCTTTGTTAAAATGTAGTTCCTTTCTACTAAATCATATTGAGGACTAATTTAGCTGTCATGTCCCTTTAAATATCTGTTTTGATGCACTAATGTTGTAATAAAATTCTATGACATGTAAAATAATTTTATCTTAACAATTCAGTCCATTTAAATATTTCCTTTACATTATGGACCAGGATAGTTTAAATTATTAAACTGGTGAATTCCCTTATAAGGACATATAATTTAACATGTTTCTCTTAAAGGGACATATAACTTAAAATGAACAAACAACAGATAAATTTAAAAAGAAGTATTTAGTCTTGTAATAAAATTGCTTCTTTTGCTTTTGGTCTTCAGTAAAATATATCCCTTCTCTAAGCATTGGATGTAATTAAATACTAATAGCAACATAAAATTAATGCAACATTTTTAAAACTGAAGTTTACTTCAGAGTTTCTGTAATTTATAGACCATTTTATGAATCTCTTATTTTTATCCATTCCCCTAAAAGAGCCAGAACTTTCCAATGCTGATTTTGAAAAGCACAAGAATGGGCTTGAGCATAAAACAGACTTAATCCGAAGCAGAGACCTTACTATTCGCAGAGGACAGCCTTTCACAGTCAAACTACTGTTCCGCTGCAGAGATACGGAGGAGAAGCTGGAGAACCTGAACATTATAGCACAAACAGGTACACTAATAATCACATAAAAAAGTAAAGGGCTTATTTTCCTTAAAGGGACATTCCAGACAAATTGAAATCCACATGGATGTATTTCAATTTTGAATTGAAGCATGTTTGTAATATACATGTATTAGCAAAAATGGTTCTAATAAAAGCTATAGCTGTTTCAAAAGTGTATTTAGGTATGCACCGTGCACCAGCATTTTAAACACAGCACTTGCTCAGAGAGCCTAAGGTGTTCATATAATCTGGTAATGACTCAATTTGTTATTTGCTGACATGATTAAAGCCCCACTGGCACTTTGAGCTGTTGCAGTATTGAATATGCTGGTGCTTTGAGACTATCTGGCTATACTTCACAAGAGAAAAATGTTAATACTAAAACAGTGATAACTTTTATTAGAAGCATTATTGCCAATACATTTATATTGCAAATATTTTTTCTATTCAAAGATGTAATTCATCTATGTGTATTTCAATTGTGACTGGAATGTCCCTTTAAGATATGTCACACTCACTTGCTATCCATAGCCAAATGTAAGTAATTTGTAAACTATAAATAATTTTAAAGTATTGTTTACACAAAATACTTGAAAGAAAACAGTGTAACAATTTCTTAGTATTAACTTTATAACATAAATATTCTAGTAAATATTGCATTTTAATGTTTTCCCCTTTAATCAATTGTGACTAGAATATCACTTTAATAAAGTAATCATTGGATAAGGGTTTTTTTTTTAATATATAAATTGGATGAGCAACTGAATGTTGACTGAAATAGTGATGTTGTATTTTAATAATACTCAATAAATGATGAACTTTTAAGCTACTCTTGGAACTTTTTCCTCGGACTGTCTCTGTCAATATTGAATGTTAAAGGGACATATAACCCAAAACTTTTCTTTCATGATTTATGTAGAATATACAATTTTTAACAACTTTCCAGTTTACTTCTAGTATCAAATTTGCTTCATTCTCTTGGCATAATTTGTTGAAGGAGCAGCGCTGCACTACTGGTTTCTAACTGAACACATGTGTGAGCCAATGACAATATATTTCTGTAGCCACCAATCAGCAGCTAGAACCTATATTTTTTGCTGCTCCTGAGCGTACCTAGATAAACCTTTCAGCAAAGGATAACAAGAGAAGGAAGCAAATTAAATAATAGAAGTAAACTGGAAAGTTGTTTAAAATTGTATGCTCTGTCTAAATCATGATGTCTAATTATAACTTTACTGTATGTATGTATGTATATGTATTGGAATTGGAAAGGACCTTGACGTGGTACCTGAGCTTGTCCCATTTGGCCAGATGCAGTGACTAACCTTTCCATTTTTGCTTTTAAATCTTAGCTGAGAGCTTGTAAGTGAGTGCTGGGTTTTCTCTGTGTGTTGTATTAATTTGTTTTGTAATTTTCCCTATGGTTATTGCACCCAGACCTGTCTGGGGTTAACTGCTTGTGGCTCTGGAGACAGCACAGCTTCCTGTGAGTGCCAGTGGCACCCAGGGCTGAGCATGTTGCAGGGTCATGGGATGTGTACCCGGTCCGGTATGAGAGTGCAGTTCCCTTCTGTGTTTTGTATATATATATATATATATATATATATATTTCATTAAAATTATGGGGAAGATAAAAAACTGAAATTAAAATCCTCCATGTCTCAAAATTAAATCAATGTAAATATTTGCATAGGAAATGAGCACAATTAGGCAACATTCCCTGCTTGCTTTTTCCCAGAAATACTTCATATACAATGTTACCAATGCACAAGAGAATTCTGGGTAAGATATGCAAATTAGATATGCAAATTCTCAGTTTATTTTTTTTAGCTTTTCTTATTTTGGGGGGTTGGGTGGTTTGTTTTACTGTTAGGGGTTAATTTGTAGTTTTTTTTTAAGTAAAAGAGCTGATTGCTTCAGGGGAATGCTCTACAAAAGGCCCTTTTAACCCCTTAACGACCAAGGACGTACGCCACACGTCCTCAAAAAAAATACAGTTAATGACCGAGGATGTGTGGCATACGTCCTTGGTCTGGAAAGCAGCTGGAAGCGATCCTGCTCGCTTCCAGTTGCTTTCCGGTTATTGCAGTGATGCCTCGATATTGAGGCATCCTGCAATAACCTTTTTTAGCAATCCGGTGCAGAGAGAGCCACTCTGTGGCCCTCTCTGCACCGGACATCACCGGCTAAATCCGTTGGTGGGTGGGAGCCGGTTCGGGAGGCGGGTGGCGGCCATCGATGGCCCTGATGATGTGGAGGGGGGCGGGATCGTGGGCGGGGGTGATCGGAGGCGCGCACAGAAAAGTTATGTATTAAAGTTTTGAATAGTAAGGAGGTTGGGGGCTAAGGGGGGATCCTACAAAGTAGCATATGTAAATATGCTAAAAAAAATTATTAAAAAAACAAAAACAAAACTTTTATTTTAGTACTGGCAGATTTTCTGCCAGTACTTAAGATGGCGGGGACAATTGTGGTGTGGGGGAGGGAAGGGAGCTGTTTGGGAGGGATCAGGGGGTCTGATGTGTCAGGTGGGAGGCTGATCTCTACACTAAAGCTAAAATTAACCCCGCAAGATCCCTACAAACTACCTAATTAACCCCTTCCCTGCTAGCCATAATACACGTGTGATGCGCAGCAGCACTTAGCGGCCTTCTAATTACCAAAAAACAACGCCAAAGTCATATAAGTCTGCTATTTCTGAACAAAGGGGATCCCAGAGAAGCATTTACAACCATTTGTGCCATAATTGCACATGCTGTTTGTAAATAATTTCAGTAAGAAACCTAAAATTGTAAAAAATTTAGCGTTTTTTTTAATTTGATTGCATTTGGCGGTGAAATGGTGGCATGAAATACACCAAAATGGGCCTAGATCAATACTTGGGGTTGTCTACTACACTACACTGAAGCTAAAATTAACCCTAAAAGCTCCCTACATGCTCCCTAATTAACCCCTTCACTGCTGGGCATAATACACGTGTGGTGCGCAGTCGCATTTAGCAGCCTTCTAATTAGTAAAAAGCAAAACCAAAGCCATATATGTCTGCTATTTATGAACAAAGGGGACCCCAGAGAAGCATTTACAACCATTTATGCTATAATTGCATAAGTTGTTTGTAAATAATTTCAGTGAGAAACCTAAAGTTTGTGAAAAAAATTGTGAAAAAGTGAACAATTTTTTTTATTTGATCGCATTTGGCGGTGAAATGGTGGCATGAAATATACCAAAATGGGCCTAGATCAATACTTTGGGATGTCTTCTAAAAAAAAATATATACATGTCAATGGATATTCAGGGATTCCTGAAAGATATCAGTGTCCCAATGTAACTATCGCTAATTTTGAAACAAAGTGGTTTGGAAATAGCAATGTGCTACTTGTATTTATGGCCCTATAACTTGCAAAAAAAGCAAAGAACATGTAAACATTGGGTATTTTTAAACTCAGGACAAAATTTACAAACTATTTAGCATGGGTGTTTTTTGGTGGTTGTAGATATGTAACAGATTTTGGGGGTCAAAGTTAGAAAAAGTGTGTTTTTTCCATTTTTTCCTCATATTTTTTTTTTTTTTTTATAGTAAATTATAAGATATGATGAAAATAATGGTATCTTTAGAAAGTCCATTTAATGGGGAGAAAAACGGTATATAATATGTGTGGGTACAGTAAATGAGTAAGGGGAAAATTACAGCTAAACACAAACACCGCAGAAATGTAAAAATAGCCTTGGTCCCAAACGGACAGAAAATGGAAAAGTGATGTGGTCATTAAGGGGTTAAGGGCTATTGGTACTTTATTCTAAGATTAGGGTGTGTTTTTATTTTGGCGTGGCTTTTTTGTTTTTACAGGGGTATTAGATTAGGTTTACATTTTTGTATTTTGGATAATTTTGGTGTTTTTTTCTGTAATTTTAGATTTTTTTTGTAATATTAGATTTTTTATTTTAATTTAGTGTTAGGTTTGTTTGTTTTTAATGTAATGATATGATTTTTTTATGTAATTAGGGTTAACTTAGGTTAGGGGGCTTAGTGATTAGATTAATACTTTGCATTGTGGGGGGGCGGTTTAGGGGTTAATAGGTTAATTAGGTAGATTGCGTTGTGGGGGATGGTGGTTTAGGGGTTAATAGATTAATTAGGTAGATTGTGTTGTGTGGGGATAATGGGGGATTTTAGATTTTTTTTATTTTTTGTAATAGATTTTTTTTTTAATTTAATGTTAGGTTTGTTTGTTTTTAATGTAATGATAGGATTTTTTATTTTAATTTTAAATTAGAATTTTTGTTTTATTTTGGTAATTTTTATTTTATTTTTTATTTTTGAAAAAGATAGCCTTTTTATTTTATGTAATTGGGGTTAATTTAGGATAGGGGGCTTAGTGATTAGAATAATGCTTTGCATTGTGGGGGGATGGGGTTTTTGGGGTTAATAGATTAATTAGGTAGATTGCGTTGTGGGGGGATGATGGTTTAGGGGTTATTAGGTTCATTAGGTAGATTGTGTTGTGGGGTTTGGCGGATTAGGGGTTAATAGGGTAATTAGGTACTTTGCATTGTAAGGGGGATGGGGGTTTAGGGGTTAATAGTGTTGATAGGTACTTTGCAATGTGGGGGGATGACGATTTAGGGTTTAATACATTTATTAGCTTGTTTGTGTTGTGGGTGGTTGGCGGTTTAGAGGTTAATATATTTTATTAGTAGTTGCGATGTGGGGGGATGGCAGATATAGGGGTTTTGACATGTCGGGATTATTTTTGGAGGTGGGTTAGACTTTTAAGGGTGTTTTAACTTTTTTTTGTTTTTTACTTAGGCGCCGGGAGCTCATATACTGCAATGTCTGTTTCCACACATTTCTGTACCTCGCCAGTTTATCAGACGTACAGCAGTATATAATCTGCCGGCAATGTATATATGATTCACCCGGTGTGCAAGGTGAACTTACGAGTGGCATGGGTTTCCGCAGTTGCGTTGAAGCCTATGCCGTATATGTAATCTCGCCCCTTATATTTTCATGGAGCACAGCTGACAACTCTAGTGGTTTAGAAATGTATCTTCATTAGGAAACTGCATGAATTTGCTTTGCCAAAGATTCTAATTTTGTTCTCCTAGCTCTAAACATATTCTGCTAAAAGACGATCAATGTTCTTCAATTAATGGAATTAATAACAACACAAAAAGATCCATTATGTTTCTATGCTTTTAATAATTATTTACTATCCTACTTTTACTGCTTAGTTATAGTTTTTATGTTAATTAATAATTCTGGGTTTGCTTTCTTTACCTTTTTTTGTACTAACCTTTGACCATATAACATGACATAAAATAATCATATGCATTAATATTGTAATAACAAACTTTTTTTTCAGTAGCTTCTGACATTTCATTAACTAAAATATTGACACAAGCATAGAGCCAGGATCATTATGTTGCTGCATTTGTATTTGTTTCATATAATTCAGACAACCTTTTCCTATTTTTAAAACAACATTTTTTATGTGTGATTCGTTATAATTTATTATTAAAAATAAAACTGCCTGAGGACTTTTGTAAAGTAAACTGATTCATTAATATAATTAATTTTGCATTTCTTGTTCATAAATAAAAGCACATATTTTGTTTGCATGCACTCAAATTGAAGCAGGGATTAAACACATAGTTATACCACATTAGAGCATTTTTGCACCTGTATGTTACTTAACGTGAGTTGATACACGCTAATATCCTATTATCTATTTATTTATATATGTGTGTGTGTTTGTTTGTCAGAAATAGAATGCACCACTGTATGAAATTGTTTAAACTGGATATTACATAACGACTAAATTACTTAATTCACAATGGCATCATATATCTCCTTATTTGCTGTTCTATTTCCCACAGGCCCGCATCCTAAAGAGCAATTACGGACACAGATCAAGTTTCCAGTATATAAGCTAAGAGATAGCAGATCATGGAGTGCAGAGCTAATCAGCGGAAATGTCACTTCTTTAGCAATTTCCTTATGTACTGCAGCAACAGCGAGCATTGGGCGCTATGTACTATGTCTGGAAGGGACCTATCGTGGAAGAGCTTTGAGCTTTACATTGGGAAACATTCTTCTTTTGTTCAATCCTTGGTGCCCTGGTAAGCAGTTTTAAAAACAGCCCAAGAAAATGAAATATTAATTGATCCAATTTTTTTTTTATTAAGGGCTAGATTACAAGTGGCATGCTAACTGTTGTACGAGAACGATAAGGGGTATATTGCGGCTCTTTGCATGCATTGGAAATAGAGTACATATTACAAGTTAAAAGTAAAAAAAAGTTGACTTTAATGCTTGTTGGGTAAGTGCGATTTCAAAGCTCTGTTTAACTGTTACGCTAGACTAAAAAGTTACACAAAATACTTTTAAAATACAGTTACACTCATAATAACACTGTCTATTAAATATTAATAAAAAAAAATATTGTCTAAAAAATGTATAAGGTCTCAAAGATATAAGGTCTCAGGTGTTTTCACACTCCATTAAAGTCTATGAGGGAATACATTAATGTGCTTGCGATATTCAAATTTCAGCTTTTTACGTGCTCCGGGATAGAGCTCATGCACAAACATTTTACTTTCCACGTGGGCTACCTGACATGCGCATCCAGATTAGTGTATCCAGATTACTTCTAGTGAAGTTAACGCACGAGCGGGAGCAGTAATTTAAACTCCACACGTAATATAGCTCTAAATGAGCAGAATTATTGAATGTGTCCCTTTGTTCTTGATTGGAAGAAATTAATATAAAAATAGCCAAGATTAAAGGGACAGTCAACCATAGAATTGTTATTGTTTTAAAAGATAGATAATCCCTTTATTACCCATTCCCCAGTTTTGCATAACCAATAGGGATGGGCGAATGTGTAAATTTTCGAATTTCGAATGTAGAACGAATGTTATTACCGAAATTCGAATTCTAAATCTGAATGTCGATAAGAACGAATATTCTTAAAAATTCGAAAATCGAATGTTATTTACAGTTTTCGAATGTCACTTTCGAATTCGAATGTTTATAATTATATCGAATGTCCACATTCGAAATTTCGAATTTAACATTCTATTTAACAAATACTATTCAGAAGTTCAATAGTTCATGTGGTAGGGCGGGAATCTAGTAAATTGATACATAATAGATACAAATATATCATTTTGAATGTTTCCATATAGAATATTGCATAATTCGAATATTACATTTAAAGAAAGCATTAGAAATACTATTACAAACATATAAATTTGAATTTTTCGAATTCGAATATAAATTCAAATTTTTCGAATTCGAATATTTCATAATTCGAATATTACATTTAAAGAAAAAGCATTAGAAATACTATTACAATCTAAATTCAAATTTTTCGAATTCGAATACACGTATTGCATAATTCGAATATTACATTTAACGAAAAAGCATTAGAAATACTATTACAATCTAAATTCGAATTTTTCAAATTTGAATATTGCATAATTCGAATTTTACATTTAAAGAAAAAGCATTAGAAATACTATTACAATCTAAATTCGAATTTTTCGAATTCAAATACACGTATTGCATAATTTGAATATTACATTTAAAGAAAAAGCATTAGAAATACTATTACAATCTAAATTCAAATTTTTCGAATTCGAATGTTGCATAATTCGAATATTACATTTAAAGAAAAAGCATTAGAAATACTATTACAATCTAAATTCGAATTTTTCGAAAAGAATATTTTCGAATGTAATCGTAAAATTCGAAACCGAACATTCGAAAATCAAATGTTAGAATGTTATGTAAACAATCGAAATTCGATTTGAACGAACGAATGTGTTAAAATTCGTGCCGTTTTTTCAAATGTTGCGAAACATTCGCCCATCCCTAATAACCAACACAGTTATATTAATATACTTTTTACCTCTGTGATTACCTTGTATCTAGGAACCTTCTTCCATCCCCCTGATCACATGACTGTGACTGTTTATTATCTATTGTCTTGCAGTTAGCATTGTGTTGTGCTAAATCTTAAATAACCCCCTGTGCCTGAAGACAGTGTTATCTATATGGCCCACATGTACTTTCAGTCTCTTTGTGTTGAAAAGAGATTTAAAAAGACTGTGATAAGAGGCAGCCCTCAAAGGCTTAGAAATTAGCATATGAGCCTACCTATGTTTAGTTTAAACTAAGAATACCAAGAGAAAAAAGCAAATTTGATGATAAAAGTAAATTGGAAAGTTGATTAAAATTAAAAGTTCTATCTGAATAATGAAAGTTTAATTTATACTAGACTGTCCCTTTAATATTACATGGATTAAATGAGACATGATCGTAAATTAAATACTACCAGCTGCTTTGCTCACTACATGCTAGGTTGTTTAACACACTTCTGTGGCATACTTAAAGGGAAAAGCTTTTTTCCCTATACGAACATTGGAATTGGAAATATTCATATTTTCATGTCAGATTGGCGAACTTGAGAATATGCCATAGGGTTTGCACGTGATTAGAGTGTTAGATTTTTTTCCACTTTTTTTTGCTCCATTGACTTCTATGGGGTAATAGGTTATTGCGTGTGTGATATTCTAAGTTTGGCTTTTCACGCTTGTCGTGTTAGCGCACAAGAGAAAACTTTATACTTTCGACTTGTAATACGAAGCTTAATTCTAGCGGAGTCAGTGCTAGAGCAGGAGTGTTAAATAATGCTCCACTTATAACAATAGGTGCTAGCGACACTCTGGCAACATTATCCGATTGGTTGTGCATCCGGTGCGTCACGAACGCACAGACCAATAAGATAATGCAATAAGGGCAGAGGGCAGATACACTCTAGAGCACTCTGTTTTAACCACCTCAACGACCTTTGGGAACCTAACCATGGTTCCCACCCCTCACGATGTTCTTATAAAAGTTATCAGACAATTCTGTCCGAGAACCTGCAAAAACACGTTCTTGATTGGTCTTGTCTCCCTGAGGGACGAGATGTACAACCAATCAGATAATGTTGCCAGTGTGTCGCTAGCACCTTGTCTTGTAACCTTTTAATGTTTGTAAAAATATTAGGGTTGGTTTATAAGGGTAAGTAAACAAACAACAAATGGTTAATACCACACCATCTTGCATTTATGAACTGCATGCATTTAATTGAATATTTCTGTTTAATTATATAAACCATCTCCTAAGAATTGAGGTAGAAACTGATATAAAACAACATTTTATTAATAATGAAACTTACACTTAGAATTAGACATAATAAGGTTGATCACAATAGTTAAATAGATAAATGTATCAAATGAGTTATTTTCATAAAACCCCACAGGGCCCCATTTATCAAACACTAAATCAGCTTTAGGGGTCCATTATTTTAGGCTGTTGTTTAACCTCTACTCTACCTAAAATGTGGTGGAGTAAAATAATCCTGATCCAGTCCGTATGCCGCCCGCTTGCAGCGTGGTTGGATCTTTGATAAAGGGAGCCCATAGACTTTAATGGTGATTTTCTGTGAAAAAGCATTAGATGAGTGTGTCTAAAGGATTTTGATTGACCTCAATGTTTTTGTTTAGCTTTTAGATGACAGTCACACTATACAGATAGGATTATTTAGTGTTATTGAAAAAAACAAAACATTTTGGTGAGCCTGTGCAAATTGTAGCCTTAGTTTCCTGTTCCTAGCTGACAGGAGTGGCACCCGGTGTGGTCTTCTGCTGCTGTAGCCCATCTGCTTCAAGGTTTGACGTTTTGTGCATTCAGAGAGTTACTATTGCCTTTCTATCATCTCGAACCAGTCTGCCCATTCTACTCTGACCTCTGACTCAACAAGACATTTTCGTCCACACAACTGCCGCTCACTTTATATTTTCTCTTTTTGGACCATTCTCTGTAAACCCTAGAGATGGTTGTGTGTAAAAGTCCCAGTAGATCAGCAGTTTTTGAAATACTCAGACCAGCCCGTCTGGCACCAACAACTAATCCATGTTCAAAGTCATTTAAATCCCCTTTCTTCCCCATTCTGGTGCTCGGTTTGAACTTCAGCAAGTTGTCTTGACCACGTCTAGATGCCTAAATGCATTGAGTTGCTGCCATGTGATTGGCTGATTAGCAATTTGTGTTACCAAGCAATTAAACAGGTGTACCTAATAAAGTGGCTGGTGAGTATATATATATATATATATAAAAATATATATACTGTAAATAAATATAAATATATATATATATATATATATATATATATATATAAATATTAGCAACAGGAGAGCACTCTCACTTACAAATACAATGTGCCAGGGTGCATGCAAAAAAATGAATAGTATCAATGAACAAATGGCTGCACTCACTGGTCCTTTTCAATCAAAAATATTTATTTCTGTGACGTTTCGGGGACCGTATCCCCTTCCTCAGGAGGAAGGGGATACGGTCCCCGAAACGTCACAGAAATAAATATTTTTGATTGAAAAGGACCAGTGAGTGCAGCCATTTGTTCATTGATACTATATATATATATATATATATATATATATATATATATATATATATCAGAGCATGTACTACAAGAAAAAAAACAGTACACCAAAATAAGTGCACCTTGTAAAAAGATAGGGAATAAAGCACTCTTTTAAAGTCAGTATAAACAGTATTTATTGCTCTTTAAATAATAGAGCTATATAACATATCCAATGTATTGGAGTACTGACGGCTGTTAATTTAAAAAAACACTGTATATAATTCAAAATACACTGTATCAATATCAAGTCACGTGACTAAAACAATGTACCACTGCATGAAAAATAGCAACACACAGAAAAGATGAACTTTCAATCTAAAAGAAAAAAGCGCAAACAGGACTCAAGTGCAATAAAACACACAGTGGCACCAGCGCTCTAAAATTCACACTTACAATGTTTATTAATAATAAAAGCACTTAGAAACAATCATCAGCAAACGGCTTCCGTTTTTTAAGCCCCCAATACTCAGCTGCTCGAAACCACTCTCCCTTCTGTGGTAATACAGTCTGTTTCCCATGTCCACCGGAACTTAGAAAGTTTTAGGAGAGATTTGCTGCTCAAGCTACGGAAGCCCTGTATGTCCAAGAAAAGCAAGCGTATTCCTCTTGAACACTTGGGACTATGGATCCTCTAAATGGTCACAAGTCCTCAATGATTACCCCAACGCGTTTCATCTGCTACCGTGCAGACTTCCTCAAGGAGAATAGTAAGTATCGTAATGCCGGATTACCTAGAATCACTTTAATAAAAACCCTCCATTGTCATTCTATTGGTTATTGGCCTTTCTGTTAAATCGTCAAATGATACCACAGGGTCCTAAAACCCCAACCCCTAAAACACATACGGAAGAAATCTAAATAATTAAAATACACACTATTACATATATATACATCAAATCCCTAATAATTATACATATTTCATATGGCGACCAAACAATTAATCCATATACAATTAATTATACATATTTCATATGGCGACTAAACAATTAATCAATATTCTAAACACATTAAAAATATAAATACATATATAGATCTATATAATCTAGGTAATCCGGCATTACAATACTTACTATTCTCCTTGAGGAAGTCTGCACGGTAGCAGATGAAACGCGTTGGGGTAATCGTTGAGGACTTGTGACCATTTAGAGGATCCTTAGTCCCAAGTGTACTAAGAGGAATACGCTTGCTTTTCTTGGACATACAGGGCTTCCGTAGCTTGAGCAGCAAATCTCTCCTAAAACGTTCTATGTTCCGATGGACATGGGAAACAGACTGTATTACCACAGAAGGGAGAGCGGTTTCAAGCAGCTGAGTATTGGGGACTTAAATAACGGAAGCCGTTTGCTGATGATTGTTTCTAAGTGCTTTTATTATTAATAAACATTGTAAGTGTGAATTTTAGAGCGCTGGTGCCACTGTGTGTTTTATTGCACTTGAGTCCTGTTTGCGCTTTTTTCTTTTAGATTGAAAGTTCCTGCTCTACTGCAAGTGGTATGAAGGATACATTTGGCAAATAAGCAGCAGAGGTCTCAAGTGGGATATAGATTATTTCATCCGGAGGTGGTAATATATATTTTTTATATTTTTGTTGTATATATTTGGGTCATTCTTTTTTCAATAGAAGGAGTTATTTTTTCTCATATTGGTATATACCAGTTTGTTATCTCTAATTGGTTTAAAATTGGTTATATGTGTTATTTTTGTTAATTTTAGAAGTTAAGTGAGTGAGTCAGCTAAAAAACATTATTTATATTTCCAAAGAGTGTTAGCGCCATTGCATTTCTCTGTGTGTGTTTTACACAGAAAAGATGAGCATAGCTAGTATAAAAATGCTCAGTGCATAAAAACAGCATAAAGTTTGAAACAAATGAACACCATAAATTGCTTACACTACACCCAGTCTGCAAACAGAACCCTTGTTGAACACAAGGGCTAATTCTGGGCAGGGTAGTAATGGGGATCTAAGCATGGCAATACGGTGTTAAATGTAGCTATTTATGCACACATTTATATTCAATACGGCATACCACTCAATCAGCAACATATATTCAAAACATATTACAATACAATTTGATGTATGGATTCAGGCAGGTAAGTAACAGTTCCAAGATATGGACAGTGAGTGTTCTCTGGCACCCAGGTCGACTAACACGACCCTCCACTTTGCGTATGTGCCAAAAAGTCAATACCACAGTTATTGTGTCACTTATCTGTACTTTGAGTTCAACTGTAATCCAATCTTACGATCCTGGAATCAAAAGATCCTGTTGCAAGGTAATCCTTATGAGATGGTGCATCCGTAATTGCCATATAGGCCCAGACCAACGCCAGCCCATGTACTGTGTGAGTCAAAGTGCTCTTAGCGTGCAGGTACGTCATGTAATGTGAAGATCCCCATTACTACCCTGCCCAAAATTAGCCCTTGTGTTCAACAAGGGTTCTGTTTGCAGCCGGGGTGTAGTCTGAGCAATTTATGGTGTTCATTTGTACAAGCGCTAAACTTGGCGCATGCTAACAGCCATGATAAACCCCTTTTTGCTTGCACATAACTGTTAGCTCTCCACTCGTAATCTAGCCTTATAAATTGTAAGAAGCTATCATCCCCATATCGGAAAGGAAAACATATTTTCTCACAAAAAGCACAAAAACATTTCTAGTTCTGAAGTTATTTTTTTTACTATTACAAGTGTTGTTCACATTAATATGGTAGCATCTATTTTCTTTATTACTTTATTAATTTAAAGGGGCACTTGAAAACTGTTATAACTGTTGTTATTTTTTTTTAAAAAATAGATAATCCATTCCCCAGCTTTGCATGTCAAACATTGTTAAATTATTATACTTTATGACCTTTAAATTTGGCTGTTTCTAAGCCCTGCAGCCTGCCATTATCTTAATGCTTTTTACAATTTTTTAATACAGCCAGCAGTGTTAGTGCTCACTTCCGTGGAGAATGATAGTGGCTATACAAGAACCAGCATTGATTGGCTATGATGCAAGATTGTAAAAAGTACTGAGATAAGGGGCAGTCTGAATGGGGCTTAGATACAGGTAACCATAGACGTAAAAAGTATATAATTGTAACAGTGATGGTTATGCAAAACTGGGGAATGGGTGATAAACAATTTTCAAGTAGGCTATCCCTTTAAGGCTCTGTTTTATTTAAGAGAGAGTCTTCTAAGTTGAAAAGTCTGTGATTTTATGCATTTCCAGATGATGATGTCTTTCTGGATGATGAAGTTCAGAGACAAGAGTATGTGATGAATGAACATGGCATTTTGTATCAAGGAAGTAAAGACTTTATTCAAAGCCAGCCATGGAATTTCGGACAGGTATTGATTCCTTTACATTTCTTAATTAAACTTAATGTTTCATTTATTATTTATGACATAATCGTGGAATTTAAAATGCACACAGTACATACACTCAGCCAGATTACGAGTTTTGCGTTATGAGTGGCTCGCTACTAACTTGCAAGTTATTTCCACCGCTCACCTTTAATAGCGCTGCTATTACAGGTTTGCAAAAAAACGGCGTTTGTGGACAATATGGCAGCATTGAGCTCCATACCGCACACAAATACCAGCGCTGCTTTGAGCTGCTTTGACGTACTTGTGCACGATTTCCCCATAGACATCAATGGGGAGAGCCGGCTAAAAAAAAGCCTAACACCTGCAATGACGGTGCGTAAAGCTCTGTAAAGCAGCCCCATTGATGTCTATGGGGAAAGGAAATGTATGTTTAAACCTAACACCCTAGCATAAACCCTGAGTCTAAACACCCCTAATCTGCCACCCCCGACATCGCCGACACCTACATTACACTTATTAACCCCTAATCTGCTTCCCCCAATGTCCCCGCCACGTACCTACACTTATTAACCCCTAATAAGTGTATGTAGGTGGTGACAAAATTGGGGGCAGCAGATTAGGGGTTAACCCCTTAATGACCGGACCATTTTTCAATTTTCTTACCCTTAATGACAATGGCTATTTTTACATTTCTGCAGTGTTTGTGTTTAGCTGTAATTTTCCTCTTACTCATTTACTTTACCCACACATATTATATATCGTTTTTCTCGCCATTAAATGGACTTTCTAAAGATACCATTATTTTCATCATATCTTATAATTTACTATAAAAAAATATAAAATATGAGGAAAAAATTGAAAAAAAAAACACACTTTTTCTAACTTTTACCCCCAAAAGCTGTTACACATCTACAACCACCAAAATAAACCCATTCTAAATAGTTTCTAAATTTTGTCCTGAGTTTAGAAATACCCAATGTTTACATGTTCTTTGCTTTTTTTGCAAGTTATAGGGCAATAAGTACAAGTAGCACTTTGCTATTTCCAAACCCCTTTTTTTCAAAATTAGCGCTAGTTACATTGGAACACTGATATCTTTCAGGAATCCCTGAATATCCCTTGACATGTATATATTTATATTTAGTAGACAACCCAAAGTATTGATCTAGGCCCATTTTGGTACATTTCATGCCACCATTTCACCGCCAAATGCGATCAAGTCAAGTTGACTTTTTCACAAATTTTTTTCACAAACTTTAGGTTTCTCGCTGAATTTATTTACAAACAACTTGTGCAATTATGGCATAAATGGTTGTAAATACTTCTCTGGGATCCCCTTTGTTCAGAAATAGCAGACCTATATGGATTTGGCGTTGCTTTTTGGTAATTAGAAGGCCGCTAAATGCCGCTGCACACCACACGTGTATTATGCCCAGCAGTGAAGGGGTTAATTAGGGAGCTTGTAGGGAGCTTTTAGGTTTAATTTTAGCTTTAGTGTACTGTAGTAGACAACCAAAATTATTGATCTAGGCCCATTTTGGTATATTTCATGCCCCCATTTAACCGCCAAATATAATCAAATTAAAAAAAAAACTAAAATGTTTCAAAATTTTAGGTTTCTGACTGAAATTATTTACAAACAGCAATTATGGCACAAATGGTTGTAAATGCTTCTCTGGGATCCCCTTTGTTCAGAAATAGCAGACATATATGGCTTTGGTGTTGCTTTTTGGTAATAATAAGGCCGTTAAATACTGCTGCGCACCACACTTGTAATATGCCCAGCAGTTAAGGGGTTAATTATGTAGCTTGTGGGGTTAATTTTGAGCTTTAATGTAGAGATCAGCCTCCCACCTGACACATCCCACCCCCTTATCCCCCCCTGACCCCCCTCAAACAGCTCTCTTCCCTCCCCACCTCACAATTGTCACCGCCATCTTAAGTACTGGCAGAAAGTCTGCCAGTACTGAAATAAAAATATATTTTTTTAATTTTTTTTATTTTTTGTCATACAGTCTGCAGTGATGGATCCCCCCTTACCCCACAACCTCCCTGATCCCCCCATACATCTTTCTAACCCTCCCCCTCTATCTATTTGCCGCCATCTTGGGTACTGGCAGCTGTCTGCCAGTACCCAATTTGCTCCCCAAAATATTTTTTTTTACTTTTAAATATAAAATGTTTGTTTTCTGTAGTGTAGCTGGCCCCCCTAAATAATCTACATCCCTCCCAGATCCCTTACTAAAAAACAGAGATGCCCCTGCATCTACATCGATCTTTTTATTTTCAAGATGACTGTATATTTCCCGCCCCCCCCCCCCCCGCCGCAACCGCAGCACCGGGTAATGCAAACAGGATATTGTGCGATCGGTTGGGGTATCAACACCTAGGGGCATAATTAGAAATAGCAGCTCCCACCCACCAACTTGTTTGTGCACATACACAGCCGATGCAGATGGGGCCACAGAGTGGCCCTTTCTGTATCGGTATGTGAAATGGGTGATTGTAGTGATGCCTCAATATTGAGGCATCACTACAATCCCTTGTAAGCAGCTGGAAGCGATTGTGATCGCTTCCAGCACTTAAGACAACAGAGGACGTGCCAGGTACGTCAACTGTCATTAAGGGAAGTTTTTTCTGTGACGTACCTGGTACGTCCTCTGTCATTAAGGGGTTAATAATATTTAACTAGTGTTTGCAATGCGGGAGTGCAACGGTTTAGGGGTTAATATGTTTATTATAGTGGCGGCGATATCCGGGGTGGCAGATTAGGGGTTCATAATTTTATTTTATTTTAATGTTTGCAATTCAGGAGGGCCTCGGTTTAGGGGCTAATAGGTAGTTTATGGGTGTTAGTGTACTTTGTAACACTTTAGTTATGAGTTTTATGCTACAGCTTTGTAACGTAAAACTCATAACTACTGACTTTAAGGTGGCGGTACAGATCTTGTAGTTATAGGCTGTACCACTCACTTTTTGGCCGGACAGGCAAACTCGTAAAACCGGCGCTATGGAAGTCCCATTGAAAAAGGTCTTTTTGAAAGGTGCGGTAGTTACGTTGCGTGATGGCCAAAAAGTTGTGCCGTACAGCTATACCTACAACACCTGTAATACCAGCGGTAGTGAAAAAGAGCCATAACGCTGCTTTTTCACAATAACGCAAAACTCATAATCTAGCCAACTGTATTTTAATATAGAAAAAGAAGAACACAGAGGCGCCCAATGGCCTAATACCAAAATGACAAGGCGGAAACAGAATTTGTAAGAAATATACTCACAAATATAATGCACCAGAAGGTGCAAGGAGACAGACTAGAACCTCACTGTTGCCCAGCAAATTGAACAGACTCAGCCAGATATTCTGTGATAATCTTCGCCTATGGGGTCCACCAGGTTCCTAAATAAAGGGATACAGAGTCAACATAGCCCAGCACAGTATGTACAAATGTGTGTGTATATAAGGACTATGCAAACTTACATATTACAAAGCACCTTCAGGTACAATAATCACAAGCTGGGACTTCTCAGCCGCCCAGCTGACTGTTTCCAGGATACCAACAGACAAAATAGTTCCCAAACCAGATCCAGAGATATGTAGGATCCCAAAATGATATACAGCAGCAAGTGTATTGATTAAAATAGTACTTTATTAAAAGAAACGCGTTTCTCAGCCTCTATGGGGCTGTTTCCTCAGGCTAATGAATACAAAAATGAGCATACACTTGCTATATAAAACACATAAACCCAGCTGATAGGTAGAATATTGATTGAGAACATGTGTGTCCAATCTAATTAACACAGTTACCATGGATACTCTAGTACACATACAAACTGACAACCCTGGTGAAGTTATCTTATATAAGGTGAAATAAAATCGTGATAAATGCAATCTAGTTCATCAAACATTGTTTCAGTGGTTTCAATTCATAGTCAATCCTAATGTATTCCTAATGTATTCCTCCATTACCATACTAGGCCCCACATATGTATATTCCTTCTGCCTGTGGTTCAAGTTCTGATATCATGTGACACAAACCCTTGCAAGTGTGTGCATAATAAAGCACATTACAAGTGGAGTGCAATCAAAATCTCAGGGTGCAACCTTGCACAAAGAATAATGCACTATCTTGTGTTACATGTGGATGGTTAAATATTTTATCTAAAACATCTTAACACAGCTGAAAACATTCTAGAGTGCCCTATACATTTAATGGATAGCACAAGGAACACTATTTGAGAGCTGATTGCGCTCATATAACAAATGGCAAATGTTGTGCTCGAGCACAATTAAAAATAGCTCTGTAGAAAGTAGAGATTTTGGAGATTTGAAGTAAACCATTATCACTTGCTAGTTTGCTAAAAAAACACCTGAAAATAAAAAGTTTTAAAAATAAATAATATATATAAATAAAATACAAAGGAAATATAAGTTTTAATTTATATTTACACTTAACACGTATGAAACAATGGTTTTTAATAAATAAATATTTTGTGGTATAATTAAAATGATATGGTATATGACAAGGGCTGGGAAGGGACCGAAGGTGTATGTGTGTGTAATATATATATATATATATATATATATATATATATATATATATATATATATATATATATATATATATATATACATTTGTATGTAAAAGTTTAGGCACCCCTGACAATTTCCATGATTTTCATTTATAAATAATTGGGTGTTTGGATCAGCAATTTCATTTTGATCTATCAAATAACTAAAGGACACAGTAATATTTCAGTAGTGAAATTAGGTTTATCGGATTAACAGAAAATGTGCAATATGCATCCAAACAAAATTACACAGGTGCATACATTTGGGCACCCTTGTCATTTTGTTGATTTGAATACCTGTAACTACCTAGCACTGATTAACTGGAACACACAATTGGTTTGGTGAGCCCATTAAGCCTTGAACTTCATAGACAGGTGCATCCAATCATGAGAAAAGGTATTTAAGGTGGCCAATTGCAAGTTGTTGTTCTCTTTGACTCTCCTCTGAAGAGTGGCAACATGGGGGCCTCAAAACAACTCTTAAATGATCTGAAAACAAAGATTGTTCAACATTATGGTTTAGGGGAAGGCTACAAAAAGCTATCACAGAGATTTAAGCTGTCAGTGTCCACTGTGAGGAACATAGTGAGGAAATGGAAGACCACAGGCACAGTTCTTGTTAAGGCCAGAAGTGGCAGGCCAAGTAAAATATTGGAAAGGCAAAGGATGGTGAGAACGGTCAAAAACAGCCCACAGACCACCTCCAAAGACATACAACATCATCTTGCTGCAGATGGTGTCACTGTGCATCGTTCAACAATTCAGCGCACTTTGCACAAGGAGAAACAATTTCAGTGCATAAACATTTGTACTCACAAAGCTGGCAGCATTTGATTGTGCTGATTCATACGGTCTGGGAACTTTCAGTGTCCCAGCTTACTGACTCCAGGAAGGAGTAATCACCCACAAGTAGCTGTCGGTTCAGGATACACAGGCTTCAAAAAGGGATAATCACCCACAGTGGCTACTGGTTTAGGATACACAGGATGCACTGGAATCAGTTGTGCCTCCAATTAAAAACTATAATTAAAAATTAAAAATAAATTAAGGGAACAACAAAGTTGTTGTGATATAACAAAACTGCTACGTGTTTCTCAGCTATAAGTGCTGTTTTATCAGGCATGTTTGTCTAATGCTTAACAATCTTTTAAAACCTTTGTAGCCATCACAAATTAGTAATTAACATACAAGTGATTTTCACACCTGTATAATATGTAACAGAAAATATAACAGACCAATCACAACTCTATTAATCCTCTATTATCACATCTGATATATGACACAATATTTTAACCCTGTTTACACATAAAAATAGTATTGTACCTTTGCTGAATTGGAAAGAAACCAGCAGTAAAGTGTAAGAAGGATAATTCCCATATTATATTATACTAGTGTTAAATCCCATGTTCACGGGCCAAAATGTCTCCAACTCCCTCCCCCCTCCCTCATTTACCCACCTCTCCATCCAAAAAAAACCCTATCCACTCAGATCCCCTCTCCTTCATCCCCTTCCCTCCTTCACAAACCCCCCCCCCCCTGCCGTTTTCAACAATTTCTGCAGCGCAACAGTCCCACCCGCTCCTGTCCCCTCCCTCTATCCCTTTATCTCTATCCCTCTATCTCTATCCCTCTCCCTCTATCTATCCCTATCCCTCTATCCCTATCACTCTATCCCTATCCCTCTATCCCTATCTCTCCCTCTATCTCTATCTCTCCATCTATCCCTATCCCTCTATCCATCTATCCCTTTATCCCTATCCCTCTATCTCTATCCCTCTATCCATCCATCCCTCTATCTCTCTATCCATGTATCCATCTATCCATATATCCATATCCCTCTATCCCTATCCCTCTATCTCTATCCCTCTATCCCTACCCCTCTATCTCTATCCATCTAGCCCATTATCCATCTATCTCTATCCCTCTATCCCTATCCCTCTATCCATCTATCCCTCTATCCCTATCCCTCTACCCATCTATCACTCTTTTCTTATTCCTCTATCCCTTTCCCTCTATCCCTATCGCTCTATCCCTATCCCTCTATCCCTATCTCTCCCGCTATCTCTATCTCTCAATCTATCCCTATCCTTCTATCCATCTATCCCTCTATCTCTATCCCTCTATCCATCCATCCCTCTATCCATCCATCCCTCTATCTCTCTATCCCTGTATCCATCTATCCATATATCCATATCCCTCTATCCCTATCCCTCTATCCATCTATCCCATTATCCATCCATCTCTATCCCTCTATCTCTATCCCTCTATCCATCTATCCCTCTATCCATCTAGCCCTCTATCCTATCCCTCTATCCATCTATCAATCTATCCTTATCCCTCTATCCCTTTCCCTCTTTCCCTATCTCTCTATCCATCTATCCCTCTATATCTCTATCACTGTATCCATCTATCCCTATCTCTCTATCCATCTATTCCCCTATCCTTATCCCTCTATCCTTATCCCTCTTTCCATCTAACCCTCGATCCCTATCCCTCTATCTCTATCCTTCTAACTCTCTCCCTATCCCTCTATCCCTATCTATCTATCTATCTATCTATCTATCTATCTATCTATCTATCTATCTATCTATCCCTATCCATTTAGCCATCTATCCCTATCCATGTTTCCCTCTATCCTTAAATCCATCTATCCCTATCCCTCTATCCATCTATCTCTATCCCTCTAACTCTCTCCCTATTCCTCTTTCCCTATCCATCTAGCCCTCTATCCATCTATCCCTATCCATCTTTCCCTCTATCCCTAAATCCATCTATTCCTATCCCTCTAAACATCTATCCCTATCCCTCTATCTCTATCCAGCTATCCCTCTATCTCTATCCCTCTATTCCTATCTCTATCCCTCTATCCATCTTTCCCTATCCCTCTATCTCAACATTTTTTTTTATATTATGCTATATGAAGAACATTTGAATGTGAAATATTTAGAATATGCGACCCGGTTTGTGCACAAGTAGGGTGTTGTTTTTTTCCACTTCTTTTGCTCCTTTGCCTTCATTATACCTCATTTTGTTTCATTTTAATCAGTATCTATAATTAAAGGACCAGTCAATACAGTAGAATTGCATAATCAACAAATGCATGATAAGAAGACAATGCAATAGCACTTAGTTTGAATTTCAAATGAGTAGTAATTTTTTTTTAAATAAATTGCAAAGTTATGTCTATTTCCACTCCCCCTGTATCATGTGACAGCCATCAGCCAATCACAAATGCATATACGTATATGCTGTGAATTCTTGCACATGCTCAGTAGGAGCTGGTGACTCAAAAAGTGTAAATATAAAAAGACTGTGCACATTTTGTTAATGGAAGTAAACTGGAAAGTTGTTTACAATTACATGATCTATCTGAATCAGGAAGTTTAATTTTGACTTGTGTCCCTTTAAAACCAGAAAGATATCCCTAATATTTACAGATGCCCCATAGAATAATCTATTAGTAAAGTTGTATGGGTGAGGTATCTAAAGGATTAGTGTATCTAAACATACATTTATTATTTATTTCATAATGACAATATAAACACGTTTTGTAATAGCCTCAATGTAATTAATGTGCACAACTAATGAGGTTTTTGACAAGTTAGTTATTAAAGCTCAGAACTGTCAGCCTTTGGATAGCTCATTTACCAGTCATTTCGTATAGCCTGACAAACTGTTACAAAAACTTTGTATTTGTTCATGGTGGAAACAAAACAATATGTTCAGTTAAAAGCAGACCAGAACTATAGAGTTTTTCATTTTGTATAATTAATTTTAAAGCATTAGAAATTTGTGCAGGTCTTTCAAAAGAAAAATTTAAAAAATATTGACCAAAAAAAGTGGAAAGTTGCAGTAAAAGCTTAATAGTCAACAGCAATTGAGTTTGATGACGATTTTTTATTTTTAACTCCAATTCCTCCTCTAGGGAAATAAGAAACATAGATTATTTGCAAGTCATTATAATAAGGACACTAAAAACTTAGCTACAAATTTCCCTTAGCAGCTCCAATTTAGTGACACGATCAAACTCACAATCCTATTGTACAGTTAACTATATAGCTAACTAATCAATATCAGCATTTGATGACTATTTCCTTTGACCAGCCACCAGGGAATTTCTGACCCAGATTTTTGTAGAACAGGTCCCTTTATTATAGAGGAACCAACGTTATAGCTGCTTAACCCTAACCACAATCCCACCTCACCACAACTAAAAAATATACAGAGAGTTTGCAACTAATACTAACCCTACCTCATACTTGGTCAAGTAGTGCAGTTGATGGTAATCTATAGTAAATACTCCCACTAAATCATAACTCTGCTTGTTACCACTCATCAATATCCCCTACTTGATCCCTTCTCATGCAAGCAACAAAATAGAAATAAAAACATGAATAGATAAATGAATAAATAAGTAAATAGAAAGTGACCCTTAAATTTAATCACATGAATGTTCTGTTGAAGAATTGTCTTTCTTCAGACTTTTCTGGCCAAATGCCTCCAGTCCAGTTGTTTTAGACAGATGTTAGGTATTGGAGGGAATTTGTTTGTTATCCTCATCATGTCCTGCTTCCTCAAAGGAATTCCTCACTGTTGTTAATACAAAATAAAACACTTTTAATTGGATAACCTGGTTACCAATAATAATTGCAGGCAACTCACTGTCAAAACTCTAGTTAATCAAAGTCTATTTTAGAAAACCTACCCACCTATTTCTTGTAAGAATATTTAAGCTCATCTAAAAATACTTCAAACTTTTCTTTTGCTTGAGCATAAATAGTTTATTCCCTATATTATTTTTTTATGAACAAAAGAATAGTTCATTTGATTTTCACATGACATTAAGTTTATGCTATAGTGTGCTCTTAACCAGCTAGTTATTTAATTTTGAAAAAAATAATAATAATGGTATACATGGCTTCTTCTTACTATATGTGATCTTATTTTAGTTTGAAGATGGTGTAGGTGATATTTGCCTGAAGATTCTAGATATGAGCCCAAATTTTCTGAAAAATCCTTCTGATGATTGTGCTCGAAGAGGAGATCCTGTGTACGTCAGTAGAATTATTTCAACCATGGTGAGCATCAATGTATTTACTTGCCAATAAAACTAAGTGAAACACTGATGTTAATGATCTGTTTTGGTTTATTGGCTTTATATGCTTAAGGCAGATACTTAATGTGACTTTTGATTTATGCCTTATTATAACTATAAAACAAAATAAGGCTATAACAGCCATTGTTAATTACAACAAACAAATGATCTAATAAATGCCAATGTATTTACAAGGTAATCATTGTGCTATATTTATAGTGATACAGCGGACAATAAAATCTAAATTATTTAAAGAAATAAGGAAATGAAAACTAACCTTTCATGAATAGGGCAGACAATACAATAATAAAAAAAAATCTTTCCAATGTTACTTCTTTCTCAGGTGAGTACAAATGTCCTGAGAACTAGATGTGTAACACTGACCTAGATTCAGTAACACTTGTTGAGGAAACTAATATATCACCTAAAGAAAATTGCAACTTCGACATTCCAAAATTTATAAAGATTTGTACTGGCCCCTCATAACATCTGAGAACTGCAAGTTCATTTCTACTATACTCAATGCAGCCGCAAGTATCTAGCAACCATTCATGTCTTATCCCATAGAACAAGTCTCACAGGAAACTCCAAAAATGTATTTTGTGATTCAGATAGAACATACAATTTTAATCAACTTTCCAATTTACTTCTATTATGAAATGTACATTTTTCCCTTGTTATCTTTTACAGAAGGAACATTGGAAGCTAGCTGAACACATTTAGTTAGCCAATCACACTAGTGCAGGATATGTGCATTTTTTTTCAACAAGGGATATTAAAGGGACAGTCTACACCAGAATTTTTATTGTTTTAAAAGATAGATAATCCCTTTATTACCCATTTCCCAGTTTTGCATAACCAACACAGTTATAATAATATACTTTTAACCTCTGTGATTATCTTGTATCTAAGCCTCTGCAAACTGCCCCTTTTTTCTGTTCTTTTGACAGACTTGCAGTCTAGCCAATCAGTGCCTGCTCCCAGATTACTTCACGTGCACGAGCACAGTTTTATCTATATGATATATGTGAACTAACACCCTCTAGTGGTGAAAAATTGTTAAAATGAAATCTGAAAGAGGTGGGCTTCAAGGTCTAAGAAATTAGCATATGAACCTCCTAGGTTAAGCTTTCAACTAAGAATACCAAGAGAACAAAGCAAAATTGGTGATAAAAGTAAATTGGAAAATTGTTTAAAATTACATGCTCTATCTGAATCATGAAAGTTTATTTTGGCCTAGACTGTCCCTTTAAGAGAACAAAGCACATTTGAAAATAGAAGTAAATTTAGAAGTGTCCTAAAATGACATGCTCTGTCTGAATCATGAAAGTTTCATTTTGACTTTCCTATCCCTTTAAAATCTTACAAGATAAGCAAATTAGAACTATAAAAAATATTTCTAATCATTCCTTGGAAGAGCTGCAAGCTCCATTATAATCAGTTCCATCATAATCAGCATAGCAACATCTCTATTTCAATTGTGAACGTCTCTAGAACAAGCTCCACTGTTAAAGTGAAAGTAAATCCTAGCGTTTTACAAACGCTAGGATTTACTATTGAAACAATCCCTCTATCCACATTTTCACCTCTTAGCCAATAGCAGTGTGGTAAATCTGGCTCCCATGGGTGCCAAGTCGGATATACCGCATGGCTATTGGCTAAGAGGTGAAAACGTCACCTCTTAGCCAAAAAAGTTTTTAGCTGTGGGCTGCTGTAGCAGCTAAAAACGGCGATTGATTGAATCAAATAAAGGAGCTTTCTACATGAAATATCTTATACTTCATGAATGAAAGTGCCCTTTATTTGTTTCAATAGTAAATCCTAGCGTTTGTAAAATGCTAGGATTTACTTTCACTATAAGGATATTGGGATCACAAGACCAACTTACAAATACTACTAACACAGAAAAAAAGACCCCTTCTACAATGTCCAATCTAACATAGGCACAAAATGAAAAAAGTGAAGAAAACAAATTAATAAGGGAGCTATGAAATATTTAACTATTGTTCAGCAAAGAATGACAAGAGAGAATATTAAACAGGAAAGTTGTATTTTTATCTGTATGCTCTTTCAGAGTCATGAAAGTTTAGTTTGGAAATCTATACCCCTTTTAGAGAATCAAGTCTCCCCGTTTTACTAAAAATGTAAATCATATTACTCTGTAGATCATTGTAAAAGGGCATAAATCTTTTTTTTTTATTTCATGATTCAGATAGCAAGGAGCCACATGCACGATTTAGCTGAAAACTTTAGGTGAGCAAATGACAAGATGCATATATGTGCAGCCACCAATCAGCAGCTAGTTCCCACTGCATTGCTGCTCATTTGCCTACCTAGGTATGATTTTTAAAATAAAGACACCATGAGGACTAAGCAAATAAGATAATAGAAAAAAAATTGCAAAATTGTTCAAAATGGTATGCTCTATCTAAATCATAAAAGAAAAAAAAATATGTTTAATGTCCCTTTAACTCATAAAATGAATTTGATTAATAAAGCCTCAAACAGAATCCTTTGCAAATAAAGGGTTTGTGTTTTTACCCCCTGAGTCTCAGTTGTGTAATTTATTCAATAAAAAACGACCTTGTGCTTTATTAAACAAACAGTTAAATAAACAGTGTTTTTTATTTATAATTTAGGAATCTGGTGTGCATGAAGGATTTATTGGCTTTTCTTATTAGGAAATCTCCTTTCATTTTTATTTTAAGGAATAAACCCTTATTTTTGTATACAAACAGATAAATTCTAATGATGACCTCGGAGTGTTAGAATCCTGTTGGGATCAGTTTTTTAGAAATGGTGCTAACCCAAACACATGGAACGGGAGTGTAACTATCCTACGGCTTTGGCACAGAAGCAATTGTAGGCCTGTTAGATATGGACAGTGCTGGGTTTTGGCTGGTGTCATGTGCACAGGTAAATTAATTACAGTTTTGAACATTACTTTTTTGTTTTAAATGATGGAACCATTAAAGTAGTCAAATTAAAACACAATAGATCTGCACAGTAAGGACCCCTAATTGTATTAATTTAATTGTTGTTTACTATTAAAGGGGCATGAATGAATTATACAATTCTCTTCTTTAGATCGTTGTATTATTGCATGAATGGCTCTTGGAAAGTTTGTGTTTAATCCATGGAAAGAGATTAAAGACAAAGTTATGTTTGTACACTGCCAACCTGTTCTTCAGCGAGAAACAGCAGGTGATTGGTGGATACATATTTATGACACTCCTGATTATCCCACCAGATGGGCATTGCTCCCGAGCACAACCGTTGCAATGTTTTAACACATCGAACTTATTATTTATGCAATGATACAATGATCTAACAAATAGATCAATGTCCCTTTAAGTATGGCAATGCCTGCTCAGTTTTGGTTTAGTTTACTCCTTGTAATTGTTTTTTCAGTAATGCGATTCCTGGGTATTCCAACCCGTGTAGTAACCAACTTTGAATCTGCTCATGATACCAACTGTTCTCTGACCGTTGATGAGTATTACGATGAAACTGGAAGAAAAATAGAATCTGCTGAAACAGACAGTGTCTGGTGAGTGATGAATAAGGGAAGTGCATCTTAAAAAAGAAGAATCTATCTATAAATTCCTTTAAAGGGACACTCAAGTCAAAATAAACATTTATGATTCAGAACGATTATGCAGTTTTAAGACACTTTCCAAATAACTTCCATTATCACATTTTTCACATTCTTTTTATATTCACACTTTATGGGGATCAAGATCCTACTGAGCATGTGCCCAAGCTCACAGGGTATACGTATACTAGTCTGTGATTGGCTGATGTCTGTCACATGATACAGGAGAGAAAATCTACTGCTCATTTGAAATTCAGAGTAGATGTTATTGCCTTGTCTTTTTTATTAGGTACATGTTAAATATGCAATTCTACTGCATTGAGTGGTCCTTTAATGCAGGGTCAATGCTTTATCTAACTGCTCTTGATCTTATTTTCCCATCATCGTTGATAAATTAGCACTTCTACATAGAGCTGACTATTTTTTTGTATATGCATATTATCATATTTTGCATGTTATATTTTTATAATGCAATAGCAAATCATACATACCATGATTTTGGTATATTTCATGCCACCATATCCCCGCCAAATGCAATCACATTAAAAAATTGTACATTTTTTCACAAACTTTGGGTTTCTTACTGAAATTATTTACATACTGCTTGTGCAATCATGGCAAAAATGGTTGTGAAAGTTTCTCTGGGATCCCCTTTGTTCAGAAATAGCAGGCATATATGGCTTTGCCATTGCTTTTTGGTAATTAGAAGGCCGCTAATTGCAGCTGTGCACCACACCTCTATTATTCCCAGCAGTGAAGGGGTTAATTAGGTAACTTAAAAGGTTAATTTTAGCTTAAATGTAGAGATTACCCTCCCACCTGACACTTCCCAACCCCTGATCTCTACCTGATCCCTCCGAAACAGCTCTCTTCCCACCCTCACCCCCCACTGGTCAACCTTATCTCAGGTACTGGCAAACATTCTGCCAGTATGAAAATTTAAGGCACTTTTTTTATAAAATAAATTTCAGTTTATTTTTATATTTTGTGCAGTGTAGGATCCCTCCTTACCCCCCAACCTCCCTAATCCCCCCCAACTGCTCTCTAAACCTCCCCTTCTAACTATTAGCTACCATCTTAGGTACTGCAGCTGTCTGCCAGTACCAATAAACCATTTTTTTCTTTTAAAAAAACATTTTTAAATATTTTTTTATTATTATTTTTATTATTTTCTGTAGCATAGTGTCCCCGCCACCATTAGTTAGGGCCCCCACATCCCTTTTACTGTAGTGTATCTGCCCCATCCCTCCCTGTCCCTTTATTTTTTGTTTTCTGTAGCGTAGGGCCCTCGCACTCCCTCAACCCTCCTCCGCTGCTGGGCCGCCCACCTGCCACCCACCAGAAAAGATCGTTACAGATGGGGACAAACACAGTGTCACCGTCCGTAAGCATGAGACATCTGCCCTCATATGGAACCAGAGCACCGATCGTACTCCGGTTCCATATGCAGCAGATGCCTGGAGCTTCAGGAACTCCAGCTCTCAGCTGTAACAGTCTAACTGCTGGAGCTTCCTGAAGCTAAGACGTTTATATACGCCTTGCGGTATGATCGGCACTGTACAGCAAGACGTATCTATATGTCAGGTTGGGTGAAGGGGTTAAATGGAAAATGTTAAAGGGATTCAGATAGAGCATGCAATTTTAAGCAACTTTCTAATTTACTCCTATTATCAATTTTTCTTCATTCTCTTGCTATCTTTATTTTAAAAAGAATGCATCTAAGCTTTTTTTTTTAGTTCAGCATTCTGGACAGCACTTTTTTTATTGGTGGATGAATTTATCCACCAATCAGCAAGAACAGCCTAGGTTGTTCACCAAACATTGGCCAGCATCTAAACTTACATTCTTGCATTTCAAATAAAGATACCAAGAGAATGAAAAAAATTTGATAATAGGAGTAAATTAGAAAGTTGCTTAAAATGTCATGCTCTATCTGAATCACGAAAGAAAAAATTTGGGTTCAGTGTCCCTTTAAAGATAATCCCTTATAAAGTCCATGTTCCATGCAAAATATAGTTTTCACTTTGCTTGTTTGAATGGGACATTACTGTAACATTTGTTCTTAATTATTTTATATACCTGCTGCAGAGGAATCACTCTTTCATGTTTATATTTGCAATTGAAATAGCTGAGCTCCTCATTGAAACCATCACCCATTGTTTTAAAGGATGTGCAGGGTAGACCTACAGGAAGAGAGCCTTGTGCTTGTGATCTTGATATATAATACAGGTGGCCCTCGTTTTACAACGGTTCAATTTACATAGTTTCAGAATAACAACCTTTTTTTCCAGTCATGTGACTGCTATTGAAAAGCATTGAGAAGCAGTACATTTCTTAAAATAGCCAGTAGGTGGAGCTGTCCGCTTGTGTTGCAGCAAAGCCAAGCAAGCTGAAATTAATCAGTTTAACCAGACCTGAGCTATCAAGCAGATTTCAAAGGAACAAGATCTTCCTGTCTATAAATCAGTCCAGGTTGGAATGCATAGAAAGAACCGTTTGTAGAAAAATGCAAGTGAAGTCTGTGTTGTGTGATTATTTTATTAGGTTTATAATGCTGTTTAGCAAATGTTTTTGTTCATTTAACTTAGTTTAATTATATATTATGTGTTGTGTGATTATTTTATTAGGTTTATAATGCTGTTTAGCATTTAAAGTCTTCATTTCAAAGCTTTAAAAATAATGTATTAGGTGTTAGTTATGACAATTTTGAGAGGGGCATGGAACCTAGAACCTAACTCCCTCATTTCCCATTGACTTACATTATAAACTGGGTTTCAATTTACAACGGTTTCGATTTACAACCATTCCTTCTGAAACCTAACCCCGGCGTAAACTGAGGGCTACCTGAATATATATATTTATATTTATTGAAATTAATTATGGGTATAAGTTTAATGAACTTAAAATAGCTATTTCAGTTTAAAAATTCTTCCCCCCCCCCCCCCCCCACACACTTGGAATTTGATTTCTGCTGTTTACATTTAGACATTTTGACAGTCTATTGTCTGTTTAATCTCTGGTAAGTCATGATTGATTTTCTATATTAACTCATTCACATACTAGTGTGAAAAGAATAGAACCCTCCTCCTCCCAAATGAGATGTGAGGAATTAGGGTGAGTGGAACTCAATATACAGGAATATATAAGAAGGAAGACCAAAGTGTTTTTAAAAGACTTTAATAAAATAATAGATACATGATTGGTCACTTACAAGGTTCAGAAAACAGCAAAATTCAGAACCAGACCAAGGGTCAGGTATCGAGAGATCAGTCCCTAGGAGACAGGCAATAACAGAGTCCAGAAAGTTTAGATGGACATGTCGACACAAGATACCCAGTGGGTACTGTTGGTCAGGCTGCAATGTTTTGGCCACAACAAGCCCTTAATCATTCTGGTATACTGGTATAGCAAGCACAGGAAACTCAGCAGGCACAGGCTACCCAGCAGTTACTGTTGATGAGACTTCCATGGGATACCAGTTAGGTGCAGCATGATGATGTAAGCTGTCACTGGTATAACAAGCACAGGAGACTTAGCAGGCACAGTATACATGGGGGAACTGTTGGTGAGGCTTCCACAGCATACCAGGTAGGTGCAGCAGGATTGAGATAAACTGACACTGGTATAGCAAGCACTAGAGACTCAGCAGGCACAGGAACAAAGTAAATTTTCAAAGAGAACAGGAACAGGTTGCAGCTCACAATAACTCAGCCAGGAGTATTGGTCTGAATTGCTTTATATAGGAACTCCCACACCTGTAGCCACTAGGTGGTAGTTCTTATAATAAGGTTGTGGTCCCTATAAATCTCTGGGCAGCAGCTGCTGAAGATGGACCACGGTGTTCCACAGGGAGCAGTATTTGGGTAGGTTCCTTACATGAGAGGTTGCATGTTTATGAGATGGTGGGGCCCTAATTCTGGGATACAGAAAATGCCCCCCACACACAAATAATGAAGTGACTTTGTCCCTTTGCATTTCCTCATTCCTTGTGATCTCACATCCACTAAAGTTTTCAGCTGTGGATGCTCATTAAAACTAAAGGACTCCTTTCCATTGGTTTTGTTTTAGTTATAAAAAAAGACAGGATGTTGTTGTTCTATTTTAGGGGTCAAAATAATACTGGTACCTAATTTAGGGCTAGATTACAAGTCGAGTGCTAATTTATCCCGCCCGTAAATGGGCAAATTCACCCGTTTACAGGCGTGCAATAAATAAACCAGTCATTAGCACTCAGAAAATATATCTCTGGTTAATTTTCTAAATGTCCCTCAATTGGCGAAAATTTAAGAATCTTTTAATTTTTTATTTAAAAAAAAAATTAACATTTTTTTTTAATAAAAACAACTGAACAAAGCAGTTTTTCACTAGAAAATGCTTGTGCAATGATAAATGCAGACAGCGTATGCTGTCAGCATTTAGCGATGTTGAGCGGATATGATTCGCTATATCGAATCATGTCCCCTCGCCATTTAATAAATTGACCCCTTAGTATTTAATTATTAATAAACACAAAAAGGTTTAAGGTAAGATTAAAGGAATGTAAAACCCCAAAATTGTCTTCAATGATTCAGATAGAACACACAATTTTAAACAACTTAAAATGTACTTCTATTATCAAATTTTCTTCATTCTCTTGATATTCTTTTATGAAGGAACAGCAATTTACTACTGGGAGCTAGCTGAACACATCCTGCGAGCCAATGACAAGAGGTATATATGTGCAGCCACCAATCAGCAGCTTAATTTCATTAGTGCATTGCTGCTCCTGAGACTACAAAAAAAAATTGGATAATAAAAATATATAATTTTTTTTAGTTGCATGCTCTCTCTGAATCATGAGAGAAAAGTTTTGAGTTTCATGACCCTTTAAGTTTGATTACTATAACCCATTTTCACCTTTATGTATTATTATAAAGTTGTTCCATTTTTAAACTTTTCTAGGAATTTCCATGTGTGGAATGAATGTTGGATGGCAAGGAAGGATCTTCGCCCAGGATATGATGGTTGGCAGGTTCTGGATGCCACACCACAGGAGCTCAGTGGAGGTAGAATATCTGAGCTGACTGATATAATTTTAGTATGAGGAAACATACTAATACATGATGCCCCACAAATAATAGTTGTATTAATCAAAATGGTAAATAAACTGTTTATGTTTCTCAGGTACTTTTTGCTGCGGTCCAGCTCCCGTGAAAGCAGTAAAAGAAGGTGACATAGATGTGGACTATGATGTTCCATTTGTGTTTGCTGAAGTCAATGGGGATATTATTCACTGGATTATACAAGAACATGGAATGGAAAAAGGGAACATAGACACACTTTCCATTGGAAAATATATTAGCACTAAGAGTGTTGGAAGCAATTCAAGAGAAGACATAACAGATCAATACAAGTATACTGAAGGTACGAAAACAACAATACAATTGTTTGTAAAATAAATATTCAGTGGCTGCACTATTCTGTATTTGTTTTGTTTAAAACCAAAATGAATACTGAATTTTAGCTAAATATTTACATATGTTTTTGTTAAAACTAAAGTAAGTGTTTTAAAGATACAGGTGATGTAGCTAGAATACTTACCTAAGCAAGCTCTGGAGAGGGCGCTAACCTGATAGAGCCCTGGCCGCACTAACAGCAGCCTTAACGCTCTCAGTTCCCAGGACCTGCACTAACTTTAGTGTTGGCCCTAGAAACCGAGTGCACTAAGCTTCCTGTTAGTGCGGCAGGGGCTCTGGTGAGAAGAGGATCAGGTTAGCGCGCTCTCCATAGCTTGCTTAGGTAAGTAATAAAGGGACACTGAACCCAAATTTTTTCTTTTGTGATTCAGATAGAGCATGCATTTTTAAGCAACGTTCTATTTGACTCCTATTAGCAATTTTTCTTTGTTCTCTTGCTATCTTTATTTGAAAAAGTTTTTTTTTTGTTTTTTTTTGTTTTTGTTTCAGTACTCTGGACAGCACTTTTTTATTGGTGGATGAATTTATCCACCAATCAGCAAGGACAACCCAGGTTGTTCACCAAAAATGGGCCGGTATCTAAACTTAAATTTTTGCAGTTCAAATAAAGATACCAAAAGAATGAAGAAAATTTGATAATAGGAGTAAATTAGAAAGTTGCTTAAAATGTCATGCTCTGAATCACAAAAGAAAAAATTTGGGTACAGTGCCCCTTTATCCCTTAAAAAAAATGAAAGTAACAAATTAATACTTATGATTTTAACCAGTATTTTTTTGTTTTCTTTCATTTTCTTTGTGCATTCATTTGAATATTCGTTTTGTTAAAACAAAAATCTGATTTTCGGCACAAATGTGTACAGCAAATCTCTATTATTTTTTGTCTGAATTACAGGACTAGGCTTTTCCAAAGCCTTTGTCTATCTATCTATCTATCTATCTATCTATCTATCATCTATCTATCTATCTATCTATCTATCTATCTATCTATCTATTCGTCTGTCTGTCTATAATTTATCTATCTATTATCTATCAATCTATTTATCTATTATCTATCTATCAATCTATCTATCTATCTATCTATCTATCTATATCTATCTATCTATCTATCATCTATCTATCTATCTATCTATCTATCTATCTATCTATCTATCTATCTATCTATCTATCTATCTATCATATATCTATCATCTATCTATCATCTATCAGTTTAAATTCTCAGTATATTTATGCATTAGTGTTTTCCTTACACGTATTTATAATTATCAAAGAAAAAGAAAAAAAAAAAAGGAATTTCTAGGTTATGTCTCAGTATAACAGAATACAAAAATAAACCTCCTAAAGCTGAGATTTGAAAATCAATATATTACAAGCATATTAAAAATAACTTGAAACGTGAATGTTATATTACAAGATTAATATGATTGTTTCTAAATAGATCGACCTTTCCACAACCTAAAAGTAACATAGTTCTAAAATACTAGAAAAAATATCAGTATCTGTATTTGTCTTTTTTTATTTAATGCTTAGCGATTTATTTATAGGTTCTTACCAGGAGAGGGCAGTATATGAAAAGGCAGTGAGGAAAATGAAGATTCAGAAACCACAAACAGCAAAGGAATCAGTAGTGGCTCTTGACTTTGATGTCTCTTTAAAGTTAGCAGAATCACCTTTGATTGGTCAGACCATCTTCATGTTGTATCAAATAAATAACAAAAGCTATGAATCTAAAAGGTATTCAGTAAATGTCAGTGCCCAAGCGATGCAATATAATGGGAAGCCTCTTGATCAGTTCTGGACGGACGATTTCATTATGGATGTTAATGCTAATAGGGGTAAGATGATCTTTGATTGCATTTAAAATGTTAAATATATGAAAATATCCAGCTTTGTTAAATGTCTTTATTTTAGACATTACCCACAATATTTCATAATATACAAAAATACAAAAATGTTTGTATACAGTTTATTAAAAAAAAACATCAGTGATATTAACTAATTCTATTTTTACATTTGAATGTCTTTTTAATTGTTGGCATGTTGATGACAACCAATCACTTTCATTTATTTCAGCTGCAGATGCAAATTTCCAAATTTTTTCATATCAGTACCAGAGATATGTAAGGTCCGGTAACAACATCAGAGTCACTGTACTAGCAACAGATTTGGTAACCAAGAAGCTGAAATTTGCATCTAAAAACATCATATTTGATATGCCGGGCATAGAAATTCAAGTAAGTGTCACATAACTAGTTTTAAATACATCATCTGTTTTTAATTAATTTAATTTGTCTCCAAATGCAAATTTTCAATTTAGATCTTAAGATGTGATGTGATCAGTACACACAAAATGCCTTAAGGTTTCAAAGGGCTAGATTTAAAGAGGCTTGTTTTAAAGGCCAGAGAGTGTTTAAAACTCATTGAGCATCACTTTGTTATGTTTTCCAGCATTTTATTAGTGATCATTCCTGTAATTAACATACGGCTAGATTATGAGTTTTGCGTTATGAGTGAAAAAGCTTCATAACGCTGATTTTTCACTACCGCTGGTATTACGAGTTTTGCAGGTATATCTGTACCGCACACTTTTTTGGCCGTAAAGCAACGTAACTACCGCAGCTTTCAAAAAGTCCTTTTCCAATGGGACTCCCATAGCGCTGATATTAAGAGTTTGTCTATCCAGCCAAAAAGTGAGCGGTACAGCCTATAATTACAAGATCCGTACCGTAAACTGAAAGTCAGTCGTTATGGGTTTTATGTTACAAAGCCGTAACATAAAACTCATAACTAAAGTGCTACAAAGTACACTAACACCCATAAACTATCTATTAACCCCTAAACCGAGGCCCTCCCGCATCGTAAACACTAAAATAAAATTATTAACCCCTAATATGCCACTCCCGACATCGTCGCCACTATAATAAACATATTAACCCCTAAACCGCCATACTCCCACATCGCAAACACTAGTTAAATATTATTAACCCCTAATCTGCTGTTCCTTACATCGCCACAACCTACATTACTGTTATTAACCACTAATCTGCTGCCCCCAAAATCGCCACTACTATACTAAAGTGATTAACCCCTAACCCTAATTGCATCAGCCAACAGGATTTTTTCAACTTTAATTCCGATTGGCTGATATAATTCTATCAGTCAATTGGAATTCAAGGGACGCCATTTCCCTTAAAGGAACCTTCATTCTTCAGTAGCCGTCGAAAGAAGAGGATGCTTCTCGCTGGATGTCTTGAAGATGGAGCCGCTCCGCGTCAGAAGGATGAAGATAGATGATGCCGTCTGGATGAAGACTTCTGCCCGCCTGGAGGACCACTTCTTGCCGCTTGGATGAAGACTTTTCCCGGCTTCGTTGAGGATGGATGTCCGGTCTTCAAAAACTGTAAGTGGATTTTCGGAGGTCGGTGTTTTTAGCTTAGGGTTTGGACTGAAAAAGAGCTAAATGCCCTTTTAAGGGCAATGCCCATCCAAATGCCCTTTTCAGGGCAATGGGGAGCTTAGGTTTTTTTAGATAGGATTTTATTTGGGGGGTTTGGTTGTGTGGGTGGTGGGTTTTACTGTTGGGTGGTTGTTTGTATTTTTTTTTACAGGTAAAAGAGCTGATTTATTTGGGGCAATGCCCCACAAAAGGCCCTTTTAAGGGCTATTGGCAGTTTAGTTTAGGCTAGGGTTTTTTATTTGGGGGGGGGGGGTTTATGTTGATAGTGCTATTAGATTAGGTGTCATTAGTTTAAATATTTGATAATTTCTTTTTAATTTTGTGTAATTTAGTGTTTATTATTTTTTGTAATTTAGTTAATTGTATTTAATTAATGTAATTGATTTAATTGTAGTGTAATGTTAGGTGTTAGTATAAGACAGTTTAGGTTTTATTTTACAGGTAAATTTGTATTTATTTGAACTAGGTAGTTAGTAAATAGTTAATAACTATTTACTAACTAGTCTACCTAGTTAAAATAAATACAAACTTAGCTGTGAAATAAAAATTTGTTATATTGTAGCTATCTTAGGGTTTATTTTACAGGTAAGTATTTAGTTTTAAATAGGAATTATTTAGGTATTATTGTAATTTTTATTTATTTTAATTATGTTAAAGTTAGTGGTGTTAGGGTTACGTTAGGTTAGACTTAGGGCAGCAGATTAGGGGTTAATAAGTGTAGGTAAGTGACGGCTATATCGGGGGCGGCAGATTAGGTGTTAATAACTGTAATGTAGGTGGCGGCGACATTGGGGCGGCATATTAGGGGTTAATAACTGTAATGTAGGTGGCGGTGGTGTCGGGGGCGGCAGATTAGGGGTTAATAAGTGTAATGTAGGTGTCAGCAGATTAGGAGTGTTTAGACTCCTATGTTAGGGTGTTAGGTGTAAACATAACTTTTCTTTCCCCATAGGAATCAATGGGGCTGCATTACAGAGCTTTACGATCCTTTATTGCAGGTGTTAGGCTTTTCTTCAGTCAGCTCTCCCTATTGATGTCTATGGGGAAATCGATCACGAGCACGTAAAACCAGCTCAAAGAAGCGCTGGTATTTGGGTGCTGTATGGAGCTCAATGGAGCTCAACGCTGCCATATTGCCTGCTAACGCCGGGATTTTGCAAACCTGTAATAGCAGCGCTATAGGGAGGTGAGCGGTGGAAATATTTTGCAAGTTAATACCGAGCCGCTCATAACGCAAAACTCGTAATCTAGCCGATATATAGTTGTGTGCTATGTGCTAAAATATACACTATCTCTCACATCAAATGAGAACCACTAGCTATGAAAAGCAGCATTTACAACTGCAACCCTTAGGCAACATGGTCTTAAGCTAAAAGGCACTAGATCAATGGCTTCCTCATGTTTTCTTTCTTTTTAACATTGGACCTTTAGGTATTGGGAATTGGTGTTAATTTAACACAATTAAAAAAAAAAGGAAAAGCTAGAAAAAGAATACAATATAGTTCTCCCAGCCTGCCATTCTTGTCTTAAGTTATTTATGTTAAAACGCAACTTATAAAAATCATACTGCTAGATTACGAGTTTTGAGTGCTTTTGAGGTTTTAAAAAAGCAGGCTTGCACGGGCGAAATGGTTGCGTTGAGCTCCATACTGCACCGAAAACAAGCGCTGCTTTGATGTGCTTGTGCACAATTTTCCCATAGACATCAATGGGGAGAGCCTGCAAAAAAAAAGCCTAACACCTGCGATCGCGGAAACAAAAGTTTTGTAACGCAGCCCCATTGATGTCTATGGGGAAAAAGAGAATAATGTTTAAACCTAACACCCTAAGATAAACCCCCGAGTCTAAACACCACTAATCTGCTGTCCCCAACATCGCCACCACATATATACAGTTATTAACCCCTAATATGCTGCCCCCAACATCGCCGCCACCTACATAATGTTATTAACCCCTAAACCTCTGGCCTCCCACATCAATACCGATAAATAAATCCATTAACCCCTAACATAACCCTAAGCCTAACCCTAACACCCACTAACTTTAACATAAGAAAAATATAGGTAAATTACATTTACAATTATTAACTAAATAAACCTATTAACCCCTAAACCGCCAGCCCCCCACATCGCAACAAGCTAAATTAAACTATATTAACCCCTAAACTTAACCCTAAACCTAACCCTAACCCCCTCTAACTTTAACATAATTAAAATAGAGATAAACTAAAGTTACAATTATTAACTAAATAATACCTATTTAAAACTAAATACTTACTTACCTGTGAAATAAAACCTAAGCTAGCTACAATAAAACTAATAGTTAAAAGATTGAGCTCTCATCCTATTGGCTGATTGGAACAGCCAATAGAATGAGAGCTGCTCAAATCCAATTGGCTGATTGGAACAGCCAATAGGATTTAAGCAGCTCTAATCCTATTGGCTGATTGAAATCTTTCAGCCAATAGGAATGCAAGGGACGCCATTTTGGATAACGTCACTTGCATTGAAGTTCCAGTTTACGGTGGCGACCTTATAAAGAGGATGCTCCGCGCCGGATGTCTTCAGGATGGCCCCCGCTCCGCGCCGGATGGATGAAGATAGAAGATTCCGTCTGGATGAAAACTTCTTGCCGCCTGGATGAGGACTTCGCTGGCTGGATGAAGATGGAAGAGGCGGCCTGGATGAAGACTTCTTGCCAGATGGATAGATCCTTCAAGCGGGACTTTAATAACTGTAAGTGGATCGTTGGGGGTTAGTGTTTATTTAAGGGTTTTTTGGGTGGGTTTTATTTTTAAATTAGGGTCTGTGCATGTAAAAGAGCTAAATGTCCTTTTAAGGACAATGCCCATACAAATGTCCTTTTCAGGGCAATGGGAAGCTTATTTTTTTTTAGATAGTTATTTTATTTGGGGGGTTGGTTATGGGGGTGGTGGGTTTTACTGTTGGGGGGTGTTTGTATTTTTTTTACATGTAAAAGAGCTGAATTCTTTGGGGCAATGCACCACAAAAGGCCATTTTAAGGGCCATTGGTAATTTATTGTAGACTAGGGGTTTTTTTATTTTGGGGGGGCTTTTTTATTTTGATAGATTAGGTGATAATTTGTTTCTTATTTTTCGTAATTTAGTATTTGTTTGTTTTTGTTACGTATTTTTGGCTCCATAAGACGCACCTAGTTTTTAGAGGAGGAAAACAAGAAAAAAAATATTCTGAATCAAATGATGTAGTAAACTATTTAATAAACTATAAAAAAAAAAGAACAACAGTCAACAGTGGAATAAAGAACCATCATCAGTGTCATTAACAAATGAAGAGAGACTTTAAGGTTTCGAGTACTCTTCTAGTCTGTGTACCCCAAGAACTCTGAATCGCTAAAGTCAGAATTTAAGAAGCTGAGCTCACAAACATCCCTTTCGACGCTATCTTCAGGTAATAAATCATCTTCGGTTCCATACAAAGCATTGCTAATGTCACATTTTTTGAATGACTGTACAACAATTTCCTCCTTCACTTAATGCCATGATGTTTTCACCCATTCACAGACTTGAGTGATAGAGGGCCTCTTCATTCGTCCAGTAGGTGTCAGATCATGATTACCAGCAATCATCCATTTGTTCCACTCTTCTCGCATAAAGACCTTAAAATGGTTTGTTGATGGAAATGTTGAGAGGTTGCAACTGGCTGGTAAGACCTCCCGGAATTACAGCTAGATGAGTCTTTACTTCTTTAAAGCACTTTTTTTTAGTTTGCTAATATGTGCTCTAAACTGGTCAAGCACTAATAAGGCAGGGTTTTTCAGAAGCCCTCCAGGACATTTGGACCACACTTTTTCAAGCCATATTCTCATTCCATTTTCATCCATCCATCCTTTCTCATGAACATGTACAATAACTCCTCTTGGAATCACTTCTTTTGGAAATGTTTTCCTTTTGAAAATTAACATGGGTGGCAATTTGGTGCCGTCTGCACAGCAAGACAACACAACCATGTAATGAGTTTTCTCATGTTTTCTCATGTCCGGAGGTTTTCAATGTGATAGTTTTGGCACCTTTCAGATCAACAGTCCTATTAGATGGAACATCAAAGGTTAGTGGGACTTCATCCATATTTCCAATCTGGCCAATTTCAAACCCATCTTTTTTTCCTAGCATCAATTACAAATTTATGAAAAGACAGAATCTTGTTTTCATATTCTTTTGGCATTTTTTGCGCAATTCTAGTTTTGGTGCACATAGCAAGGCCACATCGCCTCATAAATCTGTAGCACCACGATGGTGATCCAGTAAAATCGTGAATGCCTTTCTCTACAGCAATGCGTTTGGCTTCATATATTATGATTTTTGTAGAGACTGATAAGCCATTATTCCGGTGATGTGTGATCCAATCTTTCATGGTCACGTTTAACTGTGGCCACTTTGCAGCATGCCCACGAAAAGAGTGCTTACTTTTATTTGCTTTTTGCAGCTGATCCTCCTGTTTCCTCCACTCTCTTATCATTTTTTTCAGTTGGAGGTGGCCCAAAATGTCTCTCTGCTGCTCTGTTTCCATGCTCCTTTGCATATTTTACTACCTCTAGTTTAAAAGGAATCTTATATGCTATTCTTTTCTGCTTTATCATCTTTGTACCGGTATGTACGGGGAGGTTTTCTGCAAGAAAATACAGTGATGAAAAAACTGTCAGTAATGTACCAGTATCTCCAATGTTTACCACTGAGCGCTGACCATTTGCGTTATCTCTGAGCATCATCTTACCGTAATTCAGAAAACACACTCTGGTGGCACAAATCAAATAGAATTGCATCCATATTAAGGAAATATTACGGTAAATAGAATTGCATCCATATCAAAGTACGGTAAGAATTTACAACTATCCTAATACTGCTTAAAGGGATAGGAAAGTCAAAATTAAACTTGCATGATTCAGATAGAGCATGTCATTTAAAGACACTTTTAAATTCACTTCTATTTTCAAATGTGCTTCGTTCTCTTAGTATCCCTTGTTAAAAAAATTAATATGCACATATCATACACTAGTGGGGGCAGCTGCTAATTGGTGACTGAACACATTTGTCTCTTGTGATTGGCTAAATACCGTAGATATTTTCAGCTTCCTGTCAGTAGTGCAATGCTTTCTCTTCAGCAATGGATAACAAGAGAATGAAGAAAATGTGATAATAGAATTAAATTGGAAAGTTGTTTAAAATTGTATGTTCTATCTGAATCATAAAATAACATTTTGGGGTTTACTATTTTTTTAAGGGACAGACGGTATACATATGATGTACAAAGTCCATTTTTTTGTTTGTTTTTACGTATCATGTCCCTTTTAGTATCTTTTTTTCTTGGTATCATGCCCCTTTTAGCATCTTTTTTTCTTGAAGTCCAAGAGCTTACATTTGTACCATGTTATGATTTAAAACAAAGCCAAGGAATGAACAAGTGCTAGGAAGCACCAGAGAACCTTTTGATTTATCATTTTGGAGCATTCCACAAGAATTACCATACATCAAATTCTGAGAATTAAGGAAGCAAACACGTTTGTTGTGTTCAAGGACCAGGAGAGGTGAGATTTTAAACAAAAGGCCAATGAAGGATATAGTGCAACAAAACAACATAGGCACAAAAGCTGCAACCAAAATGTCTTGCCAGCATTGATTTTTACCTTAGCAAGGGACTGTACTTGAAGGAGTGAGGTAAAGGGAGGTACGCATGCGCACTACTGTCCCGGTGAGACCAGTTGCTAGGCGATGAGCAGGGAACACCATCTAGATGACTACCGGTATTATGGATCATTCTTCACCCTCCAAGCAGGGTGAAGTTAAATTGCAGGGCCCTGCCTTCTTCCAGCACAGTAAACCCAGCAGCCTCCTCTCTGCATCCTTCCCTCCTCCATGCCGCACAATCTCAGTATGATCATTCTTCACCCTCCAAGCAGCTCGCCGCCGGACAGACTTGACACAGGAACAGGTACCATAAGTTAAATTGCAGGGCCCTGCCTTCTTCCAGCACAGTAAACCCAGCAGCCTCCTCTCTGCATCCTTCCCTCCTCTATGTTGCACAAACTCAGTTTGCTTCCCTGCTTTTCACCCCTGCACTTGGTAATTCGGCTCCAGGGCACACACACATTCGCTCCATAAGACACACAGACATTTCCCCTTACTTTTGAGGGGGGAAAAAAGTGCGTCTTATGGAGCGAAAAATACAGTAATTTAATTTTTTTTTTTTTTTTTTTTTTAATTAGATACTTTTTGTAATTTGTAGAGTAGTTAGGATTTGTTTAATGTGTAGTTTAGTTTTATTTAATTGGTAGTTAGTTTAATTGTAGTTTAATAGTTATATTAGTTTAATTGTTAGTTCAAACTTAAAGGGACACTGTACCCAAAAATGTTCTTTCGTGATTCAGATTGAGCATGAAATTTTAAGCAACTTTCTAATTTACTCCTATTATCAATTTTTCTTCGTTCTCTTGCTATCATTATTTGAAAAAGAAAGCATCTAAGCTTTTTTTTTGTTTCAGTACTCTGGACAGCACTTTTTTATTGGTGGATGAATTTATCCACCAATCAGCAAGGACAACCCAGGTTGTTCACCAAAAATGGGCCGGCATCTAAACTTACATTCTTGCATTTCAAATAAAGATACCAAGAGAATGAAGAAAATTTGATATTAGGAGTAAATTAGAAAGTTGCTTAAAATGTCATGCTCAATCAGAATCAGGAAAGAAAATTTTTGGGTACAGTGTCCCTTTAATTTATTTAATTTGACAGGTAAGTCTTAATTTAATTTAAGATTTAATTTTAATATAAAGTTAGGGGGTCGTTTAGGTTTAGGGGTAAATAATTTATTTTAGTATATTTTGTTGTGGGGCTTTCGGTTTAGGGGTTAATAGTTTATTTAAGTATATTTCGTTGTGGGGGGCTTTAGGGGTTAATAGGTTTATTATTGCGGCAGTATAGGCGGACGGCAGATTATTGGTTAATAATATTTAAATAGTGTTTGCGATGCAGGAGGGCGGCAGTTTAGGGGTTAATAGGTTTATTATAGTGGTGACGATGTAGGGGGCGGCGGAATAGGGGTTACTACATTTTAATAGTGGCAGCGATGTCCAGAGCAGCAGATTAGGGGTTAATACAGTTATTATAGTGTTTGCAATGCGGGAGGGCCTCGGTTTAGGGGTTAATAGGTAGTTTATGGGTGTTAGTGTACTTTTTAACACTTTTGTTATGAGTTCTATGTTACAGATTTGTAACGTAAAACTCATAACTACTGACTTTAGATGGCGGTACGGATATTGTGGTTATAGGGTGTACCGCTCACTTTTTGGCCTCCCAGGCAAACTCTTAATACTGGCTCTATAAGAGTCCCATTGAAAAAGGACTTTTTTTAAAGTGTGATACTGACATTGCGTGACAGGCTAAAAGGTGTGCGGTACACCTATACCGACAAGACTTGTAATAGCAGCGTTATGGAAAAAGCAGGGTTATGGGCCATAACGCTGCTTTTTCACTCATAAAACCAAACTCGTAATCTAGCTGTCAACAATAGTCAACATAAAAACAAGGAAATAAATCAGGTAATCCACATATTAATACCAGGGAAATGCAAAACACAGAAGGGAACTGCACTCTCATACCGGACTGGGTACACATCCCATGACCCTGCAACATGCTCAGCCCTGGGTGCCACTGGCACTCACAGGAAGCTGTGCTGTCCCCAGAGCCACAAGCAGTTAACCCCAGACAGGTCTGGGTGCAAAAACCATAGGGAAAATTACAAAACAAATTAATACAACACACAGAGAAAACCTAGCACTCACTTACAAGCTTGCATTGTGTGGCTGTTTTAGGGTCTCAGGTATTGGAAAGGACCTTGACGTGGTACCTGAGCTTGTCCCATTTGGCCAGATGCGGTGACTAACCTTTCCATTTTTGCTCTTAGCTGAGAGCTTGTAAGTGAGTGCTGGGTTTTCTCTGTGTGTTGTATTAATTTGTTTTGTAATTTTCCCTATGGTTCTTGCACCCAGACCTGTCTGGGGTTAACTGCTTGTGGCTCTGGGGACAGCACAGCTTCCTGTGAGTGCCAGTGGCACCCAGGGCTGAGCATGTTGCAGGGTCATGGGATGTGTACCCGGTCCGGTATGAAAGTGCAGTTCCCTTCCGTGTTTTGTATATGTCTAGGGTGGTTACATATTCCTGTGCACCCTTCCCTTGTTTTCAGTTTGTTTGGTTTTTAAAGCTTGCATTGTGTGGCTGTTTTAGGGTCTCAGGTATTGGAAAGGACCTTGACGTGGTACCTGAGCTTGTCCCATTTGGCCAGATGCGATGACTAACAATACCAGGGAAATGAATATATCAAATTTTGCTGTAAATCCAGACCTTGTTTTTTTTGTTATTCTGTTCTGGAATTCTAAAATGTATACAATAGAAAGAAAATGATGATAGCATACAAAATAATAATATATATATTTGTGCTGTATCAATTACTATTTCCTGTCACAAGTAAGACTTGCGGTATTAAAAATACAGTAGTATCTTGCAAATCCTTAAATGCAATTTATGAGTTTTTGTACTGTCAACTCATTTTATACTAATATCATGACCAATATGAGTAAATTAGCTTAGACATTTTTTTTTTAGATATTTACAGTGGAAAATTTGTAGTAGTTGCTGCATCAAGTGGTTAACACTTTGAGATAGTAATATAAAATGATAAATCATATATATATATAAAAACTCTGCAATATGATTTCATTATTTATGTTGTCCCTTTTCCCTGTAATTCCATTCAGACAGTGGCATCTACTTATCAAGCCGTCAACTTACTTGCATTCGACAGCACCAATATTCTCGTCTAAGATCGCCAAACATCGCGGCTGCAGACCTGAATACGTACTCCAAAGTTACCAAAAAAGCTGTCAAAAAGCCGTGCACCAAGTACGGGGCGATGAGCAGCAGACTGTTGTTAAGTAACAGTCATCGATCTCGCTGCTCTTCGACTTTTTCACAGCTTTATTGGTACCCTGTCACTAAACACCCCCACTATACTATACTGTTTACCCCCCTATACCGCCACTCCCAGAGCCCACCACAACTCTAATAAATGTATTAACCCCTAAACCGCCGCTCACGGACCCCGCCGCAACTAAATAAAGTGTTTAACCCCTAAACCGACGCTCACGGAGCCCACCGCCACCTACATTATACTTTTTAACCCCTAATCTGCCACCCCCTACACCGCCGACACCTACATTATTCTTATTAACCACTAATCTGCCACCCCCTACACCGCCGCCACCTACATTATACTTATTAACCCCTAATCTGCCACCCTCTATACCGCTGCCACCTACATTATACTTATTAACCCCTAATCTGCCGCCCCCTACACTGCCCCACCTACATTATATTTATTAACCCCTAATCTGCCCCCCCTACACCGCCGCCACTATATTAAATTTATTAACCCATAAACCTAAGTCTAACCCTAACACCCACTAACTTAAATATAATTTAAATAAATCTAAATAAATATTCCTATCATTAAATAAATTATTCCTATTTAAAACTAAATACTTACCTATAAAATAAACCCTAAGATAGCTACAATATAACTCATAGTTACATTGTAGCTAGCTTAGGGTTTATTTTTATTTTACAGGCAAGTTTGTATTTATTTTAACTAGGTACAATAGTTATTAAACTATTTAATAACTTCCTAGTTAAAATAAATACAAATATACCTGTAAAATAAAACCTAACCTAAGTTACAATTACACCTAACACTACACTATAATTAAATAAATTCCCTAAACTAAATACAATTAAATAAAATTATATAAAGTACAAAAAAAACAAAAACACTAAATTACAGAAAATAATAAACCAATTAAAGATTTTTAAACTAATTACACCTAATCTAATCCCCCTAACAAAATAAAAAAGCCCCCCCAAAATAAAAAAGCCCTACCCTACACTAAATTACAAATAGCCCTTAAAAGGGCCTTTTGCGGGGCATTGCCCCAAAGTAATCAGCTCTTTTACCTGTATAAAAAAAATTACAAACCCCCCCAACATTAAAACCCACCACCCACACAACCAACCCTACTCTAAAACCCACGCAATACTCCCTTAAAAAAAACTAACACTAAGCCCTTGAAGATCACCTTACCCTGAGAAGTCTTCACCCAACTGGGTCGAATCCGGCAGAAGTGGTCCTCCAGACGGGCAGAAGTGGTCCTCCAGACGGGCAGAAGTCTTCATTCAGCGACTCCATCTTCAAGACATCCGACACGGAGCATCCTCTTCTGATGACGTCTTCTTGTTCAATGAAGGTACCTTTAATTGACGTCATCCAAGATTGCGTCCCTTCAATTCCGATTGGCTGATAAAATTCTATCAGCCAATCGGAATTAAGGTACAAAAAATCCTATTGGCTGATGCAATCAGCCAATAGGATTGAAGTTCAATCCTATTGGCTGATCCAATCAGCCAATAGGATTGAGCTTGCATTCTATTGGCTGTTCCAATCCTGTTCTGACGTCGTCAGAAGAGGATGCTCCGAGTCGGATGTCTTGAAGATGAAGCTGCTCCACGCCGGATGGATGAAGATAGAAGATGCCATCTGGATGAAGACTTCTGCCCATCTGGAGGACCACTTCTGCCTGTTTGGAGCACCACTTCTGCTGGATTCGTTGAGGACTTCGGCCCAGTTGGGTGAAGACTTCTCACAGTAAGGTGATCTTCAAGGGGTTAGTGTAGGGTTGGTTGTGTGGGGGGTGGGTTTTAATGCAGGGGGGGGGTTGTAATTTCTTTTACCGGTATAAGAGCTGATTACTTTGGGGCAATCCCCCATAAAAGGCCCTTTTAAGGGCTATTTGTAATTTAGTGTAGGGTAGGGCTTTTTTATTTTGGGGGGCTTTTTTATTTTGTTAGGGGATTAGATTAGGTGTAATTAGTTTAAAAATCTTGTAATTGGTTTATTATTTTCTGTAATTTAGTGTGGTTTTTTTTGTACTTTAGATAATTTTATTAAATCGTATTTAGTTTAGGGAATTTATTTAATTATAGTGTAGTGTTAGGTGTAATTGTAACTTAGGTTAGGTTTTATTTTACAGGAATATTTGTATTTATTTTAACTAGGAAGTTATTAAATAGTTAATAACTATTTAATAACTATTTTACCTATTTTAAAATAAATACAAACTTGCCTGTAAAATAAAAATAAACCCTAAGCTAGCTACAATGTAACTATGAGTTATCCAAAACACAGAATGATGTCCCAGAATCCGGCAAGTATAAAAATATCCAATCTTTATTTGCAGGTATATAAAAACAGCAAGCGGTTCAGTCCATCAATAGCAACAGCACAAACTGACCAAGATAAAACACATTAAGAGGGAGAGAAGCTGCGCTCCTCATGCAGAAGACATGTTTCGTGCTTACCAAACACTTGTTCACTGCTTAAAGGAGCAGCAGCTGCCTTCCGCTTAAATAGGCTACAGCTGTGACTAGATTTAAATTTAAAGACACACTTACATTTAGAATTTTAAAAATAGTTATCTCCCTCATACAATGTGTATAACTTATGTAAACATATATAAACTTCTCACTAAATAGAATAGGATTACAATAGAATTGATAGACATTTTTGATACTTTAAATGGTTGTTATACTGTAATTTTTAAAATACTCTAATGTTCAAAAAGGATTTAATTCATGAAATAACAAAACTTATTAATCTTCACTAATATCCTTATTTAATCCAAACAAGTAATACTACAGAATGCCTATCAAAGCTGTATAAATAGATTAAATCATATATATACATACAAATCCCTATACACAAAGATCTATATCTCTCCTTAGATTTAGACCATGGGGCATAGACGTATTTAAAGTAAATATCCAATACACCTCTCTTAGGTTAAGTTTATTTTGTCTATTGCCCCCTCTTCTCCATCGTGGAACATGGTCAATACCTTGCAAGGACAAGAGTGACGCATCAGAATTGTGGAATGTTTTAAAATGTCTTGCAATAGGGGTGTCAGAGTCAGGGTCCTCTATGGAACGCACATGTTCAAGGAACCGTTCTTTTAGGGGTCTTTTAGACCTCCCCACATACTGTTTCGAACACCCTCCACATGTCAAAAGGTAAATAATATGTGTAGTAGCACATGTTATGTAAAACTTAATCTGATGTACTTTTCCAGTTTTAGAAGAGTTAAAAAATTCACCTTCATTCACAGATTCACATGTTTTACATATTCTGTGTCTACATTTAAAAAAAAACCTTTTTTTTGTTTAAGCCAGCAGTTCTGTTTTGATCTAGTTAGATCAGACGGTGAAACATAATTGCCCAAAGTTTTTCCTCTTTTGGAGATAAATTGGCAACCTTCACTGACTATCCCTTTAAGGATTGAGTAAGTGTGTAGAATCTGTAAGGATTCTCTTATTATTTCACAGATTTTGTTGTATTCAAGACTATAAGTCGTAATAAACTTAGGTTTGCCTATCTCCAGATGACCTTTATTTTTGTTTTTATATTGCAATAGTTTGGCCCTCGGTATGTTATCTACCTCTTTACGAGCTTTGTCTAGGGTAGTTTCATTATACCCTCTTTCTTTTAATCTCTGAGTGATAATGTCAGCTTGTTTCTTGTAGTTACTTTCATTTGTACAGTTTCTTTTAGCCCTAATGTATTGGCCTTTAGGGATCCCTTGTAACGTGTGTCTAGGGTGACAGGAATTAAAATCAAGGATAGTATTTCCTGCTGTTGCCTTTCTGTATAGATCAGTCTCTATTACTCCTGTATCAGTATTGCCAATGATGGTTATATCCAAAAAGTTAATTCTGTCATCGCTATGTTCACCCACCAATTTGATGTTATGGTCATTGTCATTAAGATAAGTACAAAAATCATCTTCTGTGCTATCCGCACAGTCCAAAATCAATATCAGGTCATCAATATATCTGGCAAAAAACACTATATTATGTCGATAGGGGTTCCTATCTCCAAAGACGTGGAAAAGCTCCCACCATCCCATAAAGAGATTGGTGTAACAGGGGGCAAATTTGGCCCCCATAGCAGTTCCACGTCCCTGGAGATAGAAACCCCCATCGAACATAAAAAAATTGTGAGTCAGAAGATATTCAATAGAGTTTAACAGAAACTGTTTAGTCGCAGGGTTAAAGTTACTCTTGTTGTTTAAAAAGTAATCTATTGCATGCAAACCTTTGACATGTGTGATTGAGGTGTATAGGGATGTCACATCCAGGACCAGGAATCTGTAATTAGATTTCCATTCCACAGTCTCAAGTTTTAAAATTAAAGAGGTAGTGTCCTGTATGAAACTAGGCAATGCCTTAACAATTGGTTGAAGAAAGTTATCAATCAGATCTGAAAGGGGTTCGTTTAAAGAATTAATGCCAGCTATTATAGGTCGTCCAGGAGGGTTAATGATGCCCTTATGAATTTTTGGTAGATAATGATAAATAGGGATAACTGGATGTTCAGGAACTAAACTGTCTTTAGTGGCCTCTGTAATAATGTTATTAAACCTAGCATATGAAACTAGCTCAACCAATTATTTTCTGAACTTTACAGTGGGATTCTCTTTCAGTTTTGTATACACTTCCCCGTCCTGTAGCTGGCTATTGGCTTCTTTTATGTAGTTAACCTTTTCTAGGACCACTACATTTCCTCCCTTATCGGAGGGCCTTATGATGATAGACTCATTCTGATTTAATTTGTCTAGGGCAGCTCTTTCTTTAAAGGACAGGTTCTTTTTACTTTGTTTAGGTTTACTGCTTAATGCCCTAAGTTTGTCCTCAACTACTTTCTGAAAAATCTCTACAGCATTAGATCTAGAATGTACAGGGTAAAATTCACTTTTTTTCTTGAATTTACTTAAGTTAACATTTTTTTCAGTTATCAAACCTTCAGTGTCAACTCTATCTTCATCCAAAAGTTCCTGTAAATCAGTGACACAGCAAATATCAGAAAATGTCAGGTTATCTTGATTGACAATTCCCTCTGATGAATTACTCATCAAATTATTGGTTTCATCCTGTGGCCTCTCAGCATTACCAAAATGTTTGCGCAACATTAGTTTGCGCACAAATTTGTTAATATCCACAATGGTGTTAAACAAATTGAAATGCTGAGAGGGCACAAAATTTAAACCTTTGGACAATACTTTTAGTTCTAGTGTAGTTAGTTACATACTAGACAAATTCAAAACATTATTTTCTCCTAAGCATATTTCTTCTTCCGATTCCCTGCTCTCGTTTGATAGGGAGTCTGTTGTTTCTTTAGAGTCTCTTCTGTTCTCCCTTCTCCCACCTTGTCCACAGTTTGTTTTTTGCCTTTCCCCCTTTTGCCTCTATGTATGTTTTCTTTTTTACTGCTGGCAAAGTCTCTCGCTGTTCGTTTTTTGAGACACTGGTGGATGGTATTTCCTGTGGAATTTGTAAGACTGTGGGGATGGTCTCCTCAATATAATTCTCCCCATCAGAGGACTCTATTTCATACTCAGTATCATTATCAGAAAAGCTGACTTGTTTTTTAGATTTATTCCTCTTATTTTTATACCACCTCTTTCTCTTTTTAGGATCCCCACCTTCATTTGTGTCCCATCTATAAACAGAATGGTGGTCATAATCATGTTTGTCCCTGAGAATTTTCCTGGACTTATATTCCCAAAGCTCCTGGCGAAAAGTTTGCATATTTTTTTCAAATTGTTTGTCATACAGTTTGAAATCAGGGTCTTTTTGAATTGTTTTTAATTTTTCTCGTATATCTTTAATTTCAACTAAGAGATCCACTCTTTGTTTCTGTTTATATTTTATGAGTAGGTCTATTAAACAAATGAGCATGTATCCAATATAATGTTCCATTTTATCATGAAATCATTATCAATCACTCTGAAGGAGGGGAACTTTCTGATGCGTAATCCTCTGGGGATATGTTTGTTATTTTTATATATAAGAAAAGTCTTAATGTCCAACTCCAATTTTAAGTCTTTCTTCCTTAGGGCATCAATTTCATAAAATAGGGTATCAATGGTATATACCACTTCATCCTCAATGTCATATTGTGTGACAGTCTCTTCAAAATTGGTTAGTACATAAGACTCCTCTTCACTGTTATCCATATTTGTAAGGAGTTTAGCGTGTATACAAATTTCAAATGCTTATTCCGGTCAGTGTTTAAATGTGCTGTATAGTTAACATGTAATATGCTGTTATGCTCAATCGGAAATAGTTAGAACAATACTCACCTACCTCATCTTCAGCCGATATATCCTCGGTATGTACTATAGCCGTTCTTAGTGAGGGTTCCTTTTCTTCAGAGAGGCAGCAACTGCTCTCCGGACGGAGAAGTAGAGACAAGCAAACAATCAAACCAGCAGTGCACTCTTTCCTCCCTCACCACATAAGGCAGTACTTCCGGGTTACGGCACACAGGAGAGTGGGGATGACGTCAAATCACAGAAGCCGGCAAAGGAACTGCAGCGCATCCGTTCCATACGCAAAGAAGCAAGTGATCCAAAACACAGAATGATGTCCCAGAATCCGGCAAGTATAAAAATATCCAATCTTTATTTGCAGGTATATAAAAACAGCAAGCGGTTCAGTCCATCAATAGCAACAGCACAAACTGACCAAGATAAAACACATTAAGAGGGAGAGAAGCTGCGCTCCTCATGCAGCAGACATGTTTCGTGCTTACCAAGCACTTGTTCACTGCTTAAAGGAGCAGCAGCTGCCTTCCGCTTAAATAGGCTACAGCTGTGACTAGATTTAAATTTAAAGACACACTTACATTTAGAATTTTAAAAATAGTTATCTCCCTCATACAATGTGTATAACTTATGTAAACATATATAAACTTCTCACTAAATAGAATAGGATTACAATAGAACTGATAGACATTTTTGATACTTTAAATGGTTGTTATACTGTAATTTATAAAATACTCTAATGTTCAAAAAGGATTTAATTCATGAAATAACAAAACTTATTAATCTTCACTAATATCCTTATTTAATCCAAACAAGTAATACTACAGAATGCCTATCAAAGCTGTATAAATAGATTAAATCATATATATACATACAAATCCCTATACACAAAGATCTATATCTCTCCTTAGATTTAGACCATGGGGCATAGACGTATTTAGGGTAAATATCCAATACACCTCTCTTAGGTTAAGTTTATTTTGTCTATTGCCCCCTCTTCTCCATCGTGGAACATGGTCAATACCTTGCGCAGCTTCTCTCCCTCTTAATGTGTTTTATCTTGGTCAGTTTGTGCTGTTGCTATTGATGGACTGAACCGCTTGCTGTTTTTATATACCTGCAAATAAAGATTGGATATTTTTATACTTGCCGGATTCTGGGACATCATTCTGTGTTTTGGATCACTTGCTTCTTTGCGTATGGGACGGATGCGCTGCAGTTCCTTTGCCGGCTTCTGTGATTTGACGTCATCCCCACTCTCCTGTGTGCCGTAACCCGGAAGTACTGCCTTATGTGGTGAGGGAGGAAAGAGCGCACTGCTGGTTTGATTGTTTGCTTAACTATGAGTTATATTGTAGCTATCTTAGGGTTTATTTTATAGGTAAGTATTTAGTTTTAAATAGGAATAATTTATTTAATGATAGGCAAAAAACATTTGACTGTGCAAATTTTAGCCAAGTGACTGAAATGTGTGCGCACATTCACCTAGATTAAGAGTTTTGAGCGATATAGGGATAGTAAAGAATGCAACAAAAGTTGCGTTATTTAACCTTCTATAGCGCTGCCATTAAAAGTTTAAAAAAACCCGGCCTGTGCAGGCGATATGGAGATTTTGAGCTCCATACAGCACCAAAAACAAGCAGTGTTTTGACGTGCTCGTGCACGCTTTCCCTATAGACATCAATGGGGAGAGCAGGCAAAATAAAAGTGTAACACCTGCAATCGTGGAAGCAAAAGCTCCGTAATGCAGCCCCATTGATATCTATGGGAAAAAAGAAAATACAGTTTAATGAAATACTTACCTGTGAAATAAAACCTAATGGCTAGATTACGAGTTGTGCGTTGAAGTAAAAGAGCAGCGTTAACAGGTCCTAACGCTGCTTTTTTACGCCCGCTGCTATTATGAGTCTTGCAGGTTTAAGGGCACCGCACACTTCTTTGGCCTTACGGAAAAACTACTTACGTAAACTTCGTAAACCCTTTTTTCTATTGGACTTCCATAGCGCCCGGTATTACGAGTCTGTCCTGGGAGGCCAAAAAGTGAGCGGTACACCCTCTACCTCCAAGATCCCTAAAGCATTTTAAAGTCAGTAGTTAAGAGTTTTATGGTACAACGCCGTAGCATAAAACTCATAACTAAAGTGTTAAAAAGTACACTAACACTAGGGATGGGCGAATGTTTCGCAACATTCGAAAAACGGCACGAATTTTAACACATTCGTTCGTTCGAATCGAATTTCGAATGTTTACATAACATTCTAACATTCGATTTTCGAATATTCGGTTTCTAATTTTACGATTACATTCGAAAATATTCGAATTCGAAAAATTCGAATTTAGATTGTAATAGTATTTCTAATGCTTTTTCTTTAAATGTAATATTCGAATTATGCAATATTCGAATTCGAAAAATTCGAATTTAGATTGTAATAGTATTTCTAATGCTTTTTCTTTAAATGTAATATTCGAATTATGCAATATTCGAATTCGAAAAATTCGAATTTAGATTGTAATAGTATTTCTAATGCTTTTTCTTTAAATGTAATATTCGAATTATGCAATATTCGAATTCGAAAAATTCGAATTTAGATTGTAATAGTATTTCTAATGCTTTTTCTTTTAAATGTAATATTCGAATTATGCAATACGTGTATTCGAATTCGAAAAATTCGAATTTAGGTTGTAATAGTATTTCTAATGCTTTTTCTTTAAATGTAATATTCGAATTATGCAATATTCGAATTCGAAAAATTCGAATTTAGATTGTAATAGTATTTCTAATGCTTTTTCTTTAAATGTAATATTTGAATTATGCAATACGTGTATTCGAATTCGAAAAATTCGAATTTAGATTGTAATAGTATTTCTAATGCTTTTAAATGTAATATTCGAATTACGCAATATTCGAATTCGAAAAATTCGAATTTATATTCGAAAAATTCGAATTTATATTCGAATTCGAAAAATTCGAATTTCGAATGTAGACATTCGATATAATTATAAACATTCGAATTCGAAAGTGACATTCGAAAACTGTAAATAACATTCGATTTTCGAATTTTTAAGAATATTCGTTCTTATCGACATTCGAATTTAGAATTCGAATTTCGGTAATAACATTCGTTCTACATTCGAAATTCGAAAATTTGCACATTCGCCCATCCCTAACTAACACCCATAAACTACCTATTAACCCCTAAACCGAGGCCCTCTTGCATCGCAAATACTAAAATACAATTTTTAACTCCTAATCTGCCGCTCCGGACATCGCCGCCACTATAACAACATATTAACCCCTAAACTGCCGCACTCCCACCTCGCAAACACTATTTAAATAATATTAACCCCTAATCTGCTATTCCTAACATCACCGCCACCTACCTACATTTATTAACCCCTAATCTGCCGTCTCCAACGTCGTTGCCACTATATTAAATGTATTAACCCCTAAATCTAAGCCTAACCCTAACCCTAACACCCCCCTAACTTAAATATAATTTAAATAAATCTAAATAAAATTCCTATCATTAACTACATTATTCCTATTTAAAACTAAATACTTACCTATAAAATAAACCCTGTTAGATACAATGTAACTATTGGTTATATTGCAGCTAGTTTAGGGTTATTTTACAGTTAAGTATTTAGCTTTAAATAGGAATTATTTAGGTAATAATATTAATTTTTATTTAGATTTCTTGTAATTATATTTAAGTTAGTGGGTGTTAGGGTTAGGGTTAGACTTAGGTTTAGGGGTTAATACATTTAATTTAGTGGCAGTGACGTTGGGGGCGGCAGATTAGGGGTTAATAAATGTAGGTAGGTAGCGGCGATGTTAGGGACGGCAGATTAAGGGTTAATAATATTTTACTAATGTTTGCGAGGCGGGAGTGTGCGGCGGTTTAGGGGTCAATATGTTTATTATAGTAGCGGCGATGTCCGGAGCGGTAGATTAGGAGTTAATTAGTGTAAGATTAGGGGTGTTTAGACTCGGGGTTCATGTTAGGGTGTTAGGTGTAAACATAAATTTTATTTCCCCATAGGAATCAATGGGGCTGTGTTACTCAGTTTTACGCTGCTTTTTGGCAGGTGTTAGACGTTTTCTAAGCCGGCTCTCCCCATTGATGTCTATGGGGAAATTGTGCATGAGCACGTACGACCAGCTCACCGCTGACTTATGCAGCGCTGGTATTGAAGTGCGGTAAGGAGCACAATTTTGCTCAACGCTCACTTCTTGCCTTTTAACGCCGGGTTTGTAAAAACCCGTAATACCAGCGCTGCAGGTAAGTGAGCAGTGAGAAAAAACTGCTCGTTAGCACCGCACAGCCTCTAACGCATAACTCGTAATCTGGCCGTAAGGTAGCTACAATATAACTAATAGTTACATTGTAGCTAGCTTAGGTTTTATTTTTATTTCACAGCTATGTTTGTATTTATTTTAACTAGTTAGACTAGTTAGTAAATAGTTATTAACTATTTACTAACTACCTAGCTAAAATAAGTACAAACTTACCTGTGAAATAAAACCTAACCTGCCTTACACTAAAACCTAACATTACAAAAAATAAAAAAAAACTACAATTACAAAAAATAAAAAACTACCATTACAAAAAAACCTGAAAAGATTAATTCTATTCTAATACCTTTTTACAACAAAAACCAACCTCACAATAAAAAAGCCTAATTTAGAATAAACTACCAAGGGCCCTTAAAAGGGCCTTTTGGTGGGGCCTTAAAAGGGCCTTTTGTAGGGCATTGCCCTAAGTTAAACAGCTATTTTGCTAAAAAAAATAAACACCCCCTAAAAATATACATTACACAAGATAACAGAAATTATCAAAAATAAAAAAATGATTCCTATTCTAATACCCATAAAAAAACACCCCAAAATAAAAAACTTACGGCTAGATTTAGAGTTTTGTCGGTAATGACCCGCGTAGATAATGCTGGCTTTTTTCTGGCCGCACCTTTTAAATAACTCTGGTATTGAGAGTCCACAGAATGGCTGCGTTAGGCTCCAAAAAAGGAGCGTAGAGCATATTTAACGCAACTTCAACTCTCGATACCAGAGTTGCTTACGGACGCGGCCAGCTTCAAAAACGTGCTCGTGCACGATTCCCCCATAGGAAACAATGGGGCTGTTTGAGCTGAAAAAAAAACTAACACCTGCAAAAAAGCCGCGTTCAGCTCCTAACTCAGCCCCATTGTTTTCTATGGGGAACCACTTCCTACGTCTGCACCTAACACTCTAACATGTACCCCGAGTCTAAACACCCCTAGCCTTACACTTATTAACCCCTAATCTGCCACCCCCGCTATAGCTGACCCCTGCATATTATTATTAACCCCTAATCTGCCGCTCCGTAAACCGCCGCAACTGACATTATCCCTATGTACCCCTAATCTGCTGTCCTTAACACCGCCGACCCCTATATTATATTTATTAACCCCTAATCTGCCGACCGGACCGGACCGCACCGCTATTATAATAAAGTTATTAACCCCTAATCCGCCTCACTAACCCTATAAAAAATACTGTTAACCCCTAATCTGCCCTCCCTAACATCGCCGACACCTAACTTCAAACATTAACTCCACTTGTATATTTTTTTTCACAGACTTTGTGAACATTTTCACAGTGATTTTGTTTTTTGAGGGAGAACCACACCCATGTATGCATATTTTGCTCCACACTAACAATGCTACATACCTCTGTCATTTCTCTGAATTCCTCGGATTGTTTTTTAAGCATTATGGTCTCATCCTATGATGTCCTTCATTGTGTTTCTATGACATAGATGTTATTAAGAGCCATGAGATAGTGTTGTTGTCCTGTTAGAGATTGCACTACAAACTTTAAAAAAAAAAAAAAACTGTTGACACAGCCTGTAATAAGACAGTCTTTTTAGACCAATTCCATATTGGCCGTTCAGAATATCTAAATTATGAACTATCCTATATTGGCATTCTTGAGAGTCTTTTCTATATGTTGATCATGAACTTTTAGTCAGCCATTGTGATTTGAATGAGTGGAGAGCAATGTTCCCTCATTTTTTTTCTTTGTGTGCAATTATTTTCTTCTGTGTGCAGGCTTCATACTGTTTGTGTGCGGCACTGAGCAGCTATTTTTTTTAACTCTTTGTATCAGGGCCGGATTGGGCCGCTGGGATACCGGGAAAAAATCCTGGTGGGCCGGGCTGGACTGGGCCAGCAGCTGCACAGAGTGACATGGACACTGCAGCCTGGAGATATCAGCAACAGTTTAGCACAGGCAGTGCCCGCGCCGCAAAACACAGACAGTACCCAGTCTGGCCGCTGGGAGCACTGCTCCCGTTTCCTGGTTGAGCTCTCAGGCTTCAGGGTCAGTCCAGACTCTTCCAGTTCCTGCAACTTTTACTGTCACGGACTGTGAGTCCGACATTCACCTGGAGTGAGCGGACCGTGATGGGACTCCCCTGATGTCGACTCGCAGTGCGGGGGGCAGAGACACCAGCGAGCTGTTTCTGGTGGTGCGGAGTTGATTATATCCATGAGGAGTCCGACGTAGCCGTAGGTAAACTGCAACTGCCGATCAGGTGCATGCTGTAATGCAAGTGACTGTAGTAGATTGTGAGACAGTCTGAGAGAAAAAATGTACAATGCAAAAGAGAATGAAAGACAGTAAGACTGTGAGAGTTTAAAATAATGGAAGAGACCACGACAGAGCATGGGAGATTCACCAGACTAATGCAGTGTAAAAAGTGTGATGATGCAACAGACTGAAAGGGTTCAGTGAGCAAAAGCTTTAATTAGAATGTTATTTTGTAGAGAAGATGCCCTATCATAACTTTACAAAACTTTATTAAGATCCTTAGGAGAACCAAGGAATGTTTGACTTGAGATTTCTTTGAAATCTTAGTGTATCTAAGTTTGCGATACTGTGGGAGAACAAACTACTTGACACAGCTCAGGAGACACAGTGAGAATTATGGGCAACATCTGGCATAAGATGTGTGGTGTTGAGATGTATGTAGAGGCAACTGGGAAGATTGAGGCACCATGTATACTCCACCAGACCACAAGAATGTTTTAATTTGTAATGCACATAGGGACTGTATCCTTTCACAAGTGGATTTTTTTGGGGGCGGAGAGGAGGGAGTTTTTATTATGATATACTGTCGATTAGTGTTTTATTTCTAAAAGTGGTTACATTTAAATGGTTTAGTTGACAAAAAAGTGAAATACTACTCTATATGTGATTGAAAATGCCACTGCTCTATATGTTACTGACAGGGACTGTGTCAGGAAGGAAGGTGTTAATTACTAAGGAGGGGCATGGCTGGGCTGGAGGGGGCATGGCTGGGCCGGTCTATACAAATTTCCAGGGCTGGTCTGATTTCCCAGTCTGGCCCTGCTGTGTATATATATATATATATATATATATATATATATATATATATATATACAGGTACATGTTTGTTTGTTTTTCTAAAAAAAAATGTCATGACCATAAATCAATTATTTAAAAAGATAATATTCCTGCACCATTTAATAAAAAATGTTTTTAAATCAGATGTCTGCATTGCCAATAAGTAACGTGCCTGTGTTGACATGTTAATAAATATTTAATAGACCCTCACTTAAAAGCAGCAATAGCCTTACACAGTACTAAAGATATTGTTGCTCTAACAATATAAAAACTGTCAGCTTGTGGCACAGAGAAGCCTCTATTGCATAACCTCCTCCCAGTGGCGTAGCGTGGGGGGGGCAACAGGGGCGGTTGCCCCGGGCGCAAAATTCTGGGGGGCGCAAAATGCTTGGCTCCCAGCCTCCCCAGTCCCCACCATCTCAAGACAGTAGACAGTCACAGTCCCACTCCAAGCGGCGCTACAGGGAGGCTAAAAAATCTGACAGGCGCCTGCGCCCAGCCATTCTGTCTCTCAAGTGAACTGTCTACTACTCTGAAGTCAAGACGTGCTGTGTAATGATTTAATTATCATAATTTTATGAGTGTAATCCTATCCGACCGTTACCTGCTGCTAGACTAGTGTTTATGCCACTAGTTAGCACGGTCCACTCCCACTCCCAGCGCACATGTCAGGAGGGAGGAAGAAGTCAGAGCAGCAGAGCCAGAGTGGAGTCAGACTAGTACGCCGCGCCCGCAATGATAAGGTAAGTAGTGTCAACAGAAATTACCAAACTCATCACCGGGTCCGTATCAGAACCAGACCACCAGTGCCACTGCCAGCCAGAATTATAATTAAATTATTATAGCCCCTGTTTTTGCCTGGGCCCTGGGGAATAGGGATTGGAAATGGCAACGCACGCAAAATGCAGCTTAGCCTCTACCGTTACCCAGGTGACGTCGCAGGGCCAGCCAGCCAAGTTCCAAAGGACCCAGAGTCACTCTGAGCCAGCCAGCCAGCCAAATTCCAACTTCCAAAGGACCCAGAGTCTGAGCCAGCCAGCATGCCAGAGTGTGAGAGTGATCTATGCTGCTTTAAAGTGAAAGCTGGTTATTTTATTTCAAATTCATTTTTAACCTGGGTAAAATAAAACATACAAGATGTAAATGATCTACATCTTGTATGTTTTACCCAGGTTAAAAATGAATTTAAAAAAAATAACTGGCTTTCACTTTAAAGCAGCATAGATCACTCTCACACTCTGGCATGCTGGCTCAGATGTATTTAAAAATTAAATCCCATGTTTAAATATTAAACCATAAAAAATTGAATTGTTAAGTTATATAATCTACTTACTTAATGTATATAATAAAGTAATGGCTGCCTACCTGCAACCATATTGAATCCTAATTTTTAAGGATGAATGTAGAGTTTAGAATTATATATATATATATATATATATATATATATATATATATTATATATTTTTGTTGTTAAAATAAAGCTTTGTTTGTTTTAAAACAAAAACCTGTCTCCTAAGTTGTTGAGCTGTCTCCTATATTCAAAGCAAATTTGCCAATCGCTACTGTACTGGTGGAAGAGACTCAGTCAGTGCTAATGGATTAGGGGGGCGCAATTCTTGCCTTGCCCTGGGCGCTGAGAAGCCACGCTACGCCACTGCCTCCTCCTCACCTCTTTATGGCTTGTGAGCATAATTTAGCTCATGCCTGACAAAGAAGGGCTACAGTGCATTCTAAAGGAATACTCTGCTATCCTCATCGGTAGCCATGGGGTTAAATAGTGCTCTGCATTTTTGTTGTTGAAAGAATGCTGAATTGGGAGGGGGGAAAAGCCTTCACCTACTCATCGCTGCTTCTGGATGTCTGCTGTAAGGAGAAGGACAGCACTTCTTCCTTCCTCTGACATTCTCTTAAACTTTTTTTGCTTGAAGTGGCTGTGCTTATTAGAATTTTACATATTTATAATTAAAAGTGATTGCTTCTGATGACGAACAAAAATACTTTTCTAATACCCTGCACTATCACAGCCGTTCTTCCTGTTTTAAATTCTCCGGATCCATGACAATGCTGTGTGATTTATGTATACAACTGTCATTAGGTCCTTCCCTCTCTGCCTAGCACAGGAAATAGATCAAGCAGTGTTTTTTTTTTTTTTTTTTTTTATTTTATTACAGTCAGTGCTCTGTCATGCCGTATTTCTGCTTAGTTTTGTCGGTGGCCAGCACTGTTGAAAAAATAAATACTTTTAACACAATCCTCTAGTGTTGCGTGGCTTGATGAGCTGCCTGCACGACACAGAGAGAGCGAAGGTGCGTAGAGGGAACATTGGTGGAGAGATTAATTGGTGGATGCTTCTTACCTCAAAATATATTTTCTACAGATGATAGAAATGTACTACCTACGGGCTGCTTAATGGCTTCTGCCTTGACAAGCAAGATGGGTGTTGATCACTCAATTTAAATGTTCACATAACTTTCAGGACTGGAACTAAAGCTAATGCTTTGTCTTGCATCTATCATGAATCAGCTGGATCCAAGACTACTCCTGCTACCATTCTAGAGCTTGGTATTTTTTTTAACACTGAAGTTTTGTTGGACAGAATTAAGTCCTAAATGCAATGATCCAGAATGCTGATGCTTCTTTGGTCTTGTCTCAAGAATTCTTTCTTCATCAGGATAAAAAAATAAAAAATCCCTAACCCTTTAGTGCAAGAGTTATAACATTATTTTCATGATTCTGGGTGGGTTCAGGTTCATGTAAGGCATATTCACCTGCTAGCTAATGCCCTGTTCCTGGACAAGTGAGACAGCACTTCTAGGCAGACTTGAGTGTACTTTGCTGACAGTGGTTGGTTATAAACACACATGCACATTAGTGCACCTCTCTCAAATGGATCACATCTAAGTTCTGATCAAATGCTGGGAGGCAATTCCAAGGCCAGATGTGTTGTCTGATGTGCTAAGTCCTAATTAGGAGAACATTTTTAACCTAGATAAGCTTGCTATTCCAGTTGCTTGGTTGATGGTTTATCTGCTTCTATCATGCTTGTGTCATGTAATCTTGATTTCTGATTTCCTGGGGTATCTATTGGTTTCCTATTTACCTTAACCAATGGTACCATATTCCAGGACATCCCAGCACAAGCCTTTTAGGAATGAGACAGCCTTTTTAGACCAATTCCATATTGGCCTTTCAGTAGATATAAAATATGAACTATCCCATATTGGCATTTCCGAGACTCTGAGGCTTTAATTAAAGTGGCAGCTCAGATTAACATGCTTTTAAAAGCAGGGACAGACTGATATACGGTAGAAGTTGCTCCTGGACAGGAGATTAGCAAAACAACAGCCTATTATGCTTTTGTTTGTTCCTTGACTGATTGGTTCTCTCTTTTTTCTGTATAATTGTTCAAGAACCTCTAGCCACCCATTGTGATTTGAAGGAGTGGAGAGATTTATTGGTGGACACTTCTTACCTCAAAATGCATTTTCTACAGATGATAGAAATGTATTATCTACGGTCTGCTCAATGGCTTCTGCCTTGACAAGCAAGATGGGCGTTGATCTGTCAATTTCATTTTCACATAACTTTCAGGACTGGAACAAAAAAAACTGATGCTTTTTCTTGCATCTATGCTGAATCAGCTGGATCCAAGACTACTCCTGCTACCATTCTAGAGTTTGGTCATTTTTTTAACACTCAAGTTTTGTTGAACAGAATTAAGTCCTATAATGCAATGATCCAGAATGCTGATGCTTATTTGGTCTTGTCTCAAGGATTCTTTCTTCATCAGGATAAACTTTTTTCACTGCCCCTTTAAGGCAAGAGGTATAAAAATGTTTTCATGATTCTGTGTGATTTTTTTGTCAGGTTCATGTGAGGCATATTTACCTGCTAGCTCATGCCCTGTTCCTGGCCAAGTGTGACAGCACTTCCAGGCAGACTTGAGTGTACTGTACTGACAGAGGTTTGTAGTAAACACACATGCACAGTAGTGCATCTCTCTCAAATGGATCACATGTGAGTTCTGCTCAAATGCTGGGAGGAAATTCTGAGGTCAGGTGTGTTGTCTGATGTGCTATGTCCTAATTAGAAGAACATATTTAAGCCATATAAGCTTGCTATTCAAGTTGCTTAGTTGTTGGTTTATCTGCTCCTTCTATGCTTGTGTCATGTAATCTTGATTTTTGATATCCTGGGTTATCTTTGGTTTCCCTATTTATCTTATGCAATGGTACCATATTCCAGGACATCCCAACGCAAGCCCTTTAGGCCTTTTATTTGGACTGATCTCCTGGCACTGACCCTTGGCTACATTTCCTCACCAAGGAATATTTCCCTACCTTCCATTCAGATTCACCTTCTTGTATTAAGTAAGGCCTAGATTTAGAGTTTTGACGGTAACGACCCGCGTAGCTAACGCTGGCTTTTTTCTGGCCGCACCTTTTAAATACCTCTGGTATTGAGAGTTCACAGAATGGCTGCGTTAGGCTCCAAAAAAGGAGCATACAGGCATATTTACCGCCACTGCAACTCTCGATACCAGAGTTGCTTACGGACGCAGCCAGCTTCAAAAACGTGCTTGTGCACGATTCCCCCATAGAAAACAATGGGGGAATCGTGCACAATTAACCCCTAATCTGCCGCCCCCGCTATCGCTGACCCCTGCATATTATTTTTAACCCTTAATCTGCCGCTCCGTACACCCCCGCCACCTACATTATTCCTATGTACCCCTAATCTGCTGCCCTAACATCGCCGACCCCTATATTATATTTATTAACCCCTAATCTGCCGCCCCCAACGTCGCCTCCACCTAACTACACTTATTAACCCCTAATCTACCGACCAGACCTGAGCGCTACTATAATAAATGTATTAACCCCTAATCCGCCTCACTCCCGCCTCAATAACCCTATAATAAATATTATTAACCCCTAATCTGCCCTCCCTAACATTGCCGACACCTAATTTCAAGTATTAACCCCTAATCTGCCGACAGGAGCTCACCGCTACTATAATAAATTTATTAACCCCTAAAGCTAAGTCTAACTTTAACCCTAACACACCCCTAAATTAAATATAATTTAAATCTAACGAAATAAATTAACTCTTATTAAATAAATTATTCCTATTTAAAGCTAAATACTTACCTGTAAAATAAACCCTAATATAGCTACAATATAAATTATAATTATATTATAGCTATTTTAGGATTTATATTTATTTTACAGGTAACTTTGTATTTATTTTAACCAGGTACAATAGCCATTACATAGTTAAGAACTATTTAATAGTTACCTAGTTAAAATAATTACAAAATTACCTGTAAAATAAATCCTAACCTAAGTTACAATTAAACCTAACACTACACTATCAATAAATAAATTAAATACAATTCCTACAAATAAATACAATTAAATAAACTAACTAAAGTACAAAAAATAAAAAAGAACTAAGTTACAAAAAATAAAAAAATATTTACAAACATTAGAAAAAAATTACAACAATTTTAAACTAATTACACCTACTCTAAGCCCCCTAATAAAATAACAAAGACCCCCAAAATAAAAAAATGCCCTACCCTATTTTAAATTACAAAAGTTCAAAGCTCTTTTACCTTACCAGCCCTGAACAGGGCCCTTTGGGGGGCATGCCCCAAAGAATTCAGCTCTTTTGCCTGTGTGATTTTTTTGTCAGGTTCATGTGAGGCTGAAGAGGTCCAGAAGAGGCTCCAAAATCTTCATCCTATCCTGGAAGAAGAGGCAATCCAGACCGGCAACCTATTGGCTGTTCCGATCAGCCAATAGAATGCGAGCTCAATCTGATTGGCTGATCGGATCAGCCAATCGGATTGAACTTGATTCTGATTGGCTGATTCTATCAGCCAATCAGAATTTTCCTACCTTAATTCCGATTGGCTGATAGAATCCTATCAGCCAATCGGAATTCGAGGGATGCCATCTTGGATGACGTCCCTTAAAGGAACCGTCATTCTTCAGTTGGACGTCGTCGGAAGAAGATTGATCCGCGCTGGAGGTCTTCACGATGGAGCCGGTCCTCATCGGATGAAGATAGAAGATGCCGCTTGGATCAAGATGGTTGCCGGTCTGGATCGCCTCTTCTTCCAGGATAGGATGAAGATTTTGGAGCCTCTTCTGGACCTCTTCAGCCGACGGATGATGGATGTCTAGCCCCCGCTTGGGTTGGATGAAGATTTTGGAGCCAGGACCGATCGGTGTGATACCCGGTGAAGTGAAGACAAGGTAGGAAGATCTTCAGGGGCTTAGTGTTAGGTTTATTTAAGGGGGGTTTGGGTTAGATTAGGGGTATGTGGGTGGTGGGTTGTAATGTTGGGGGGGGTATTGTATGTGTTTTTTTACAGGCAAAAGAGCTGAATTCTTTGGGGCATGCCCCGCAAAGGGCCCTTTACCTGGTAAGGTAAAAGAGCTTTGAACTTTTGTAATTTAGAATAGGGTAGGGCATTTTTTTATTTTGGGGGGTTTTGTTATTTTATTAGGGGGCTTAGAGTAGGTGTAATTAGTTTAAAATTAATGTAATTTTTTTCTAATGTTTGTAAATATTTTTTTATTTTTTGTAACTTAGTTCTTTTTTATTTTTTGTACTTTAGTTAGTTTATTTAATTGTATTTATTTGTAGGAATTGTATTTAATTTATTTATTGATAGTGTAGTGTTAGGTTTAATTGTAGATAATTGTAGGTATTGTATTTAATTAATTTATTGATAGTGTAGTGTTAGTTTTAATTGTAACTTAGGTTAGGATTTATTTTACAGGTAATTTTGTAATTATTTTAACTATTTTAGCTATTAAATAGTTCTTAACTATTTAATAGCTATTGTACCTGGTTAAAATAAATACAAAGTTGCCTGTAAAATAAATATTAATCCTAAAATAGCTATAATATAATTATAATTTATGTTGTAGCTATATTAGGGTTTATTTTACAGGTAAGTATTTAGATTTAAATAGGAATAATTTATTTAATAAGAGTTAATTTATTTCGTTAGAATAAAATTATATTTAACTTAGGGGGGTCTTAGGGTGAGGGTTAAAATTAGCTTTAGGGGTTAAAAAATGTATTAGAGTAGCGGTGACCTCCGATCGGCAGATTAGGGGTTAATACTTGAAGTTAGGTGTCGGCGATGTTAGGGAGGGCAGATTAGGGGTTAATACTATTTATTATAGGGTTATTGAGGCGGGAGTGAGGCGGATTAGGGGTTAATAACTTTATTATAGTAGCGGTGCAGTCCGGTCGGCAGATTAGGGGTTAATAAGTGTAGGCAGGTGGAGGCGACGTTGAGGGGGGCAGATTAGGGGTTAATAAATATAATATAGGGTCGGCGGTGTTAGGGGCAGCAGATTAGGGGTACATAACTATAATGTAGCTGGCGGCGGCGTGCGGACGGCAGATTAGGGGTTAATAATAATATGCAGGGGTCAGCAATAGCGGGGGCGGCAGATTAGGGGTTAATAAATATAATTTAGGGGTTGGAGGTGTTAGGGGCAGCAGATTAGGGGTGCATAGGGATAACGTAGTTGGCGGCAGTGTACGGAGCAGAAGATTAGGGGTTAAAAAATTTTAGAGAGTTGTGGCGATGTGGGGGGGCCTCGGTTTAGGGGTACATAGGTAGTTTATGGGTGTTAGTGTACTTTAGAGCACAGTAGTTAAGAGCTTTATGAACCGGCATTAGCCCAGAAAGCTCTTAACTACTGACTTTTTTCTGCGGCTGGAGTTTTGTCGTTAGATTTCTAACGCTCACTTCAGACACGACTCTAAATACCGGAGTTAGAAAGATCCCATTGAAAAGATCGGATACGCAATTGATGTAAGGGGATCTGCGGTATGGAAAAGTCGCGGCTGAAAAGTGAGCGTTAGACCCTTTCCTGACTGACTCCTAATACCGGCGGTAGCCTAAAACCAGCGTTAGGAGCCTCTAACGCTGGTTTTCACGGCTACCGCCAAACTCTAAATCTAGGCCTAAGTGTTTTCCTTACCTGCATTACAGTATGTTTGTAGGCAGTATGTAAGGGTGAGAAATGCATACACATTACAGAATTATTTTTGCACTGTTATGTCAGTTAAGTTGAGTTGATATGTGCTAATATCTTATTTGCCCTAGCCATAGAGTGGGTAAACATAAAAGATTAGATAACAAGATTACAAGTGTAGTTCAAAAATATTAGCACTATTGTGCTAATCATTCAAGCTAAATAAATAGCACTTTTATTTTTGCGCTCATATACACCTTAGAGCCTTCTCATAAACCACATCCCTTTAAATCACTGCATTATTGATTGTGCTCTATAATCTAGCCCTAAGAGCAAAATCAAATATTTATTCAGGAGATGTATTCCTCAAACCAAGCAGCTGTGGGCACTGTTGTATCACATACTAATATTTATGTTAGTCAGCATAATTTTCAGTAATTGTTATTACTGCTCACTCAGATTGTTATTTTTATTTGCACTTAAATAGCTAAAGGTCTTGTAAACTTTCTAGGAGTACCCAGGCATAAATGGCCAAACTGTCTTGTCATAAATTTATTTTTTTATTCTAACATTTAAAGCTTTGTCATAAAACTTTAATTAAAAAAATAATCTTTTTTTTCTTAATTTAATTTAATTGGTGACTGTATTTTATGACAGATTTATGGATCCCCAGAACTCAACAAGCCTCTTAGTGTTACGTTGTCTTTTACGAATCCGTTTAATGACATTCTCAGTAATTGCATGATGACAGCAGAAGGTGCGGGCCTGCTTCCCAGTGGACCTATAACAGTGTAGTAAGTATTCAACAATTTTTTTCCAGGTTTATTAATAGGGAGCAAACTGGGATAAGATTCACGCATGTGACATTGGGTTATGGAAGGGTAATAAGTCACTTAAAAGTAATGCATCTAAAAGTTAAGTAGACAATAGTACTTTTGTCTGCCCATGCCAGATGCAAGCTACCTTGCAAGTCCCAGTACAAGAACCCTCTTAGGATTCTAAAAGCCCCTTCACAGTGGGATGGGAAAACGTATTTAACGTTCCGGCTCGCATATTAAGAAGTAAGCTTTTTGCGTGCTTTGGGTAGCGCTCATATTAGAAGTTAAAAGTAAAAAGTTTTCACTCACGCACTAATCCAATATGCAAAACTCCAAAGTTAGGATATTGCACGCATGTTGACTTATTCACCCATATAAGTAAATAGAGCAAAAAACCCTACTTGCGTGCAAACCCGATCGCATATTCTTGTGTGCTAACCTGACATGGAAATATGAATATTTCACATTCCAATGTTCTTCACATAGCAGAATATGTACTATTTATTCATAAATACATATTTCTATATGTATCTAATTTTTTGATACAATAGATATCTATACCTATATATAGATAATTATATATAGGTATAGATATATACAGATATATATAGGAATACCTATTTAAAATATATAGAATATATTCCCCTATGTGAAGAACATTGAACTGTGAAATATTTATTTATATATATATATATATATATATATATATATATATATATATATATATATATATATATATACAGTGGGGCAAAAAGGTATTTAGTCAGCCACCAATTGTGCAAGTTCTCCCACTTAAGAAGATGAGAGAGGCCTGTAATTTTCATCATAGGTATACCTCAACTATGAGAGACAAAATGTGGAAACAAATTCAGACAATCACATTGTCTGATTTGGAAAGAATTTATTTGCATATTATGGTGGAAAATAAGTATTTGGTCACCTACAAATAAGCAAGATTTCTTGCTCTCACAGACATGTATCTTCTTCTTTAAGAGGCTCCTCTGTCCTCCACTCATTACCTGTATTAATGGCACCTGTTTGAACCTGTTATCAGTACACTCCACAACCTCAAACAGTCACACTCCAAATTCCATTATGGTGAAGACCAAAGAGCTGTCGAAGGACACCAGAAACAAAATTGTAGACCTGCACCAGGCTGGGAAGACTGAATCTGCAATAGGCAAGCAGCTTGGTGTGAAGAAATCAACTGTGGGAGCAATAATTAGAAAATGGAAGACATACAAGACCACTGATAATCCCCTCGATCTGGGGCTCCACACAAGATCTCACCCAGTGTGGTCAAAATGATCCCAAGAACGGTGAGCAAACATCCCAGAACCACATGGTGGGACCTAGTGAATGATCTGCAGAGAGCTGGGACCAACGTAACAAAGGCTACCATCAGTAACACACTACACCGCCAGGGACTCAGATCCTGCAGTGCCAGATGTGTCCCCCTGTTTAAGCCAGTACATGTCCAGGCCCATCTGAAGTATGCTAGAGAGCATTTAGATGATCCAGAAGCGGATTGGAAGAATGCCATATGGTCAGATGAAACCAAAGTAGAACTGTTTGGTAGAAACACAACTCATCGTGTTTGGAGGAGAGAGAATGCTGAGTTGCAACCAAAGAACACCATACCTACTGTGAAGCATGGGGGTGGCAACATCATACTTTGGGGCTGTTTCTCTGCAAAGGGAACAGGACAACTGATCCATGTACATGAAAGCATGAATGGGGCCATGTATTGTGAGATTTTGAGTGCAAACCTCCTTCCATCATCAAGGGCATTGAAGATTAAACGTGGCTGGGTCTTTCAGCAGGACAATAATCCCAAACACACTGCCCGGGCAATGAAGGAGTAGCTTCGTAAGAAGCATTTCAAGGTCCTGGAGTGGCCTAGCCAGTCTCCAGATCTCAACCTCATAGAAAACCTTTGGAGGGAGCTGAAAGTCCATGTTGCCCAGCGACAGCCCCAAAACATCACTGCTCTAAAGGAGATCCACATGCTGGAATGGGCCAACATACCAGCAACAGTGTGTGACAACCTTGTGAAGACTTACAGAAAACGTTTGACCTCTGTCATTGCCAACAAAGGATATATAACAAAGTATTGAGATGAACTTTTGATATTGACCAAATTCTTATTTTCCACCATAATTTGCAAATCAATTCTTACCAAATCAGACAATGTGATTGTCTGGATTTGTTTCCACATTTTGTCTCTCATAGTTGAGGTATACCTATGATGAAAATTAAAGGCCTCTCTCATCTTCTTAAGTGGGAGAACTTGCACAATTGGTGGCTGACTAAATACTTTTTTGCCCCACTGTGTGTATGTATATACCATTGTTAGCCTGTTCTATGGCAATTTACCACCTGGGTGCAGCTTTTTAGCCCAGTAATGCTTTTCACAGAGTAGAACTCTCCTGAAGTATATCAGTCTGATCCCACCTATTACGGTCAGTCCAGCACTGAAATACCAGGCAATTCCTCTCTGAACAAGGAACACAGCAACCCCAGATGATCGTTTCGGCCTTCCTTGGGCCTCGTCAGTGAGGTGTAGCCATATTCCTCTAAGCACACTGAGCAAGGAGTCCACGTCTGGTTGCCCCTTTTTCCCATAGGGAGACTAAATACATACAGAGAGAAGTGCACTCACAGGAACGAACAACTGGCTCAATACCATTGTTAGCCTGTTCTATGGCAATTTACCACCTGGGTGCAGCTTTTTAGCCCAGTAATGCTTTTCACAGAGTAGAACTCTCCTGAAGAATATCAGTCTGATCCAGCCTATTACGGTCAGTCCAGCGCCGAAATACCAGGCAATTCCTCTCTGAACAAGGAACACAGCAACCCCAGACGATCGTTTCGGCCTTCCTTGGGCCCCGTCAGTGAGGTGTAGCCATATTCCTCTAAGCACACTGAGCAAGGAGTCCACGTCTGGTTGCCCCTTTTTCCCATAGGGAGACTAAATACATACAGAGAGAAGTGCACTCACAGGAACGAACAACTGGCTCAATACCATTGTTAGCCTGTTCTATGGCAATTTACCACCTGGGTGCAGCTTTTTTGCCCAGTAATGCTTTTCACAGATTAGAACTCTCCTGAAGTATATCAGTCTGATCCTGCCTATTACGGTCAGTCCAGCGCCAAAATACCAGGCAATTCCTCTCTGAACAAGGAACACAGCAAACCCAGACGATCGTTTCGGCCTTCCTTGGGCCTCGTCAGTGAGGTGTAGCCATATTCCTCTAAGCACACTGAGCAAGGAGTCCACGCCTGATTGCCCCTTTTTCCCATAGGGAGACTAAATACATACATACATACATATATGTCTATATATGTGTACATATGTATTTATGTGTTTATATGTCTGTAAATACATCTATACACTTATAAACACATAAATACATCTGTACACACACATATATACAGTACATATATATATATGTATATATATATACTGTATATATACATAAATATACATCTTTAGACGTATATGTATCTATCTCAATTTTAAAGCCCTTTGCCTGAGACCTCATATCTTTGAGCCCTTATAACTTTTTCATGCAATATTTTTTTGAATAAGGTTTATCATATAGTGTTATTATGAGTGTAACTGTACTTTGTATTCTATCTTTGATGTGTTTTGTGACACTTTTTTGTTTAGCGAAACAGTTAATTAGTGCTCTGAGGACGCACTATCCGGACAAGTGTTAACTTAAATTGCGCTTAAGCAATCGCGTTTAGTTTCAACTTGAAATATGAGCGATACACCTGACGTGCGCAAAAAGCTGTAAATAAAACCCCTTTTCGCTCATGCGTAACTGTTATTGCGTCACTTGTTATCTGGCCATGTTTAAAATAGACCTATAGACAACTGCAATAAAACCGAAGGTGCAATATAAAATGCTTGACATATGTTTGTCTCTAACTCATAAAAAAAATCTATCTTTCATCTATCTGTCTATCCATCTATCTATCTATCTATTTATCTATCTATCTATCTATCCATCATCTTTAAAATATAAGGGCCAGATTAGGAGGGGCAGCTTAATAGATGTGCACAAGAGAAAAGGGGTTTAACGTGGCTGTTTATGCAAGTTAGGTTAAGCACTTGTGTTGTGTTACAAGTTTAACCCCTTAGTGACCATACCGTTTTTCAATTTTCTTACCGTAAAGGGTTGGGGGTTTTACTGTTAGGGGGGACTTTGTAATTTTTGTAGGTAAAAGAGCTGATTAACTTAGGGCAATGCCCTACAAAAGGCCTATTGGTAGTTTATTGTTAGATTAGGGGGTGTTGGCCTATTGGTAATTTAAGCTGTAAATAAAACCCCTTTTCGCTCATGCGTAACTGTTATTGCGTCACTTGTTATCTGGCCATGTTTAAAATAGACCTATTTAGTAGACATGTACGTTTCTATTCGTTCCAAATCGAAATTCGGCCGAATTTGTTAAATTTGGAGATTCGGATCAATTTGAATTTCCGAATTACTGTAGTACCGAATCTACCGAATAAATACGAATTTGTTCGGATTTATTTGTTACATTCGGATGGCCATGGATTACAATAGTATTGTACAGTATATTAGGTTATATCACTCTGCTATGGGTTACATCTAATATACAGTACATAATGCTAGTCTAATACACAGCACATCCTATCTAACACATACCGAAATTCCGAATTTCCGAATCAAACTGAACCAAATCCAGCCGAATTTATTCGAATCCGAATGAATCCAAAATTAATCCGAAACGAATTAATTCTAATTTTTTCAAATTCAAATCGATCTGAACCGAAATTCAAAAACATCCGAATCGATCCGAACCGAAACAAATTTTTCGGCCATGCACAAGTCTACTATTTAGAATGTCATGCTACTTGAGCAATCAGATTTAGGAAGTCAGACAATATATTTGCTAATATTATGTCATTTTATTTTCTCACATTCAGTTCCCTATAATTATAAATCATACAAAAATGCTTCTTTCCATTTGCTTCCTCCATGTGTTATCTTATGTTCACTTACATGTGCTCTGCCATTTCAGCATGGATCAGATATTCCCTTACCGTTCTGGCTATGTGAAGATCTGCTGTGTGCCTGTTAAACATGGAACCCAACAGCTGGAAGTCAATTTTTCCTGTGATAAAATCAAATTTGTAAAAGGGAGTGCATTGATTGCTGTTCCTTTCTAGCAAGGAAAACACATGTGGAACTCAATATATTATTTATTACTGGATTTGTGAAATAATCCCAGTTAATATAATTATATTCATCATTCTGTTTGTTTACCATACTTCTTTCAGGCCTATTTTAAGGCTTATTAAAATTAATGATTGCACAATAAATTATGGGACTCACTAATCATTAATGTGAAAATGGGCTATGTTTATTTTTTTAAATTACAATTGCTCTGTTTTATTTAAAGTATGAAATAGACCATGTGACAGGCTACGGAAGGTATTCAGAGATTTTACCAGCGCTATCAAGTTACACTGCTACACTGGGATCCATTACATTACATGGTTTTTATAGGGTTTTGCAATTTCAAGTCATTTTAAACCCCATGATAACACTTTTATTTAAGGTTTTTCAAATGCATTCATGAAATGAAAACACTTCCTTTAACTTGCATGGGGGAAATGTGAACTACTATTTAAATCAATCAGAGCACCACCTTTTCCAATTAACCAGAACACCCATTGAGAAAACTCAACACCACTTTTAGAATCAATCAGAACTCCCCCTTTACCTTGCAAGGGAAAATGCAAATGCAATCAGTCTACACACCACCTATAATGCCCCTATTCCAATCAATCAGCACACTCCCTATACCTTGAATAGAAACAATGCTACATTGCTATTCCACTCAATGAGAACACTACCTATACCTAGACAAAATTATATGAAATTATTAACACATCATGTATTTATTTTAATAAGTGAAAAGACCTAAAATGAGACATATAAGGCAGCCCTTTTCAATAATGATTTAAATTACCCTTATAGTGAAAATTTACATGCTCTAATTCTTTATAGTTTGTTATTTTATCACTAGGGATCCTGTGATGCTGTGTTTAACCTCCACAAATGGGTTAAACACATACAGTACTTAAAGTAACAATTTGGAGCCACAGAAAACTGCAGTAATTTCGGGAATTGATCACAATCGTTTACAAAAGTTTATGGGAATTTTTGTAGATAAATCAATTGACCATCATTTTTAAATGATTTTTACTGGCCCCAAAATGTGCAGCACTTGTTATTAATTGGAATAGCTTTGAAACTGATTTAAAAAAAAAAAAAATTTTTTACATGTATGAATTCAAACATATAGGCAAGGGACAACTATGGCCTAGATGAAAAGTAGAATGCAAAAATAGTAGTGCTATAGAGTGCTATCGAGTGCTAACAGCGCACAAGTTAAATCAATAGCGCTCTTTTTTTTCTGCCCGTATTACAAATTGAAAGTAAAAATTATACATGCGAGCAAAAGACTCAGGCGAGCTGACATCTGGAGGTCAAACAAAACGACTGTTCTAAGTCCTTTTACCCATCTTCTATGGGGTGTGCTTCAAAAGCTTCTTCTGACTTTCGCTTGCTAACCCGAATCTATCCATCATCTTTAAAATATAAGGGCCAGATTAGGAGGGGCGCCTTAATAGATGTGCACAAGAGAAAAGCGGTTTAACGTAGCTGTTTATGCATGTTAGGTTAAGCACTTGTGTTGTGTTACAAGTTTAACCCCTTAGTGACCATACCGTTTTTCAATTTTCTTACCGTAAAGGACCAGGGCTGTTTTTACATTTCTGCTGTGTTTGTGTTTAGCTTTAATTTTTCTCTTACTCATTTACTGTACCCACACATATCATATACCTTTTTTCTCAACATTAAATGGACTTTCTAAAGATACCATTATTTTCATCATAAAATATAATTTACTATAAAAAAATAAAAATAAAACATGATTAAAAAAAAATATATATTCTAACTTTGACCCCCAAAATCTGTTACGCAATCACCAAAAAGCACCCATGCTAAAAAGTTTCTAAATTTTGTCCTGAGTTTAGAAATACCCAATGTTTACCCCCTTAATGGACCGGACATTTCAGACTAAAACTTCCTCAAAAGACCAGAGTATTTTTAGCATTTTTGCTATCACTCTGTTTAAACAGAAATAGAGCCTTTTTTATATTTACCTATCAAAACTATATTTTTTTTTTAGTAGACAACTCAAAGTATTGATCTAGGGCCATTTTGGTATATTTCATGCCACCATTTCACCGCCAAATTCGATCAAATAAAAAGAATCGTTAACTTTTTCACAAACTTTAGGTTTCTCACTGAAATTATTTTCAAACAGCTTCTGCAATCATGGCACAAATGGTTGAAAATGCTTCTCTGGGATGCCCTTTGTTCAAAAATAGCAGACATAGATGGCTTTGGCATTGTTTTTTTTTTTTTGAAAATAATTTTTTTATTGAAGTTTAACATATAGATTAACAAATAAGCCTCGCCCTGAGACCAAATTTACATCAGAGTAAATAATCCATTGTCTATAAATTGGCATTAATAGAAAGAGAAAAACAAGATATACCTGTAACAATATAATTACATATCAAATCGTAACCTGAAGATAGACAATAAGTTTAGGCGAGGTGGAATATAACTTCATTTTATGTTATAGTGTGTGTGATTGATCTCCACAGAGCTATAGAAAGAATCAATAGAGTATCAGAGTTAGAGATAACAGGCTGTGGAGAATAAGCTTATGCGTCAGCCACTTTTGAGCTGAGATATACAAGGGGGGGGGATATTCAGCGGGTAAGCACCGCTATGCATATAGGTGAAGGGGGGGGGAGGGGGGGCGGAGCCTTATATGTGTATGCAAAGTTTAAAGTATATGCTGGGAGCTCAGAAGTGTCCTAATAGAAGGGTCCCAGGACTGTCTAGAGACAAACTGTATATGAGCTTATCCAACTGTTACTCAATAGAAAGCTTTTGAACCCCATATTGACAGGTCTATGCCCTATTTCCTAAGTTCTTAGGTAATACTGAAATATCTCTGCATTATTACCCTTAATATGTTCTTTGCTAAACTGTGGGAGGTTGAAGCGTGAAACTCAAAAGCATTAAATGATTACATAAAAGGGTTACAAGGATGATGGTCTATTATAACTAAGCCACATGTGTGCAATTACTACTCATATAAGTAACTAGCAGACTACCTCCTCACATATAGAGGCAAAATAGTAATCTTCTATATCTACAGTAGTTAGAGCTTAGTAACCTTAAATATGCATCCTGAATTACAGGGGAAAATATTACAACTATCAGCATTTAACTCATCTTATGTGTAAGTAATATGGAGGAAATCTGTGTAAAACCATCCTAATTAGTGAACAAAAAAGCTTGTATGCATATACAGGGCATCTATTCTGCTAGTACAACTAACCATGTATAGTAAGCATGTGATTTGTAAAATGTATAGCAACCGTTCCAGTCATATTATACCGACTCCATGCATAGGTTCTAGTTGATGTCCATTAGATAGCACTTATGATAATGTTGATACAATATAAAAAGAGACATGCTTCAATAAGGTTATCTAACAGCAGTTATTTATTTTCTCATAGCTAGTCTGAAAATTTAAAGGCATAGTATATACAGAAAGAGATACCCCTATAAAGCAAGCATGCTGAGTAAAGGATTATTCAACGGTCACTTTGATATAGCAAATAAACCCAGATGTACAAGTTATTAGGCTTAAGCGGCGGCTACAGCTAAAATAGTTGTCTGCTGTTCACATAAATTGATAGTATCTTATTTTACATATAAGGACACATTACATTAATAGTTAAACATATAGGCAATAAGCCAGTACAAATGTAAATATTTAAGTATAAATCCTGGGTTAACAATAACTAGCTGGCAATATAGACAATGTCAGCACTCCAAATAAGGAGAAGCATGAGAACCAAGTTAGATTAGGACCATGTGTATATAAGGAGAAAGGGTTGTCCCGGTTTCTACAAGGGCCTTTATATAGAAGCTCCGTAGAGCTGCAAGGCCTTTCCATATGTGAGGGATAAGACACTCCTAGTCATAGGTCCGGGGACATCTAACTACAGGGACAACATTAGGTATAATAAACATATTGTAGAGCCAAACATATTATGAACCTTTCAGAGCGTTCTGGTCATAGGTTTCTAAAGATAAAAAACTCAGACATTATATTACAACTAAATGAATGCCTGCACCACGCTACCTTAGTTATAGGCAATCCATATTTTAAAGCATGGTGAAAGTACTTAATCATGTCATAACAGGGTATATAGAGCTATATTTAAAGATGATGACTATTATATATACAGAGTAAGTCTACATCAATATTTGTCACAAAGGTAACCTCTTCTTACTCGATCTCAATAGCAGTGTGGCTTAAAGTTGTATGGATAGATATGACCATGTTAAATGATTGCAGCCTTCTTGCAGGAGATTTTATATAGAGTTAACGGGTAACTTAGGGAAAAGTAGCATTAATTAATATCTGACATTTACATTGCAAGACATCAAACAAGACAGGATTGGCTAAAGATAGAAAAACATATTAATGCTCATTAACATACAGAACGCTAAAACAACAGGATAATAAATGAAGGATATACTTAAGGACCCAGTGTCATAGTATCATAGTGGAGGATAACAGTAGTCAGTGTCCCAAGCATATGTATAGTCAAGTCTCAACTGCTGTTCCATTTATAGATGAGTCCATCAGCATATATATAAGTTCAAAACTCTTCAGCTCGTGACCCGTATAGACCGGACAAGAAGAGAAAGTTTCAGACATATAAGGGAAAACGCCATCAGACCATACTGTAATGCTGACTAAAAAGATAGAGTTCCTCAAGTGAGTCTCTGTATATAGATATAGTATCCCAGAAGTGATATCCCTGTAAAACCAGCAAAGTCCAGCAGATTAGTACTTCACTAGTACAGAGCTATACATCAGGCAAGAGGTGATTTAGCCAATTCCCCTTCTAATGCAGACTGTAGAGAGGGCAATAGTAAGCAGGAGCTCTGAAGCATGTAGCAAGTGCGATATCCGGACCATGGCTGCTAGATGATATCTTGCCCCTATCTTTTGTAGAAATGTAATGTACACTAATTCAGGCTGCCTCTGCGTGTATCTATCATCAATATGAAGGGGCATTTCCCATAGTTGGGCTACATAACTTATCACTTTAGAACCCGGGACTCGCTCTCCCAAAGCAAGAAATACCCCCATACCTGTAGCCACTGGTGGTGCAGAGGGTAGGGTGTGATCCGCTTGATCTGCTTCTAGTAATATCAGCCGGTATCCTTGCACCCCGAGAGAGGAGGCGATCATGTCAGGACTCTGACTGAATGCGTAGTCCGGCCACCGAAGAGGTACGGGATCTCTAGCGGTACTTTTCAGCTGAGCCGCCTTGCTCTTGTGAGTTGCCGCTTGCCAAAGACTTCCTGCGGTGTGGTTGAATGGGCATAAGTTAGCCGAGTCTTGCCGGGTATTTCCCATATCTAACTCGCAGCTGTCATGTATGATGTTGCTCTGCTTATTCTCTGATCTACATACCGGCAGCTGCTCCGTGTACGCATCTGCTCGGTCAGGGTCTCTCATGTCTGATTCTCCATGAGTCACCATTTTCAGGGTGGTTTGTAAATCTAGGAAACAGTTATCTAGTTGGCGATCAAACGTTAATAATAAAGTCTGCATCAGTCTATGTGTCTCCACCATCTTGAGTGTAGTCGCTGTACGATCCTGAGGTAGAAACGGTACAGATATATCTGATGTATCAGAAGCGTTAATGGCGTCGTGTTGAGGCCTCAGTAGGCCAGAGCAGGGCAAAAGCTGATAGAACGCCAAAACAAATATAGTAAGGTTATTTAAGGCTCCCAAACTCCACTTCAGAGTGTTTTATGTAGCTGGGGCAATCATCAAAACCAGAATAAATGCTATTAAATTGCTGATTAAGCTCTATTTTAGACATCTGGAGCCGGGAGCTCTGCACATATGCGTCTGTCCATTCCAGCGGATGGCTCCGCCCCCCTGGCATTGTTTTTTTTGGTAATTAGAAGACTGCTAATTGCAGCTGCGCACCACATATGTATTATGTCCAACAGTGAAGGGGTTATTTAGGTAACTTGTAAGGTTCATTTTAGCTTTAGTGTACAGATTACCCTCCCACCTGACACATCCCACCCTCTGATCCCTCCCTGATGCCTCTCAAACAGCTCTCTTCTCTTCCCTCCCCCACCCCCAACTGTCAGAAAGTCTGCCAGTATAAAAATAAAAGGCTTTTTTTCTTTTTTTTATATATTTTTTAAATATATTTTCTGCAGTGTAGGATCCCCCTTACTCCCAACCTCTCTGATCCCCCCCAAACAGCTCTCTAACCCTCCCTCCTTTACCTATTTTCCACCATCTTAGGTATTGGCAGCTGTCTGCCAGTATCCAGTTTACTATCATTTTTACTTATTTAAAAAAAAAAAAGTATTATTTTTTTGTTTTTGCTGTAGCATAGCGGACCAATCTGCATGGACCCATCTGCTTCTGCCCCTCTCCAGCGATGGGCCGCCCACCCACCTCCCTACTAACCCTCCCACACCACCAACAATCTGCACCATAGCTGGCCGGTGTTATAGTGTTAAAGTGTTATGCTATGTATTTACTGTAAATATGTCACATTCCAATATATATATATATATATATATATATATATATATATATATATATATATATATATATATATATATATATATATATACAGTATATACAGTACATATATTTTATAAAGTGATTACTTGGGCTCTGTAAATCTGCAACAATTTGCATTGGTCATATAGAACACCTAAAATCTTTAACCTAGGGGCGGAGCTTGGCCAAGCTCAGAGATGGCGGCGTGGGGCACGAGCTCCGTACATCAACAACGCAAAAAACAGTGAATTAGTCTACTAAATGGCTTAGAATGAGTTGTATTTTAAGATCCAATACCGGAAGTGGCAGAAGCAACCGCTTTAAAGTAACGGAGGGCTCCCGATTGAGACATGCGTCACATTAGACGCAACTCAGAGGCCTAACACTTTCCTCGGTGCTCATAGGACACTGACTACCCACCCGCGACACAACAAGATCTCCTATCAGTGGATCATCAAAGCGACAGCACAAGCCGACAGGAGAGATCCTTCACACCGTCACCACTCCGGCCTGAACTAGTAAACGAGTAGGCCACATATATACCAGCAGCCATCAGCATTTGAGATCAAAGAAAAATGGCCCAAATAAAGGTATTACTTCATATGAACTCTCTTATATAGTCAAGAAGATGATATGCTAGACGAATGTGGATATAAAGGGAACAGTTTATTTGCACCCTGAGAATTTTTAAGCAGATTCTCTAACATTTTCCTACATATAATTTAAGGTGAAAGTCTTTATTCTTTATTGTGAACCTAACAGACACCAAGATTACAAGATGAGCAGTACGACTATACCGCTGAAATATTGGCCATTGCGGGCGGAATATGCAAGTCTCCCGTATTACAAGTCGCGGCGGTATGGCTATAGACCTTTTAACCCCTAAACCTGATTTGAATAGCCAATAGAATTTAAGCAGCTCTAATTTTATTGGCTGATTTGAATTTTTCGCCAATAGGAATACAACGGTACCCCAATATAAAAGGGGTACCTTGCATTCAATCTTCAGTGTGCGGCGGAGTTCACATGAAGAGGAGGCTCCGCACTGAATGTCATTGCCGTCAGTCCTGGTCACCTCCGCGCCGCAACAACTCCACGCCCCCGGGATAAAGATAGAAGATGCCCCCGTGATGGATGAAGATGTCATCGCCAGGATGAAAACTTCTCGCCGCCTGGATGAAGATGGATGTACGGACTTCAGGAACTGTGAGTACATTTTCTGGGGTTAGAGCTGATTGCACTTTTAACGGCAATGCCCATACTAATGCCCCTTTAGGGTCAATGGGTAGCTTAGGTTTTTTTTAGACTTAGGTTTTTTTATTTTGGGGGGGTTGGTTGGGTTGGGGGTTTTACTGTTATGGGGGAATTTGTTATTTTTGTAGGTAAAAGAGCTGATTAACTTAGGGCAATGCCCTACAAAAGGCCTATTGGTAGTTTATTGTTAGATTAGGGGGTGTTTTTATTTTGTGGTGGCTTTTTTGTTTTTATAGGGTTATTAGATTAGGTTTAATTTTTATTATTTTGGAAAAAAAATATTTTTTGTAATCTTACTGCTTTTAATTTTTTTTGTAATTTTTGTGTTTTTTTATTTGTAATGTTATATTTTTTTATTTTTTGTAGTATTAGGATTTTTTAATTTTGTAACTTAGATTTTTCGTTTATTTTATTTTTTTAACATAGTAATGTTAGGTTAATTTATAGTTTAAGCTTAGTTTTTTTTATTTCACAGGTACATTTTTAATTATTTAAATGTAGTTATATTGTAAATTTAATTTAAAGTTAGGGGGTGTTAGGTTTAGGGGTTAATAGTTTAATTTAGTGTGTTGCAATGTGGGGGGCCAGCAATTTAGGGGTTAATAGTTTTAGTTTTGTATTAGCGATGGGGGGGTTGGCGTTTTAGGGGTTAATAGGTTTATTTAAGTGTTATCGATGCAGGGGGAGGTGGTTTAGGGGTTAATAGTTTTATTTAGTTTCGGCGATGTCGGGGGCCGGCGGTTTAGGTGTTAATAGGTTTATTTAGGTGTTAGCGATGGGGGGGCCTTGGTTTGGGAGTTAATAGTTTTATTTAGTTTCAGCTATATCGAGGGGGGGGCGAAGGATTAGGAGTATTTAGACTAGGGGTTTATGTTGGAGTGTTAGGTTTTTAGATAACTTTATTTTCCCCATAGACATCAATGGGGATTGTCTTTTGTGCAGTATGGAGCTTATCGCAACATATTACACAACAAAAGAAGGGTTTTTTTTAAACTTATAATGGCAGTGCTATGGAGAGTGCGATACCGCTTCTTTTTTTGCGTTATTTATACACCAGGTTTTGCCCACAAATTGTAATCTTGGTGAGAGTGTGCTGGGGAGCAAAATACTTATCCCATGAACAATATTGACACTCACCTAGATTGCGAGTTTTGTGTTATCAGTCAAATAGCAGCGTTGTGGCCTATAACGCATAATTTTCCCTAACGCAGCCATTACAAGTCTTGTCGGTATAGGTGTAACGCAAGCTTTTTAGCCTGTAACGCAACGTCAGTACTGAACTCCTAAAAATTACATTTTTAAATGGGATTGCCATAGCGCCAGTATTATGAGTTTTGAGGTGAGGCTAAAAAGCAAGCGTTACAGCCTAAAATGACAAGATCCGTACCGCCACCTAAAGTCAGTAGTTATGAGTGTTATGCTACAAAGCTGTAACATAAAACTCATAACTAAAGTGTTAAAAAGTACACTAAACACCCATAAACTACCTATTAACCCCTAATCTGCCACTCCCGATATCGCCACCACTTTAAAAAATATTAACCCCTATTCCGCCGCTCCCTGACATCCTCACCACTATACTAAACTTATTAACCCCTAAACCACCACCAACTACCAATTAAACTAATATAATAATTCAACTAAAATTAAACTAACTACCAATTAAATTAAACTAGACTACACATTAAAAAAATCCTAACTCTACTCTAAAAATAACAAAATATCTAAATACAAAAACAAAAAAATACTACGTTACAAAAAATAACAAACACTAAATTACGGATAATAACAAATGAAATTATCCAAAATAATAAAAGAATTACACCTAATCTAATAGCCCTATCAAAATAAAAAAGCCCACACAAAATGAAAAAAACCTAGCCTACAATAAACTACCAACGGCCCTTAAAAGGCCCTTTTGTGGGACATTGCCCCAAAGATATCAGCTCTTTTACCTGTAAAATAAAATACAAAGACCCCCCAACAGTAAAACCCACCACCCAACCAACCCCCCAAAATAAAAAACCTAAATCTAAAAAAACCTAAGCTATTTGTATGGGCATTGCCCTTAAAATGGCATTTAGCTCTTTTACTGTCCAGACCCTAAACTAACAAATAAAACCAACGCAATAAACCCTTAAAAAAGTCTAACACTAACTCCCTGATGATCCACTTACAGTTTTTGAAGTCCCGATTGAACGATCTTCATCCCGGAGTTGAAGTACTTATCCAGGTGGCGAGAAGTCTTAATCCAGGTGGCCTCTTCAATCTTCATCCCGGCGGCGAAGTCCTTATCCAAGTGGCGAGCAGTCTTCATCCAGGCGGCCTCTTCAATCTTCATCCAGGCGGCATCTTCTATTTTGATCCCGGAGGTGCAGAGCGGGTCCATCCTGAAGACATCAAGCGCGGAGCATCCTCTTCATACGGTCGCTGTCGTATACTAAATCTTCAATGCAAGGGACGCGATTCAAGATGGCGTCCCTTGCATTCCTATTGGCTGAAAAATGTGAATCAGTCAATAGAATGAGAGCTGCTAAAATCCTATTGGCTCTTCCAATCAGCCAATAGGATTTAAGCAAATCTCATTCTATTTAGGATCAGCACTTCAACTCTGGTATGAAGATCGTTCAAGCAGGACTTAAAAAACTGTGTGGAAAAGTGGATCGTCAGGGGGTTAATGTTAGGCTTTTTTAAGCGTTTTTTGGGTGTGTGTTTTTTTAGTTTAGGGTCTGGGCAGTAAAAGAGATAAATGCCCTTTTAATGGAAATTCCCATACAAATGCCCTTTTCAGGGCAATGTGTAGCTTAGGTTTTTTAGATAGTCATCTTCATTTTGTGGGTTTGGGGAGTGGGGGTTTGTAATGTTAGTGGGTATTTGTATTTGATTTATTTTTTTCAGAAAAAGAGCTGATATCTTTAGGGCAATGCCCTACAAAAGGCCCTTTTAAGGGCCATTGGTAGTTTATTCTAGATTAGGGTTTTTTTTTTTTTGTTTGTTTTTATGGGTATTACAATAGGAATGATTTTTTTTATTTTTGATAATTTTTTTTGTTATTTTGTGTAATGTATATTTTTAGGGGGTGTTTTTTTTTTAGCAAAAGAGCTGTTTAATTAAGGCAATGCCCTACAAAAGGCCCTTTTAAGTGTCCCCCAAAAGGTCCTTTTAAGGGCCCTTGGTAGTTTGGGGGGTGGGGGTTTGTATAATGCTACGGGGTGTTTGTATTTTTGTTTGGAGCAAAAGAGCTGTTTAACTCAGGTTTAACTGTTTAAATGCCCTTTTAAGGGCCCCCCAAAAGGCCCTTTTAAGGACCCTTGGTATTTTGGGGTGTGGGAGGTTTGTATAGTGTTAGGGGGTGTTTGTATTTTTGTTTTGAGCAAAAGAGCTGTTTAACTCAGGGCAATGCCCTACAAAAGGCCCTTTTTTTTCTGACTATATTTTTTATTAATTTCCAACATATTTATATGTACAATAGAAAAGAGGAGGAAAAACCAATAACAACAAAGAAATTACAAGGCAGAAATAAGCATAAAGTATCAATACAAAATCAGGTAAACATTATATATCTAGTTTGCTACTAGATAAATTGAAATAAGAACCAAGAGAAGAAATTTTTCTCAACTAATATTTCCTATTCTTTGTGATTTTCCGTTGGAATTTTTTTTTTTTCTCCTTCCTTCCCTTCCTCTTTCCCTTTCCTTTTCCCTTGTCTTCCTTTCCCTTCCCTTCCTTCTCCTTCTTCTCTCCCTTACTCCTCCTCTTCCCTCTCTCTCTTTTCCCCCCTTCCCCTTTCTGCTTCCACTTTTATTATTGTTCTTTTTTTTTTTTTCCTTTCTTATGTGTCCTCTTCCCCCTTCTCTGAGAAGGAAGGGAAAACCAAAGCGAGATATAACAAGGGGGGAAAAATAATAATTTAAAAAAAAAAAAAATAATATATAAATTTCTTATCTTTTCCCTTACTTTTTCTCCTTCCTCCACATATTACCATATCCCTAACAGAACCAACTCTGTATTTCTGAACGGATAGATTAGATATTCAATTTCACTTGGGGGAAAAGATTTGATAAATATTGACCATTTTCTAAAGAATCGTATTACGCTATTTTCATTATTTAGGTCCGTATCTATCTGCTCAAGGATACACTGTTTTTTAAGACAATTTTTGACTTTTTGTAAACTGGGGGGAGTCCTGTTCTTCCATTTTTTAAGGATTAAATATCTTACTGCTAGAATGACTAAATTTACAATCTTGGTATTTATGAGCCGCTCCTGCGGATCCTTCCAGAGATATATTATATGTAATGGTGATAGAGTCGGAGGAGAGGCTCCTATTGCCCCAAGCCAATATTGTATTTTTAACCAAAATTGTTGAATAATTGGGCATTCCCACATCATATGTATCAAATTTGCCAAGGGTAAAGAACATCTAGGACAACTCGTGAAGTCAGGGCTCCCACATTTAAAACCCTTCTCGGGAGTAAAGAAAGTCATCAATAACAATTTTACATGGGTCTCTCTCCATGTAGATGAAAGAGTGATTCTTGAGACCTCAGATATAGAGAATTGAATTATTCCAATGTCTCCGCAATTTTGCGGGAGTACCGTTGCCCACTTAGTGGATATATTTTCCAGGTTCAGGTCTCCTTTTAGAGATATTAGATCTAGATAACTAGAAGAGATAGACATGATACCATTTTTAGCTAATATTAGCCATTTTTCTATGGCCCCAAGTGTCCAGTTCCATCCCAATGTATGTACTAAACTTAAGGCAAAATGCCTTGCTTGCAGGTAGGCAAAAAACTCCTTGTGTGGAATATTGAATTCCTCCCTTAAGGAACCAAAAGTTTTTATACATTTCCTGTTGAAGTCAAGTAACTGAGAGATTTTACTAAGACCCTGAGCTTCCCATCTTTGAAAAAGAGGTGATTGGATTCCGGCTTGAAATTGTGGGTTTCCTGTTAATGGCATAATTTTGGACACTTTATATTCTATATTTAACAGTTTACACACTTTCCACCATGCCTTAAGTGGATTAAGCATAGAGCTCATTTTTTTCACCTCTTTAGGTACAGAGCTGGGAATGCAGTGGATAACTGCCACTGGATCATATGGAAGTATTGCATTTTTCTCAAGTTCATTATCAGTCACATAGTTTCTTTGGGAAAGCCAATCCAAAATCAGACGGATCTGATATGTGTTATTATATACCTTAATATCGGGAAGGGCTAGTCCCGCATACTTTCTAGGAAGAGATAATTTAGATAGGGAAATTCTGGGCTTTTTGTCTTGCCAGATGAATTGTCTTAATGCAATATTAAATGTTAAAATATCTTTTCCTTTAAGAATCAGAGGTGTATTTTGTAAGATATATAATATTTTAGGAAGGCTTACCATTTTAAAAAGAGCAATGCGACCCGACAGTGAAAGCGGAAGGGTTTGCCAATTTTTCAAATTATCTTTAATTTTATTCAAAACTGGAGGGATGTTAAGATTATACCATTCATTTGGGTTAGATGAGATTGTAATACCCAAGTATCTGAAAGAGTTGGTCACTACTCTAAAAGGAATGTTTAATAGGGAATCTTTAGTTTGTTTAATCCATAATAGTTCAGTTTTTAAGGTGTTTACCCTATAGCCCGAGAATGAACCAAATTTCTCAATAATAGAGACTAATTTAGGAATGTTCATAGAGGTGTTTGAGATATATATTAAAATATCATCTGCATAAAGTGCGATTCTCATTTCTTTCTTGCCAACTTTAATACCATTAAGGTGTTGCCTAATAAATATGGCTAATGGCTCAATAGAGATATTAAAGAGCAGGGGAGAGAGAGGTCACCCCTGGCGGGTTCCTTTTTTAAGAAAGATATCTGGGGAGATTAGTCCATTGACTAATAGTTTAGTAGAAGCTTTTTTATATAAATTATGGACAATATTGAGAAAATTTCCGTAGAAGCCAAATTGTTGAAGAGAGTATAACAGATGGTCAAAATGGACAGAATCGAAAGCTTTCTCCGTGTCAATCGATATAATTGCAGAATCAGGGGTGCCCCTCTCTTTGCCCCTCTCCATCTCTTCTTTGGCTGTATGGTAATCTATAGTAAGAAAAAGTTCCCTTATCTTGGCTGATGAATTTCGTTTAAACATGAACCCTGCCTGGTCTTTATGGATGACTTTAGGAAGCAATATTTGTAACCTTGAGGCTAAAATAGATGTCATTATTTTATAATCTACATTTAACAATGCTATAGGCCTATAAGATTCTTTCTTATCCGGCTCCTTGCCTGGTTTGAGTATTAAGGTAGTATATGAGGCCGTGAAACTCGGTGGTGGGGTGTTATTCTTTATATAGATATCATTGTATACGGAAGATAGATATGGTAATAGTGTTGGGGAAAGCATTTTATAAAATTCATTAGGAAGCCCGTCCGGGCCTGGAGCTTTATTAGAAGCAAGGTCTTGAATTGCCCTAGATATTTCAATTTCCGATATAGGAGAGTTAAGAGGGTCGATCAGATCTGAGGGCAAGGTTTCAAATGAGATTTTTCCCCAAAAGTTTTCTTGTTCAGTAGAATTCGAGAGCTTTAAAGAATATAAGTCTTGATAATATTCAGTAAAATGTTGTAAAAGTTCATCTGGTATTGTTATGGTTCTACCTTCTTTCTTTAATAATTCAATAATTGGGGATTGTTTCTCTCTTTTTACTAAATTAGCAAGGAGTTTTCCTGTTTTACTTCCATATCTATATAATCTGGATTGGAATTTTAGATCTCTCTGGGTGGTCTTATATAGTAAAAAGGAATCCATCACTTTCAATGCTTGTGTATATCGTGCCCAATTTTAAGGCGTTTTTTCTAAAAGATAGGAATTGTATGAGTTAGATATGGATTTCAGCATTTCTTTTTCCCTTATTTTGAGCTTCTTTGTTCTGCTTATACTATAGGCTAAGATCTCTCCTCTTAGTACTGCTTTTGCAGTTTCCCAAAGGATAATAGGGCGATTTATATATTCTTTATTAAAAGAGATATATTCTTGAAATTTGGTGTTAAGCCAATTCTTAAATTTAAGATCTGCTGCTAGGTAATTTGGAAAAAAAAATCTGGAATATTTTGGAGTGTTATTAGGGGGATGGAATTCTAAAGAGATTGGAGCATGATCTGAGATGCTAATAGGGAGGATTCTTGCAGTTGGTCTTAATTTACATAGTCTTTCATCTATAAGGAATAAATCAATCCTTGAAAGTGACTTACGAGCTTTAGATAAACAAGTAAAGTTTCTGGAGTCTGGATTCTGTGTTCTCCATATATCCCTAACCCTGAGGTTCTGTGAAAGCTTTAAAAACATTTTAGATTCTAGATTGTCCCTTTTGGTTCTAAGAGAGGAGCTTTTATGTCTTAATCTGTCTAGAGGGTATTGGGTTGACATGTTAAAATCGCCTCCTATTATTAAGAATCCCTCTGCATAATTCATTATATTAGCTTGGAGAGTATCCCAAAAGGAAGAACTGAAGACATTGGGAGCATAGATATTACATAATGTGTATAATATTGTGTCTATTTTAATTTTTGCCATCAGGAACCTCCCCTCTGAATCTACTTTTATATGATTAATTTGGTATTTTAACTTTTTCCCCAGCAATATTGCCACTCCTCCCTTGTGTTGACTGCTAGGTGAAGCAAGGACTTCTTTAATCCAGGAACTTTTTAATTTGGAAACTTCTTCTATTTTTAAATGAGTTTCCTGTATGAAGGCGATATCTGTGTGTATTTTTTTAAGTGAGTGATTATAGTTTTACGTTTAATAGATGATGTTAAACCCCCAATATTCCAGGAAGCCACCTTAAAACCCTTTATTGTTTCAATCATCTAACAAAGTAAATGATAGTATATATATATATATAAATAATAATAAAAAAAAAAATCTTAAAATTCCCCTCCTGTATGAAATTGCTAACATAATTCAGAATTTTTAGCCTTATCAGGGCCCTTCTGATAGAGTTTGTGAGACTAGCCATAGCCTGAAACCTTGTTTAATTGTTGTAAATTTAAATAAACATTACGTTAAAGCTCTATCTTGTTCTGTCATAAGCTGCTGGGTAACAAATCTCTCTGCTTCTCTTGCGGAGTCAAAAAAGTGTGTCTCATTGTTAACTGTTATTCTCAGTCTTGCTGGGTATGTGATAGTAGCACGGTGTCCCTGGTTTATCAGCTTAGTGCATAGTGGGGCCAATTCCCTTCTTTTGATAGAGGTCTCTGCTGAGAAATCCTGAAATAACATGATTTTAGCGCCCCCCTAAGATTATAGGCTGGTTCTTTTTAAAATATTGTAATATTAATAGCTTGTCTTGGTAATTAAGCACTTTGGCAATAATTGGTCTGGGTCTGGCATCCTCTCTGTCTGGTTTTTGCCTAATCTATGGGCTCTCTTGAGCACTATCCTCGGGTGTATTTGTGGGATTTGTAACAATTGTGGCAATGTTATAGTTAACAATTTATCAAGGTCTTCATATTGCTTCTGTTCGGGCACCCCTATTACTCTGAAGTTATTGCGTCTAGCGTGGTTCTCTAAGTCTTCTAACTTTGTCTGTACTTTTATAAGCTTGGAACTCATTATATCTATCTTAGTCTTATAGCTTATTGTGTTGTCTTCTAAGTCTGAAATTCTTTGTTCTGCTTCTGTTAATCTATTTGAGAACTGACGAATTTCTGCTGTGAGTATGTTTATATCCTGTTTAATTTTGTCCCTTAGGAGGTCAAATTTTGGTGTCAGGGCCTCTGAAATGCTTGTGACTAGTGCTTGTAAGTTTATTGATTCGCTTGTCTGTGGAGCATTCGGGCTAGTGGAGTGGGTGTCTACTGTGGTCTCTACCGTGGTTTTATTCCTTTTTTCTCTTTGCCATCCCAGCCATATTGGTGGGGGGAGTTTTGGTGTTTGTGGAAAAAAAATTATCCATGTGAAATGTGCCTGAGGTGTGGGGAAAAAGAAGAAGAAGAGAGAAAAAAAAAAAAAAAAAGGGAGTGTGTATTGTGGGGGGGGGAAGGGTGTGTGTCAAAAATAATTATATAAGTGTATACTCGTGAGTGATTTGAATGCTCCTTATCTTGCTTTCTTTCTTATACTTTACCTACAATCTTTCCCTTATTCTGTCTCTTTTTCCCCCTTTACTTGATCAATTCTAGGAACCAGTTATTGTGTTAGCCTTTCTTTTTCTTTCAGCAAGTCAGGTATCTCAGCTCCAAGAACTCTTTTCTAATTGATATTGTACCTTTTTATCACTGGCTAAAGCCAGTTAAATATAACTTTTCTAAACAGAGTATGAGATTTATATGTCTAGCTAACAAATTCTGTGAAATAATCCAAGAAACACTTAATTAAATACTTCTTTTTACAGTTCTCTGTCCCTTAAAGTTTTTTCTCTCCTTCCCCTTTCCTTCTCCTTTCCTCCTGTATTTGATTACACAGTAGGCATCAGTTATATAGACCTATAACAGTTCTCTTAATGCAACTCTATATAAAATCAAATAACAGGATCAGGTTTGTATGCACAATTCCATATGATAAACAGACAATTTTTATAGTTAGCTAAGATATAATGGTTAAATAGCCCACACCGGGTAGGTCCTTGTAACGTATGAGTGTTGCTTTATTGTAGGTCCAATCAGGAATCTGAGAGGGGTCCACTAGAGTAAGTATCTTAGGGTTTGTACCTGCATCTCTCTTTACCTTCCAGGAGTATCCGTCCGCAGAGATACTTGCGTGCAGCTGTCGGTGCCTTCGAGTTGAATGTAGCTATCACCGCCACTCCCCCTCGTCCGATGGATCCAGGCCACCCGGGGATGGGGCACAGCCAGCTCCGATGTGTCAAGGAAAAACTGGCAGCCGTGACTCCCAGCCTTTGCCACCAGCCCTCCGCTCCAGTCAGCCCACGGCCAGCCACCTGCGTTCAAATCCAGGTACCCGTCTATGTCCAGACAGGCTCCAGGTGAGTCGAGCAGGATTTTGTTTGAGGGCTAAATCCTTGCGACAGCGTGTTCCTCTGCTTTTGTTTTGCCGGTGTCGGTATGCTGATATGGTGATAAGAGGACTGAAAGGCTCAGAGTTAAAATGTTGTTTTCAGCCTGCTCTTGTTTCACTGCGTCCCATACAGTTTTGTTTAAGATTTTAACTTTACAAGGTAAATTTCCTCTTTCCCAGGAACATTGTGCAGATAAGAGCCTGTAATTTAAACCTCTTTTTTTATCAGGGTTATGGCTTAATCTGCAATCCGGTTACCCTTTACTAATGTGGAATCAGTGTGATGTCTTAACACTGTTAGGAGAGCGTAGTTTGCTTTAACAAGCTGCCCAGGGTCTTGGGTGTTTGGCACGTTTTCCCTCTGCCAATAGCTTGTTTAGGAGACGTGGAGCAGGTGCCTACCTGACCTTACACCTGTGCTCCTCCCACCGGATCTCTAGAGCCACAAAAGGCCCTTTTAAAGGCCATTGGTAGTTTATTCTAGATTAGGCTTTTTTATTTTGGGGTGTTTTTTAAAAAAAAATTTTTTAAAGGGTAATAGAATAGGAATAATCTCTATTTTTTGGATAATTTTGTGTGTGTTTTTGTAATGGTAGGTTTTTTTATTTTTTGTAATGGTAGGCTTTTTTATTTTTGGTAATGTTAGGTTTTAGTGTAAGGCAGGTTAGGTTTTATTACACAGGTAAGTTTGTATTTATTTTAGCTAGGTAGTTAGTAAATAGTTAATAACTATTTACTAACTAGTCTACCTAGTTAAAATAAATACAAACTTACCTGTGAAATAAAAATAAAACCTAAGCTAACTACAATGTAACTATTAGTTATATTGTAGCTATCTTAGGTTTTATTTCACAGTTAAGTATGAATTTAGTTTTAAATACGTATTATTTAATAAATAATTGTAAATTTAATTTAGATCTAATTTAATTATGTTAAAGTTAGGGGTTGTTAGGGTTAGGTTTAGGGTTAGAGTTACGTTAGGTTTAGGGGTTAATATAGTTTAATTTAGGTTGTTGCGATGTGGGGGGCTGGTGGTTTAGGGGTTAATAGGTGTATTTAGTTAATAATTGTAAGTTTAATTTAGCTCTATTTTAATTATGTTAAAGTTAGGGGGTGTTAGGGCTAGGGTTACTTTACGGTTAGGGGTTAATAGTTTAATTTAGGTTGTTGTGATGTGGGGGGCTAGCAGTTTAGGGGTTAATAGGTTTATTTAGTGGTAGTGATGTGGGAGGCTAGAGGTTTAAGGGTTAATAGCTTTATTTAGGTGGTGGCGGTATCGGGAGCGGCGGAATAGGGGTTAATAACTTTAATATAGTTGCGGCGATGTTGGGGTGTGGCGGAATAGGGGTTAATAACTTTAGTATAGTGGTGGCGATATCGGGAGCATCTCATGTCACATTTATTCTGGTCCTAGTCAGACCACTCCCAGGATTCCTTTAAGATCTACTGCTTCTAACAAAAATAAAAGCTCCATCCTGATTAGCAAGCTGTAATCATTGGAACATGAGGAATAAAGGCATGTCTGCCAGAAAGTCCTCAAAAGGGAATAAACTTTCAAATTCACTGCCATGTCCACTTTTATTTTAAAAGCCACACAAGCCTCTAAGATTGCAAATATTGCTTAACTGGAGGAGGAAGGAGATGTTGAGCCAGATTCTGATGCAATACTCCCAGAGGATGACCAATCACCTGTGTCAAAAGCTGACTTGCATTCCCTGGTCTCTAAGCAGGATATTTCCTCCAATTTTGAAAAAATGATGGGATAAAATAGACTCTATGCATACAGCAGTTACAAATAGCTTGTTAGAAAGCAGAACAGACATTACAGATTTAGACCGCAGAATCGGAACTCTGGATTTGGAGAACAGGAGCAGGAGAAATAACATCAGATTGAAAGAACTTCCAGAAACCACCTCCAACAAAGAACTTCACATCTACCTATCTCAGTTTTTAATCCATATCACAGGGTGTGCGGAAGACTCACTCAGAGATATAATAATAAAAATGACCCTATTTCTGCAAGCTGCAAGTAACAATCCCACTTTCAAGTTTCAAGGGAATGTTATTCAATTCTTCCAAGACCTATGTTTGAGAACACTTCAATGGAGAAGCTCCCTGAAAACCTTGACAGCACTACTACATAAACACCAAATACAATATAAATAGGACTTTCCATTTGCCCTTTATATAATATAAGGAAAGACACTAAACGTATAACTATCAAAGAAATAGACAAAATGCCAGAAGTTTGCAAGCTGCTAGATCTAGACATCTCACCCTTACCAACTTCGGCTTCCTTACCTTCATCATTGTAATCCCCAAAACCACAGAAAAAATCCACATCTGCTAAGTGCACTAAGATCAACAGGAAAAGACAAAAGATCTGATATCCAGAGGGCAAGGAAAACCTGAAAATGTGTCATAATTCCCCTAAGGGATGGAAAATCCAAGTGGGGGTATACTTTAACCCCTTTCTAAGAGGCCTACTTATCAAGCCATCAACTTTCTTGCATTCGACTGCACCAATACGCTCGCCTGACATTGCCTAGTATCGCGGCCGCAGACCTGAATACGCTTTCCATATTTATATAAAAAGCTGTCAAAAAGCTGCGCACCAAGTACGGGGCGATGAGCAGCGGACTGTTGTTAACAAACAGTCATCGATCTCGCTGCTATTCGGCTTTTTACCAGCTTTATTTATATACTGTCACTAAACACCGCCACTATACTAAACTGTTTAACCCCTATCCCGCCGCTCCCGGACCCCGCCGCAACTAAATAAAGTTATTAACCCCTATCCCGCTGCTCCCGGAGCCCACCGCAACTCTAATACACTTATTAACCCCTATTCCGCCACTCCCCGACACCGCCACAACTAAATAAATGTATTAACCCCTATCCCTCCACTCCCGGAGCCCATCGCAACTAAATAAATGTATTAACCCCTAAACCCCTGGCCTCCCACATCACTACCACTTACTAAACCTATTAACCCCTAAACCGCCAGCCCCCCACATCGACATAAACTAAATTAACCTATTAACACCTAAACCTAACAACCCTTTAACTTTACAAAAATCACAAACAAACAGAAGCGCTAAAATTCTCTTTTTGTATGAGAGATATAATAAATCAATCTACTGTTAGTAATGGAAATACACACAGAAACACTATAACAGTCTTACTTTGGTATTTTCAGTCAGTCCATTAAGTACAATGAGTCCAATGTGGGATAAATTATAGATGTTTCCTTAAGAGTTTTGTGAAGCACACTCAAATCCAGCAGCCTTAAAGATGCAGCTCACAGAGGGTTGGCTGTTTGTTCAACAGCTGGCAAAGTATCAACAGGATCTAGAGCGCAAAGGAAAAGACTACAGGATAGTGTGAGATCCGATAACCAATTTATTATACACACATAATTCGAACTACTCACAAAATTCTCAATTAAAACGGCCTGTCACAAGTAAATACTTGTAGCAAAACTTTGAAGAGGGTTCCAGTGTTCAGACTGTGGCAAAAATTATCAGTCAAGTCGGCGTGTGATGTCACCACCCGGTCTCCTTCACCACACTGTCAGTAACGCACCTCCTCTCGAAAACGTCACTCAGTGTCCAAGCATTCATAGCCTCAACACGTTTCTCCGCCTCCTCTGGCGGCTTTCTCAAGGGGTGGTGACGTTACATGCCGGGTGGTGATGTCACACGCCGACTTGACTGATAATTTCTGCCACAGTCTGAACGCTGGAACCCTCTTTAAAGTTTTGCTAGAAGTATTTACTTGTGACAGGCCATTTTAATTGAGAATGTTGTGAGTAGTTCGAATTATGTGTGTATAATAAATTGGTTATCGGATCTCACACTATCCTGTGGTCTTTCCCTTAACTTTACATTAATCATTAACTCATCCCTATCTTATAATAAATTTAAACTTACCTTTAGATTTAAATTAAACTATATTAAATTATTAATTAACCTACTCTAACTATTATACTAAAATTACATTAAACTATATTAAACTAATAATTAATCTACCCTGTTATACTAAAATTACATTAAACTATATTGAACTAATAATTAATCTACCCTAACTGTTATACTAAAATTACATTAAACTACAAATTAAATTAACTATATTATATAGTTAAAAACCTAACCCTACTCAAATAATTTAAATCTACAATTAAAAATTACAAAGTTACAAAAAACTAACAACTAAGTTACACAAAATAACAAACACTAAGTTACAAAAAAACCCACTAAGTTACAGAAAATAAAAAATAAATGATCAAATATTTAAACTAATTACACCTAATCTAAGAGCCCTATGAAAATAAAAAAGCCCCCAAAAATAAAAAAAAACCCTAGCCTACAATAAACTACCAATGGCCCTTAAAAGGGCCTTTTGCGGGGCATTGTCCCAAAGAAATCAGCTCTTTTACCTGTAAATAACCAAATAACCCCCAACAGTAAAAAACCCACCACCCACACAACCAAACCCCCCAAATAAAAACCTATCTAAAAAATCTAAGCACCCCATTACCCTGAAAAGGGCATTTGGATGGGCATTGCCCTTAAAAGGGCATTTAGCTCTTTTTCCTTGCCCAAACCCCTAATCTAAAATTAAAACCCACCCAATAAATCCTTAACACTAACCCCCGAAGATCCACTTACAGTTTCTGAAGACCTGACATCCATCCTCAACGAAGCGGCAGAAGTCCTCAGCGAAGCTGGCAGAAGTCTTCATCCAAGCGGGCTGAAGTCTTCATCCAACCGGGCAGAAGTCTTCATCCAGACGGCATCTTCTATCTTCATCCATCCGGCGCGGAGCAGCTCCATCTTCAAGACATCCGGCGTGGATCATCCTCTTTTTTCGACTTGTTCTTTACAATGAGGTTTCCCTTTAAATGATGTCATCCAAGATGGCGTCCCTTAGATTCCGATTGGCTGATAGAATTCTATCAGCCAATCGGAATTAAAGTTGAAAAAATCCTATTGATTTGGGGGTTTGGTTGTGTGGGTGGTGGGTTTTACTGTTGGGGGGGTATTGATATTTTTATTCACAGGTAAAAGAGCTGATTTCTTTGGTGCAATGCCCCACAAAAGGCCCTTTTAAGGGCAATTGGTAGTTTATTGTAGGTTAGGGTTTTTTTTTTTATTTTTGGGGGCTTTTTTATTTTCATAGGTCTCTTAGATTAGGTGTAATTAGTTTAAATATTTGATAATTTATTTTTTATTTTGTGTAACTTAGTGTTTGTTATTTTGTGTAACTTAGTTGTTAGTTTTTTGTAACTTTGTAATTTATAATTGTAGATTTAAATTATTTGAGTAGGGTTAGGTTTTTAACTATATAATATAGTTAATTTAATTTGTACTTTAATGTAATTTTAATATAACAGTTAGGGTAGATTAATTATTAGTTTAATATAGTTCAATGTAATTTTAGTATAACAGTTAGGGTAGATTAATTATTAGTTTAATATAGTTTCATGTAATTTTAGTATAATAGTTAGGGTAGGTTAATTAATAGTTTAATATAGTTTAATTAAAATCTAAAGTTTAAATTTATTATAAGATAGGGATGAGTTAATATTTAATGTAAAGTTAAGGGGTTGTTAGGTTTAGGGGTTAATAGGTTAATTTAGTTTATGGCAATGTGAGGGGCTGGCGGTTTAGGGGTTAATAGGTTTAGTAAGTGGTAGCGAGGTGGAAGGCCAGGGGTTTAAGGGTTAATAACTTTATTTAGTTGCGGAGGGGTCCGGGAGCAGCGGGATAGGGGTTAATACATTATTTAGGTTGCGGCAGGGTCTGGGAGTGGCGGGATAGGGGTTAAAACTTTTATGTAGATGGTGGCATTATTGGGGGTGGCAGATTAGGGGTTAATAAATATACTGTAGGTAGCGGCGATGGCGGCGCAGCAGATTAGGGGTTAATAAGTATAATGTAGGTGGCGGCGATGTAGGGGGCGGCAGATTAGGGGTGTTTAGACTCGGGGTACATGTTAGGGTGTTAGGTGTAAACATAACTTTTATTCTAGGAATCAATGGGATATTGGGCAGCAGCGAACATAAGCTTTCGCAGCTTTCAGACTCCCATTGATTCCTATGGCATCCGCGGCCTCCAGGGAGGCAGATTGAAAAGCAGGTACGCTGGGCCGGAATAGTGGTAGATATTTGATAACTAGCAAAAGTAGTCAGATAGTGCCGAATTTGTATTCTGAACATCTGTAATGACGTAAGCATCGATCTGTGTCGGACTGAGACCGGCAGATCATATGTTACGTCACAGATTTCAACTTTTGCCGGTCTGTAGGCTTTGATAAATGAGGCGAATCAAGCTCGCCACAATTACGCTGCGGAATTCCAGCGTATTTGCGGTTGATGGCTTGATAAATAGGCCTCTTTGTTTGTATCCTTTTTTTTAACTATAATAAAAAACTATAAGGTCTAACATTCCCAAGTTGGGATGGATGATAGTTTTCCACAGGCAATATGTTGTTTGCAATCACTGAAATGTTGTTAAGAAAGTTAATTAATCACCACTGCTATTAATATTGTATCTTAGTCATGCTTATTTTTTAAGGTTATTATTGTTATTGTGCCACCACCCAACAGATAGATGCGCCTATGTGCAATTTCTAAGTTTCCCGCTTTTCGGGATCCCATTTATTTAAATTGTTTTACCAAGTTTATAATGTACCCTGTTACATGATGCCAAGACTTACAGACAATCACTTATCCTCAATAGTTAAAATCCATGTAGACTAAGAGCGAGAAATTTGCACACATCACAGATGACAAGCTATTCAGAAGACAGATGGACAACCAACTTAACTCACAACATTTCCCGCCATGACTCCTAAACTACACATACTCTCACACAATGTGAGCGGATTAAGCACAGACACCAAACGCTGGATTCCCATGAATCAGTATACCGCACTTCATGCCAATCTCATATTCCTTCAAGAAACGCACTTTATTAAAGCCCCAATCCCCAAAAACTGGGCTAAACAATTTACATCATACTATCATGCCACATTGTACTTTACACACTAATCCACAATTGCAGATACTGAAGGCAGATACCTAATTGTTAAGGGCCAAATCAATAACTCAGACATAGTACTATGTAACATTTAAGCAGCCAATGACCATCAACATAATTTTTTGAAAATATCTCACAACTCTTAACCAAATGGTCACAAACTAAGATAATAAATAATATAATAAACTAAGATAATAAATAAATAAAATCAATACAGGGTACCCTAGCACCCCACACCCTAACAGAAACCTGGAACACACTACATGGGGCAACTCAAGATACAACATACTAATCCTGGAAAAACTGATTGCAATAGCACTCCACTATTACTGTGGGGGATGCCCTATATTGTGTCTCTTTAAATTAATAAATGACTTGGGCTAGAGTGCTTGTGCATATAGGGAACTTATAGAGTGAAGTCAGAACAAGCTGACAGAAAGTATGCACCTATAATAGCACCTCTGTGTCCCCTTAAATTATCATCTATTACAAGTGGTGAATAGACATTGCTACAATTAAAATATAACTTGTATTGGACTTCAATTAAAAGATGTGTGTGTAAAAAACACAAGAATGGTACTCTATTGTAATTATATATATTTATAATTATACTGTATATATATGTTAAGGGAGGGGATTTAGATGTATCACCCGTTTTAAAAAATTTTAAACTAGCATTTAGTGATGTCGCAAATTGTTCGCCGGCGAATAGTTCCCAGCGAACATAGCATGTTCGCGTTCGCCGCGGCGGGCGAACATATGCGATGTTCGATCCGCCCCCTATTTGTCATCATTGAGTAATACTTTGACCCTGTACCTCACAGTCAGCAGGCACATTCCAGCCAATCAGCAGCAGACCCTCCCTCCCAGACCCTCCTACCTCCTGGACAGCATCCATTTTAGATTCATTCGGAAGCTGCATTGTAAGTGAGAGGAGTGACAGTGTAGCTGCTGCTGATTTAGTAGGGAAATCTATAGCTAGGCTATTGTATTCAGTGTCCACTACAGTCCTGAACGACTCATCTGATCTCTGCTGTAAGGACAGCACCCCAAAAAGCCCTTTTTAGGGCTGCTTTTTTTTCCTGTGTAATCTAATTGCAGTTGCCTGCCTGCCAGCGTGTGTGTCAGGCTCACAGTGTATACTGTGCCCACTTGCCCAGTGCCACCACTCATATCTGGTGTAACAGTAGTGTAAATTTAAAAAAAACAACACTTTTTTGACTGTGTTAAATAATAGCAGTCAGTTTCCTTCACACGTGTGCGTTTAAGTGCCTGCCTGCCTGCCTGCCAGGGCACAGTGTCACCCCAGTGCAACTCATATGTGGTGTAACAGTAGTGTAGATTTAAAAAAACAACACTTTTTTGACTGTGTTAAATAATAGCAGCCAGTTTCCTTCACACGTGTGCATTTAAGTGCCTGCCTGCCAGGGCACAGTGTCACCCCAGTGCAACTCATATGTGGTGTAACAGTAGTGTAGATTTAAAAAAAAACAACACTTTTTTGACTGTGTTTAATAATAGCAGTCAGTTTCCTTCACACATGTGCGTTTCAGTGCCTTACTGCCAGGGCACAGTGTCACCCCAGTGCAACTCATATCTGGTGTAACAGTAGTGTACATACCTGATGTTTTAAAGCACGTTATTCCAAACAATTTAGGAATGTTAGGTGATTTATGCCCTTTATGGATTAAAACCAGACTCTGCATCAACTATGTAATTTTCCATGGGAGTTTTGCCATGAATCCCCTCTGGCATGCCACAGTCCAGGTGTTAGTCCCCTTGAAACAACTTTTCCATCACTATTGTGGCCAGAAAGAGTCCCTGTGGGTTTTAAAATTCGCCTGCCTATTGATGTCTATGGCGGTTCACTCGGTTCGCCCGTTCGCGAACAGTTGTGGAAGTTCTTGTCCGCTGTTCGCGACCGCAAAATTTTAGGTTCATGACATCACTACTAGCATTATTATCCGGTGTGGGCTTTGAAACTTTTACCACTATACCGCTGTCTGTATAAACTGGGGATAAGTGGACCACATGGACTCAGTAGCGAGTCCATATACTATGCAGACACCTACTTGTGGACTTAGAACAGTCAGCATATATCTGAGATAATGATACAGCATACTTAAATATTTATCTTTGAATCTTAGTGAACAAAGCAATTATAACATTAGAAGCAGTGTTGTGATATCTGCAATAGCTTTAAAATTTGGGAAAGTTGGCATTGCTTGTATAATTTTTCTAACAGGTTACACAAATGATTGAACGTTTGTACTGCAAACTCACCCAGCTTATCCACTTTGTTTAAACTGATAATGTGTATGTTGTGACTAAAACAAACTAAAAATAATTAGACCAGGTATCACATAAAAATCTGACACATGCATTGCGAAGTATGAAACATCATGCCAAACAATTATATTTTGCAATAGCAAATAACATTGATACTATCTGCTTGGAAAGTTGAAAAGCAATACATGAGTTTAAATACTTGCAATGCACATTGACTGCTATTTGTAAAGAGACCGATACTCAGTCTCCAACTAGAAAGTTGAAAAGCAATACATGAGTTTAAATACTTGCAATATACATTGACTGCTATTTATATAGAGACTGATACTTAGTCTCCAACTTTTCTTGCTTTCTTCAATGCATTAGATATTGTGATAAATTCACCATTAAAGTATCTCAGATAAAATATATACACAACCTAATGAATTCAAGTACACCAGTGTAATATAACAGCTATGCACATGTTGCAAGCAATAAAATTATATTTATCATCAATGGTGATTTATATTCTAACATCAGATTGTGACTTATATTTTCTGTCTTGTAGAAGAATACACATATCCATTTAGCCTTGCAAACCTGGGAAGTATTTAACCTACATATTTCAACTGTTAAAAAAAACTAAGTGCATAATTTTAATTGAACTTACTCCTGACCACATTCACCCAATTCCCTATGTGATTAAATGGGTCTAATTTAATAAATACATACCGTTCAAGACTTTCATGTATAATGTATATTGAATCTTGAACCAGACACAAAGTGGTATATACATTTAGTTACAATAGAGTACCACCGAATCATACTTGTGTTTTTAACACACACATCTTTTTAATTAAATTACAATAAAATTAATATTTTAATTGTAGCAATGTTCATTCACCCCTTGTAATATATGATAATTTAAGGGGACACGGAGGTGCCATTATAGGTGCAGACTTTCTGTCAGCTTGTTCTGACTTCACTCTACATTTACGCAAGTAAGATCTTACAACCAATACTAGACACTTCCTCTATACACACATGTGTATGGTCGGATCACTCTATAGTATCTCTCCAATTAGAGGGAGTTTAGGACTACCAGAGATCTATAACATGGACATATGATCTGTTATACCTAAAAGATCCAGCGACACACAATAAAACACTCCAACAATTGACTGAATACTGCAAATAAACACGGATTCTACACTTAACCCAATGCACATTTGGGCTGCACGAAAAACTGTCATAAGAGCATTATTTATCCAAGAAAAGGCCTTCCGATCGAGGCAGCATAAGAGTCATCTGTCCCAACTCCATAGGGAAATAGAAACATTAGAACGGCTACATAAAATCACATGACAGCCATCAATCTAACACACACTTCAAACTAAAAGGAACTCACTAGCTAAATTATTAAACTCACAAGCTACCAGCGCAATCCAGAAACTAAAAAATCAATATTACATATATGCCAATAAACCAGATAAATGTATGGCTCACAAAATAAGAGAGAGGTGTAGGGCTTCCGCAATGTCGCTTATAGAGAAACCAAATGGCATGCTAACTTCTCACCCACAAGAAATTGTGGATGTATTTGCCAATTATTATGGGAAGCTATATGACAGGAAAAAAGTTAACCATACACCGGGGGTAGAGCTTATTGCTAACAATTTCCTATCAGCCACCCCATTAAAACTATCACAGAGGAAGCCAAGAAAAATCTAAATGCCCTCATATCACATACAGAAGTTATTTTAGCCATCAAAGCACTTAAGATGGGCTAGGCGGCTGGCCCAGATGGTTTCCTGGGAGAATATTACACATTATTTAGATCTACCTTAATCCCCCATTTCACTAAATTCTGCAACCACATTATGGAGGGCCACACAGTTCCCCAGGAATTACTCCAGGCTAGAATTGTGGTTATACCTAAACCAGGTAAAAATCCCAAGATATGTTCCAACTATCGTCCAATATCACTTATCAATCAGGACCTAAAATATTTACAACAATTTTGGCTAATCGCCTTAAACTGATCCTACCTACACTGGTCCACCGGACCAGGTAGGTTTCATGAAAGATGGAGAGGCACCTGATAATATTTGCCTTCTCTGCTTCTCTTGCTGGATGCGGAGAAAGCGTTCAATAGATTTGACTGGCGATATATGCTGGCGACGCTTAGCCACATGGGTTTTGATGGTTCCTTTATCATGGCCCTTAAAGCTATCTACCTAACCCCAATGGTGCAAGTATCTTCAGCAGGCTACAAGTACTAAATTGCACAAGACAGGGGTGCCCCCTTACATCCCTTCTATTTGACCTGTGCATTGAGCCCTTTAGCAGGTAACATAAGAATGAACCCAGATATTACAGGTGTAAAAATACAAAATACGGAATACAAACTAACTCTATTTGCAGATGACATTCTGCTCACAATTACTAAACCACTAGTATCTCTACCCAATTTGTATAATCTATTGGAAAAATTTTCAAAAATTTTGGGATATAGGATAAACATAGATAAATGCTTACCCATTGAACTTTCTTCCCATACACAAAAACTAATAGAATTAACTTTGAGTTAAAATGGGTTAAACAAACTCTTAAATACCTGGGGATTCATTTAACCACCCAATTCCACCAACTATTTAAACATAATTACACCCCACTTTTTAAAAGCATAAGAAAATATATAAATAAATGGAAAACCTACAACTTCTCCTGACTGGGCTGCTTAATTAATATCCTACCCCGCCTATTAATTTTATTCATAGAACTACCTATCAAGGTCATAACATCAGAATTAGCAACATTACAATCTGATTTAGTTGCGTTTATCAGAGGCAAAAAGAATGCAGTGCTTTGAGATACTCAACTTCTCAGCAAAACCCCTAAGCAACATAGACCCCCACTATGGAATCCACTCTATACATATGGTCTAAACTGGTTAAAGGTAAGAGATTCTCCCTGAGCATTCATTACTAATGCCAATTAGATATCTGGTAGCCGATGACCTCTGGAAACAAGTGAGTAAATGGGAGAACAAGGGGTTGTACAGGGTAGCAGATCTTTTGGAAAATGGATCAATATTAAAATGTTCTCAACTGCAGAATAAACTAGACCCTCTCAAACGTCACTGGTACTTATACCTTCAGGTAACCTCATTTTCCCATAAATTTCTTAAAAATATATCTATCCACACTACTACAGTTTTGGAGAATTTAAGCACCTCCCCAAATAGACCAAAACAAGCTATCTCAAGGTGATATATAGTCATACAGAATACATCTGAATTATCTAAGACCTCAATTATGATCAATTGGGAAAAGGATTTGGAGGTTACTTTGGAGAGAAAGTCTTGGGAAAATATATTTAGCTCAGCAGACTACTGAGTGCAGATCTAAAAGAGAATGCTATTAAACAATATTCTGCTGGTACTTGACCCCTCTAAAGACCTCACACATGACCCAAAACAGTACTAGATAAATGCTATAGGGTGCGACGACTTAGGCACATACAGACATATGTGGTGGGTTCAAAACACCTTTATTAGAATACTTTGCACGGTCACCTGAACCTGCATTACAAAATATTGGAAAACTGACACACTGACCTGGACTGAAATTTGAAACAAAATTGCAACTACCCACACTTAGGGGCCGATTTAAGTTATTCTGAAGGTTAAGTCAGATACAAGTAAACACATACATATATGCTTGCGCTATTTAGAACAAATTGAGGTACAAAAATAACCTAAATATCCTCATTTATACTAATCTTCTTTCTTGGCATCCAGTTCAATTTTTTTTAATTATTTCACTTTTCTTTTTATTGAATACAATGAAATTATTTTCTTTCTAAACTATTTGAAAGCCTAATTGTAAATGTGGGGGAACATATCCCTATATTTGGATTTTCAGATCACCCACTTGATAGACTCTTAATGTGCCTTTATTATGGACCTTCAAACTTTCTTCATAAAAGACTACATATGTAATTGTTGTGCAAAATAGTGTATTCATATTCACTTGAGCTCATTTGTTTTATTTATATTTTACTGAAAATTCTTATAATTTTAATAAAAAGATTTAAACATAAAATGTTTAACCTACAAAATCTACATTTCATATATGTATAAAAAAATATTATATAGTCTAAATCTAAATCAAATAACATAAAAATAAAAAAATTGATTAGTGCTATAAATTATTCCCTTTTTACCATTTAATTATCTATTTTTTATAATACATTTAATTTCACAATGAAACTTTTGCAATTTGTGTTAATAAAATGATTACAGTTAAAGTGATGGTAAATCCAAGGCTATAACAAATGCTAGGATTTACCATCACTAAAAATAATCATTAGTTTCTCTCATCATTTCATAAAAAATGATGTTAAACTCACCCTATCTGTAAGGAAAGCATATTACTAACACAGCACCTCTGGCCGCCCACGGCACAACACTTTCTCCAACGAGGTGACGTTTTCACCTCTAGAACAATAGCTGTGCTAGAGGTAGAAACGTCACCTCATTGAAGAAACAAAGAGAGAAACTAATGTTTATTTTTATTGATGGTAAATCCTAGCGTTTGTTATACGCTTGGGTTTACCATCACTTTAGCAACAAAAAATATTTTTAACATAAATGTTTACTTACTAGTAATAAAAAAACATGTGATTTCAAATGATCCAGGATCAACTAATTCTGAAAAGATATTGAGCAAAAAGTTAAAAAAATATATGAAATAAAAGTAATTTGCCACAAAATAAAACAACAGAATAAACTATTTGTATATTATATTTCTGTTTTGTCACTTCATGTGACATCACCAAATATGCATATTAATGCTCATTGTGAAATAGTTTTCAAAGTAATCATGGCTCCATTTCCAAACATTTATAGGTGTTTAAATATATGTCTGGGATAAGTATTTACTGAAAATGATTACAACAAACCAAACTTTAGCCAAACCCAGAGCTAATGGCAGCAATTATCTTGTCTATTGCTTCCTGCTCTTACTAATATCTTAGTGTACTTGTTAATCAGTCTGTTTGGCTCACTGAGTGTAAAAAATCCTGTTGTACGTCTTTGTCAAATGTTTCCTCCTAGGGCAAAATAAAATATGTAGTCTTGGCTCAGAAGTTTATATTAGCAAAACACACGTTTATTTTCATTAAAATAAACTTTGTGACATATAATAACTTTTAGATAATTGCAGTTAGAGAAGTGAGTTCTGTCCCTAAAATTACTCGGTAATTATAAGCATGAAACATTCATTATAGCTAATTATTTGTAGGTTAAGAAATACAAATTAAGGGCTAGATTACAATTGGAACACTATTTAGAGCACCTGTTCAAGTGTAAACTTCACTGGACGGAGGTTTTTTGCTCTGGTGGGGTAGCACGCATATTACAAGTTGAAAGTAAAAAGTTTGCATTCAATCGAAACCTGACATGCACTAACAAATTATTGGCAAAACGTTAACTTTTTCTCCACATAGAAGTCACTGGAGGACTCAAACTGAAAAACCTAATACGCGAATACTCGAGCATTACACCGGCAGTAAATGTCACATTCCAATATTATTCACGTACAGAACAATGGACTTTTTATTATAAATACATATTTCTGTATATACCTATATATCTGTTCTTATAGATATATAGGTAAACACTGTGTGGCCACTTTATTAGGTACAGCCCTGCTGTGAACACAAATGGTTTGTTCCACTACGTTGCATGTCACCTGGCCACAGTTTTGGTATATATACAGAAAAACAACCTTCCTACTCTCAGTTTAGTGCACAAAATGCAGCGAGAATGGGGAAGAGCAGTGATCTAATGGACTTTGAATGGGGCTTGATAGTAGGTGCAAGACGTGCTGGACAAAGTGTACCTGAAATGGCAGTACTCCTGAACTTTTCCAGTACCACAGTTTCAAGGGTGTATCGAGAATGGTGCAATGAAAAAAAACCCCATCTAGTCAGCAGCAGTCCTGTCGAAGAAAAACGCTCGTTGAGAGAGGTCAAAGAAGGATGACTTATACTTGTGCAAGCAAACAGCCAGTGGCCACGTCGGGTGCCGTTGTTATCAGAGAAGAACAAGAGAGCACACCTTCTGTGGGCACAACAGCACAAGCACTGGATCATCAAAGACTGGATAAAGGTTGCTTGGACTGACTAGTCAAGGTTTCTAGTGCATGACGTTGATGCAGGCTCCAAATTTAGCAAAAACAGCATACATCCATGAACCTGTCATGTCTGAAGAAAACTGTGCAAGGTGGTGGGGGTGGTGTTATGGTGTGGGGAATGTTTTCTTGGCACATTGATGCACTTAGATTCACGTCCGAATGCCACAGCATACGCAAACATTGTTGCTGAACAAGTGCATCCGTTCATGTTGACAGTTTATCCTCATGCAGAGGGTTACTTCAAGCAGGATATTGCACACATCACTGTGGTTCCTGGAACTTGACAATGACTTTTCTTTGCTGCAGTGGCCCGCTCAGTCCTCGGATCTCAATCCTATTGAACATCTTTGGGATGAGCTGGAAAGGGCTGTTAACTGCAGGCCTACACCTTCGTCAAGTCTTCCGGTGTTGCATGACACACTCATGTCCACCATGTTATCAGTATCTTGTTGAATCTATGTCTAGACAAATCCATGCTGTTTTGAAGGCTAAAAGAGGCTCAACACGCTACTAGGTAGCTGTACCTAATAAAGTGGCCGCACAGTTTACATATGTATTTTACATGAACAATATCAGATAAATATAGAAATATATATTTAATAACAAAAATTAAAGTATTTTCTATTTGAAGAACATAGGTATGTAAAATATGCGTAACGCACATTGGGGTTCGCAACTTAGAACTCAGTCAGGATAGTGCACATAAAGAATTACTATCTTCAATGCACTTTATTGAAATTTAAAATGCTAAAATAAAAATAGTAAAAATGATTTTAAATTATTATACAAACTGTAAAATATTCTAAATAATACAGTATGTATAATTTTAATTAAGTTGTAAAAAATGTTTTTTAATATTTAATATTTATTTTATATTTAATTCTTCATGTGCACTAACCTGACCACGTTAATTCTAAGCGGCATATTTATCAAAGTGTCAATCTCAGGGCATTCGCTGGCGTCAATAAGTTTGCCAGACATCGCCAGACATCGCTGATGCAGATCCACATGCGATCCCCTTATTTATCAAAAAAACGTCAAAAACACGTGCGTCAAGTACGGCGCAATGAGCATTGGACTGTTGTTAACTAACAGTCATTGATGATGCGGTTATTTGGGTTTTTCCCAACTATATTTATACCATTTCATTATTGTCCATTAAAAAGCACATTTCTCTAAAGCTAATCTTTTATTTTTCATCTGTTAATGTCCAAGAAATAGATAGATTTATACTTCAACAAACAATATCTCATAAAAAGTTATTGTTATATTTATTTGTAATATGATACTTTCACATAAATTAATGTGTATTTGTATTTCTAGAAATCATGATATGCTTTTATCTCATGTTTTTTTTTTTATAAATGATTATTAATACTAGAATTTGTACATACAGTATCTCACAAAAGTGAGTACACCCCTCACATTTTTGTAAATATTTCTTATATCTTTTCATGTGACAATACTGAAGAAATGACACTTTGCTACAATGTAAAGTAACGAGTGTACAGCCTGTATAACAGTGTAAATTTGCTGTCTCCTCAAACATAACACACAGCCATCAATGTCTAAACCGTTTTTAACAAAAGTGAGTACACTCCCTAAGTGGAAATGTCCAAATTGGGCACAAATTGTCAATATTTTGTGTGGCCACCATTATTTTCCAGCACTGCCTTAACCCTCTTGGGCATGGAGTTCACCAGAGCTTCACAGGTTGCTAGTTGAGTCCTCTTCCACTCCTCCATGACAACATCATGGAGCTGGTGGATGTTAGAGACCTTGCGCTCCCCCACCTTCAGTTTGAGGATGCCCCACAGATGCTCAATAGGGTTTAGGTCTGGAGACATGCTTGGCCAGTCCATCACCTTTACCCTCATCTTCTTTAGCAAGGCAGTTGTCATCTTGGAGGTCTGTTTGGGGTCATTATCATGTTGGAATACTGACCTGCGGCCTTTTTTTCTGAAGGGAGGGGATCATGCTCTGTTTCAGTATGTCACAATACATGTTGTCATTCCCTCAATGAACTGTAGCTCCTCATTGCTGGCAGCACTCATGCAGGCCCAGACCATGACAATCCCACCACCATGTTTGACTGTAGGCAAGACACACTTGTCTTTGTATTCCTCACCTGGTTGCCGCCACACATGCTTGACACCATCTGAACCAAAGTTTATCTTGGTCTCATCGGACCACAGGACATGGTTCCAGTAATCCATGTCCTTAATCTGTTTGTCTTCTGCAAACTGTTTGTGGGCTTTCTTGTGCATCATCTTTAGAGGAGGCTTTCTTCTGGGACGACAGCCATGCAGACCAATTTGATGCAGTGTGCGGCGTATGGTCTGAGCACTGATAGGCTGACCCCCCACCCCTTCAACCTCTGCAGCAATGCTGGCAGCAGTCATATGTATATTTCCCAAAGACAACCTCTGGATATGATGCTGAGCACGTGCACTCAACTTCTTTGGTTGACCATGGTGAGGCCTGTTCTCAGAGGAACCTGTCCTGTGAAACCGCTCTATGGTCTTGCCCACCATGCTGCAGCTCTGTTTCAGGGTCTTGGCAATCTTCTTATAGCCAAGCCATCTTTATGTAGAGCAACAATTCTTTCTTTTAGATCCTCAGAGAGTTGTTTGCCATGAGGTGCCATGTTGAACTTCCAGTGACCAGTGTGAGAGAATGTGAGAGCGATAACACCAAATTTAACACACCTGTTCCCATTCAAACCTGAGACCTTGTAACACTAATGAGTCACATGACACCGGGGTGGGAAAATGGCTAATTGGGCCCAATTTGGACATTTCTACTTAGGGGTGTACTCACTTGTGTTGTCAATGGTTAAGACATTAATGGCTGTGTGTTAAGTTATTTTGAGGGGACAGCAAATTTACACTGTTATACAGGCTGTACACTCACTACTTTACATTGTAGCAAAGTGTCATTTCTTCGGTGTTGTCATATGAAAAGTTATAATAAAATATTTACAAAAATGTGAGGGGTATACTCACTTTCGTGAGATACTGTTTATCTTTGCACATATATATATATATATATATATGTATATATATATATATATATATATATATATATATATATATATATGTGTGTGTGTGTTATGTCAGAAATCTTTTGCAAACATATTTACATGTCCCTAAGTTCCTTTTTTGTTCTAAACAATGTTGTCTGTCATATCTCTGTGTTTATTTATACCACTATATGTATATAGTGTAAATTTATTATTATTCTGAGCAGGAATAATTGCAAATATAGCATGTAATCAGGGTATCATATGTAATTATTTGCAATCAATGGATATTTTAAGACCTGTGCCTGTTTTCTCTCCGTACCTGTGTAACCCCTCCTAATTGCAATCTAGTTTTAAAAACCACCCCTACACAGGTGTTATAAAATGGGCTGGCATATAAGATGCCAGTTCTTACTGAAAAAGAAATTCAAGAGAAGGAAGAAATACACTGAAAATAGCATGACAGTAAAGAGGTGATTTTAATTTCTGCTGTATCTGAATCATGATAGTTTAATGTTAGGTGGGCTATCCATTTGAGCTATCAGTTTAAGATTATATTGAATCAAACATCAATTCGAATTTTAAAATCATTGTCTAAAATATTACACTGTGTGTCCAAATGTCAGCATCAATGTTTATCTTTAATACTAATTTTACATATACATATTTTCAAAGTATAATACACAATGTAACAAATGGCACTTACAAGTTCTGAGGAGTGATCAATGACACAAGTATCGAGCAATTTGATTCGTTAGTGATAGTTTAAAATGTATATTTGAATCAGATTGGCTAATGTAAAAAATCATGTGATTATGCATATTCCAATCAAAAGTGGTTGAAAAATTCCGATTATCCTAACTTTGTGACGGAATAATATAGATTTTATTAAAGAGACAGAGACGAGTATTTTGCTTTAATTTTTTCACTTTATTGCAGACAGCATTTTAATGAAAAGTATAATTTACAGAAAAAATAAAGAAAACAATGAATATAACATAGAAGCCAATGAGAACAAGGCTTGAGATGTTAGAGGAATAAAGGACCAATGAGAGAAGTCCAAATATCCATAAATTGACCAGTACATAGCCAATCCTCCTCTTTGATCTTTGATGCGAAATACTCCAAAAACATTTAAAGAAAGGTATAACAAAAGCCCCAAACACATGAGGCTGAAAAACATATACAGGAAAACTGAAAGAGAAGATTGATTCAAGAATAATAATCTTTTTAAAGTTGAAGAACTTGAAAACTTCCTTGAAGACGGATCAAGTCTGGAAGAAATTGACTGAAGAACACCCCTGCTTAATTTAGAAATTTCCTTGAAATCCTGAAGTAGAGTTTGACACTGAAAAAACAAAAATAAAGATTAATATATCATATATAAAATAAATGTAAACACAGGGAGGGGAAAAATATATAAAAACAATTTGTGGAGGGAAAATACTCGTCTCTGTCTCTTTAATAAAATCTAGATTATTCCGTCACAAAGTTAGGATAATCGGAATTTTATTGCAAGGACAGAGACTCCTATTTTGCTAGTTTAAAGAAAAATAAATTATGAAACTAAACTAAATGGAATTGAATGAATAGGCTTGAAATAAAATTGTCTAAAAACTTTATCTGAAGACCAATCAGCAGCATTAAGTATATCCTGAAGAGAGGTTGATTTTGAAAAAGATTTTGAAGCCGAATCTCCTCTGATAGAATGGGAAGAGAAATTACTATCTACACCTGCTTGGGTCATGACCCATTTAACCCATCTACTTATGATAGGAAAAGAAACAGGTAAATGGGGCAAAGCATAAGAAATAAGAAGTTGATTATGAGAAGATTGTCTAAAAGGTAAGGTTCTTTGTTCATATTCCTTAAGACGAAGAACAACACAAAGTTTTGGATTTTCCGAAAAATAAGGATACAAAATTGAGGATAATAAAGTTTTAGTTCTACGAGAAATAGAAAAAATTACTCCTTGAGTAGAAAAACATTAAGAATTCAAGTCAATAGCTTTGACATCAAATACCCGTTTATAAGAAAAAAGGCATAATGAAGTAGTCAATTTAACAGTAAGCTGTTTGAGAGAAAGGGATTCATTATCAGGCCAAGAATTAAAAAGAGAGATGACTAAATCTACATCCCAAAAGAAAGACTATTTTAAAGATGGAGGATAGTGATGTTGCGAATAGTTCGCCGGCGAATAGTTCCCGGCGAACATAGCTTGTTCGCGTTCGCCGCGGCGGGCGAACATATGCGATGTTCGGTCAGCCCCCTATTCGTCATCATTGAGTAAACTTTGACCCTGTACCTCACAGTCAGCAGACACATTCCAGCCAATCAGCAGCAGACCCTCCCTCCCAGACCCTCCCACCTCCTGGACAGCATCCATTTTAGATTCATTCGGAAGCTGCATTCTTAGTGAGAGGAGGGACAGTGTAGCTGCTGCTGATTTAATAGGGAAATTGATAGCTAGGCTAGTGTATTCAGTGTCTACTACAGTCCTGAAGGACTCATCTGATCTCTGCTGTAAGGACAGCACCCAAAAAGCCCTTTTTAGGGCTAGAACATCAGTCTGCTTTTTTTTTTTTTTTTTCTGTGTAATCTAATTGCAGTTGCCTGCCTGCCAGCGTGTGTGTCAGGCTCACAGCGTATACTGTGCCCACTTGCCCAGTGCCACCACTCATATCTGGTGTAACAGTAGTGTACATTTAAAAAAAACAACACTTTTTTGACTGTGAAATAATAGCAGTCAGTTTCCTTCACACGTGTGCGTTTCAGGGCCTGCCAGGGCACAGTGTCACCCCAGTGCAACTCATATCTGGTGTAACAGTAGTGTACATTTAAAAACAACAACACTTTTTTGACTGTGAAATAATAGCAGTCAGTTTCCTTCACACATGTGCGTTTCAGGGTCTGCCAGGGCACAGTGTCACACCAGTGCAACTCATATCTGGTGTAACAGTAGTGTACATTAACCCCTTAATGACCACAGCACTTTTCCATTTTCTGTCCGTTTGGGACCAGGGCTATTTTTACATTTCTGCGGTGTTTGTGTTTAGCTGTAATTTTCCTTTTACTCGTTTACTGTACCCACACATATTATATACCGTTTTTCTCACCATTAAATGGACTTTCTAAAGATATCATTATTTTCATCATATAATTTACTATAAAAAAATTATAAAATATGAGGAAAAAATGGAAAAAAACACACTTTTTCTAACTTTGACCCCCAAAATCTGTTACTCATCTACAACCACCAAAAAACACCCATGCTAAATAGTTTCTAAATTTTGTCCTGAGTTTAGAAATACCCAATGTTTACATGTTCTTTGCTTTTTTTGCAAGTTATAGGGCCATAAATACAAGTAGCACTTTACTATTTCCAAACCATTTTTTTTCAAAATTAGCGCTAGTTACATTGGAACACTGATATCTGTCAGGAATCCCTGAATAGCCATTGACATGTATATATTTTTTTTTTTAGAAGACATCCCAAAGTATTGATCTAGGCCCATTTTGGTATATTTCATGCCACCATTTCACCACCAAATGCGATCAAATAAAAAAAATTGTTCACTTTTTCACAAACTTTAGGTTTCTCACTGAAATTATTTACAAATAGCTTGTGCAATTATGGCATAAATGATTGTACATTTTTCTCTGGGATCCCCTTTGTTCAGAAATAGCAGACATATATGGCTTTGACGTTGCTTTTTGATAATTAGAAGGCCGCTAAATGCCACTGCGCACCACACGTGTATTATGTCCAGCAGTGAAGGGGTTAATTAGGGAGCATGTAGGGAGCTTTTTGGGGTAATTTTAGCTTTAGTGTAGTGTAGTAGACAACCCAAAGTATTGATCTAGGCCCCTCTTGGTATATTTCATGCCACCATTTCACCGCCATATGCGATCTAATATTAAAAAAACGTCACATTTTTCCAAATTTTAGGGTTCTCAATGAAATCATTTACAACATTTTGTACAATTATGGCACAAATGGTTGTAAATGCTTCTCTGGGATCCCCTTTTTTCAGAAATAGCAGACATATATGGCTTTGGCATTGCTTTTTGGTAATTAAAAGGCAGCTAAATGCCGCTGCGCACCACATGTGTATTATGCTCAGCAGTGTAGAGGTTAATTAGGGAGCTTGTAGGGAGCTTGTAGGGTTAATTTTAGCTTTAGTGTAGTGTAGTAGACAACCCCAAGTATTGATCTAGGCCCATTTTGGTATATTTCATGCCACCATTTCACCGCCAAATGCGATCAAATTAAAAAAAATAGTCACATTTTTCACAAACTTTAGGTTTCTCACTGAAATTATTTACAAACAGCTTGTGCAATTATGGCACAAATGGTTGTAAATGCTTCTCTGGGATCCCCTTTGTTCAGAAATAGCAGACATATATGGCTTTGGCGTTGCTTCTTGGTAGTTAGAAGGCCACTAAATGCAACTGCGCACAACACATGAATTATACCCAGCAGTGAAGGGGTTAATTAGGTAGTTTGTAGGGAGCTTGCAGGGTTAATTTTAGCTTTAGTGCAGAGATCAGCTTCCCACCTGACACATCAGACCCCCTGATCCCTCCCAAAGAGCTCTCTTCCCTCCCCCACCCCACAATTGTCCCAGCCATCTTAAATACTGGCAGAAAGTCTGCCAGTACTAAAATAAAAGGTATCTTTTTTTTATATATATATATTTTTTGGCATATTTACATATGCTGTTGTGTAGGATCCCCCCCTTAGCTCCCAACCTCCCTGCCCCTCCCCCCCAAAACAGCTTCCTAACCCTCCCACTCTGCCTTATTGGGGGCCATATTGGATTGGCGTTTCAGGGCCTGCCAGGGCACAGTGTCACACCAGTGCAACTCATATCTGGTGTAACAGTAGTGTACATTTAAAAAAAAAAATACAATTTTGACTGTAATAGATTGAATAGCAGTTAGTTGTCTGCAAGCGTGTGTGTCAGGCCTACAGCGTCTACTCTGCCAACTTCTGCCAGTGCACAGTGCCACTTATATCTGTTGTCACAGTAGCTTGCACGCATAGTACCACTAATCGAAAAAAAAATGACAGGCAGAGGCAGGCCACCCCGCAGGGGCCGTCGTGGTCGTGGTGCTGTGATTCCCTTTGGCCCTAGAATAATGCCCAATGTTCAGAGGCCATGTACCCTGAACTCGAAAAGTTCTGAGGACATAGTTGACTGGCTAACCCAGGACAACCAATCTTCTACAGCTTCCGCTCGGAACATTGACACACCATCCTCCTCCAGCTTAGCTTCGGGCACCTCTCAAGTTACCACTCGCCCGCCTGCCGCCACCACCAACACTAGCACCACAGCCACTTCACTTGATCTGTCAGAGGAGTTATTTACACATCAGTTGGAAGAAATGAGTGATGCGCAACCATTATTGACAGAGGATTTAGATAACAGGGATATGTCTCAGTCAGGCAGCATTACACACATGGACGTACAGTGTGATGATGATGATGTTGTACCCGCTGCTGCTTCCTTTGCTGTTCAGATGGGGAGACAGAGAGGAGGAGGAGACGAGTTGGAAGCAGGGGGAGGTCGTCGCAAGGAGCTAGTGGCACAGTCAGACAGCATGCATCGGAACCCGGGGTCAGCCAGACAGCACGCCAATCAACGCATGCTGTTGCTTACACCAGAATGCCGTCATTGCAGAGCTCAGGTCCAACCTTGTGCAAATGGGGAGTTTGCGGTTGTGCAAATGGACTGTTTGCGGTTGTTTGCGGTGCGTTAAACGGGGAGTTTGGTCTGTCACTGTGAAGCGGGCATAACCCTTACACTACCTGATCGATACAACATCATACCTGATGTTTTAAAGCACGTTATTCCAAACAATTTAGGAATGTTAGGTGATTTATGCCTTTTATGGATTAAAAGCAGACTCTGCATCAACTATGTAATTTTCCATGGGAGTTTTGCCATGGATCCCCCTCCGGCATGCCACAGTCCAGGTGTTAGTCCCCTTGAAACAACTTTTCCATCACTATTGTGGCCAGAAAGAGTCCCTGTGGGTTTTAAAATTCACCTGCCTATTGAAGTCTATGGCGGTTCGCCCGGTTCACCCGTTCACGAACATTTGCAGAAGTTCGCGTTCGCGAACGGAAAATTTTATGTTCGCGACATCACTAATGGAGGATGTTTAAGACAAATAGATAGGATGTTGACCTATAGGAATTCATGTCCAGCAGAAATAGCTAATCTAGCAACATTAATAGACCTGTAAGCCAATCCAGATTGAAAAAGAGAAGACAAAAAGATTATAACTTCTCTTAAAGGAGCTGAATTGTGATCCAGGTGCCTAGTATTGCACCAGCTAGACCATTTAATCCAGGAGGATAAATAACATTTCTTGGTTCCAGGGGCCCAAGAGTATTGAAGGAGGAGTTTAGCTTCCTCCGATAATCCTTCACCAGACCAGGAACCCCTGAAATCATGCAAGCAATAAGCTGTAGTTTGCCTTGAAGTACTAGAGGATGGAATTGCCCTGAAGGGTCTGTGAGAAGGTCTGACTGAGTTGGTAATATGATTGGATGAAGGAAAGACAATTCTTGAAGAAGAGGATACCAAACCTGAGTCTGCCAAAAGGGTGTTATTAACAGAAGGGATATCTGTTGACGTTTGACAAAAAGAAGAGTTAGAAGATTCATCGAGAATGGAGGGAATTTCCAAAAAATGCTTTCCATTTCCATGCTTCTATATTTAAGAGCCACCAATTCAACTCCTCCATAGCTTCATCAGATAAGGAGATTTTGTGAAGATAAGAAAAACCCTTGTGAAGATAAAAAATGTTTAATCTTTGAAGCACTCTGTAATGAAAAGGAGCTGGAAAGATTACTTGAATGGAGGAAGAAAGAAGACCGATGACTCTGGCAAAAAAAAAGATTCTTGATTTTCTTGATCTTTTCTTGAGGAAGACTGAGGGTAGCTGAGATAGTATCTATATTGAACCCTAGGAAAACTAAGTTCTGGGAAGGAATAAAGGCCGATTTTTGTAAATTGATAACAGAAGTTACAGAACCCAAATTCTGATGAAGTTGAATAGTTAGGGACAATTGATCCTTCAGAATAAGAGGAGATTGGTGAATAAGAAGAATATCGTCTAAATAAATTATCAGACAAATTCCTCTTTTCCTTAACCAAGCTGTGACTGGTTTCAAAATCTTTGTAAAGGCCCAAGGTGCAGATGAAAGACCAAACGGGAGAAAAGAAAATTGCCAAAGGGAATCCTTCCAAAGAAATCTTAGGTATTTCATGAAATCTGAATGAATGGTTATCGAAAGGTATGCATCCTTTAGATCTAGTCTTACAAGCCAATCTTTGTTGTAAAGACAATCTCTTAAAAGATGAATACCCTCCATCTTGAAATATTTGAAAATCAAAAATGTATTTAAATCCCTTAAATCTATGACAAGGCGGAATGATCCCTCTTTCTTTGTTACAAAAAACATGTTGCTGATGAAAGAGACCTTTGGAGAAGGGGCAGTTTTTACAGCATTCTTTTCTCTGAGATCTGAAATTTCTGTGTCTAAAAGAATTTGATCTTCGTGTGAAAATTTTATTGGTATAGGGAAGGAATTCTGAAAGGGTATTTAAATGAAATCTAAAGGAAGGCCAGATATTGCCTGAAGAACCCATGGATCTGATGTTATTTTTTGCCATTCCCTTAAAAAATACATAACTGCCTCCTATTTTTTTATGAGAAAAATTTGTGGAATGAAAGGTGGAAAAACTTATCTTGGAATGGTCTCCTGGGATTCTTGAAGGATCTGAATGATCTGTTGAATGACATTCTAGGCCTTGATGGAAAAAAGCTTGCATGCGTGGAAGTGGAGGGGTCAATGTTATTGAAATGAGACCTGGAGATGTTTGAGTAACGACTAGAAAAGTGGTCTCTTCCTTACAGCCCTTTTGAAAACCTTTTGAGTCTGAGACTGGAAAAAAATCTTTCTTTCTTGTATTAGTCTTAATTTTATTCAGAGAGTTAAAAGTATTAACATAAGAGCTTAGTTGCTGAAGCCCAGCATCACCAAATAATAAACTGTCCGCTTTGGGACCCATCTCTGTAGATCGAAATCTCTGATTTTAGGATCTATGCACCTTAAAATTAACCTTCTCCTTTGGGTAGAAAGAGAGGTGTAAGCATCTCCTAAAAAATATACTAATCTTTAAAGCCATTCTCTGGAAACGTAAGAGTCTAACATGGAATTATTTGAAATGGCCTCCTCAAATAGCTCAAAGAGCTTAGTAACAGGGCCTAGATAATCAAGGAGTTTGTCCTGACAAGATTTTAAGAACCTCTTCTAAGATTTTTTTTTTTTGATAACCAAGTTTTTTATTGAGGTTTGTAACATGTACAGACATAATACGACATTAACATTCTAGTAACCAGCTGTAGGTGAAACAGTATGATGGGTTGCAACCCTATTAGCAAATAATTTGACAGGGAAGGTGTAATTTCAGAAAACTAAGAAGATATTCACAGAGATGTGAATCTCTTCTGTAAGTATGCACTTATAAGCACTCTGAGCCTAGACTGTAAGACGGTTTTTCCGGACTGAGTTGAAATAAAATATAACTTTTATTAGAAATTGCACTTAAAATAAGGGTGACACACAAATTAAAATTGACACTAGCACTATCATGTGATCAGACACTGTATATTTATCTAGTGGAGGACTGTAATATCTGTGGCCTATAATCAATTGATATGTGCCTCCTAAGCAGTGCTGTATTAACTAAGTTATACTTAGTATAAAGGGTCCCAAATACTGGGTATGTATTGTATATCAATATCTTACGTAATCTATACCGTATACCGGGATACCCTTGTGTTTTTTATATAAGTGATATACGCCAGGAAATTTCACTCTAATCCCTGTGTATTATAGCTGATTAGTTGCTTCTATTCAGAACGATCTATGTATGTTATTCAGGAGTTGCCTTTGTGTGGCTGTATAATATCACGATCTCTTATGTACTTGAACGTGAAAATATTAGAGGATTTGGTTTGAAAGCAACTCCGGTATTATGTACTGTTTTACACCGTTATCAGAATAAAGCTTTTTATACAGTATATTCTCTGTGTCCCTCCACTTCAAGAGGGCTGCCAAGAGACTTGCTTTTACTGCAAATACTCTTCAGTGAGTGGTACATGTGACTCTGGGTTGCAATGTATTTTGTTTCAAATTACGTAGCAATTTCAGTTATGCTTAGTGTACATTTTGAACATACAGCCTAAATACCAGTATCAAAATTTAAAGACAACATTAATTTTGTGTTGCCTATGTTAATATAAATTGTATTTGGCTATATATGCGTTGCAGGCATATAACCCCCACTTGTATAATGGCTTAATTGGAAGGAAGCATAAGCTCTATATTGCCACTATGTTTCAAAATTATATTTGGCTCCGTTTTCTCTGCAACCAAAGCCTGTATTGGAGTAAATACTCGCTTATTCTTATATTTGTCGATATTTCTAAGTTATCTTTCTATTTTGTAAAAGCTAAGTATAGCCAATATTCACTGCCTCTGGCACTATCTCAGAGTGTATACTATTTAATAAATACCTATGTTTTAGGTTACTTTAACACTGGCTAAGTCTGGCACAACCCAGACTGATCAACAGATTAACTAAGTATAGCTATAATTTTCTATGTGGCTAGATCAACATGTAGTGCTAGGCTGTTAAAACCAGAGCGCCCAAACGCTCACGCTGACTCCTGACTAGTTTCGCCCCTCCGGGCTTTGTCAAAAAAAAAAACAGCCTTACAGTCTAGGCTCAGAGTGCTTATAAGTGCATACTTACAGAAGAGATTCACATCTCTGTGAATATCTTCTTAGTTTTCTGGAATATTAATTTTCTATGCATCTAGCACCATTCCCTATAAAATATAAGCTTGATTGACCAATAAACATTATGTTTAGAAACATATAATAATAGGGAAACAGCCCGAGTGGTGCCTTTGTTCGTGTGTTGTACCAAGGTGTAATTTCAGTACACATATACAAGGAGAGTCAAATATCTGTCACTATATCATGTTGAACTCAGCTAATGAATTGCACTCTATGTGTAAGATTTAATAGGGATAACGCGTAGAATAAACATTTAGAATGTTAAGCCAAAATATAACTAACCTCATTTTTTAATAATATAGCTTAAATTGTGGTAACTATAACTGAGGCGTATTGTGGACTAAGGGAACACAAAAACTTTTAGAAAAAATGGTGATGACCTAAAATGCCACTTTAGGATTGTATTAATGGTGTATAGTTCCATAGAAACTTATGAGTACATAAATGTTGAGTATAGTTAGTGAGCAGAATAATAGGTGGGGGTATACAGTGGGCCAGAGCCGCTCAAATAAGGGTAGGGGAGCGTTAGGGAATTTAGCGGATGGTTGTGGACTGGAACTATAAACTTATGCTTTGTGAGAGAGCATATGGAGCATAAATGCGCACTTCCAAAGCAGTGGAATGAGCTTATGATATTGAAGTGAGAAAAAGACTTAGAGTTACAATATGTATCCATGGGCTATATGATATAAGAAACCGGACCCATAATAGTTAATAGGTGTCTATGTAAGGCCTAAGAGTGGAGGCTAGGAGTAGTAAAAACATTTTATGTGACCATGTAAGGAGTATGAGTTTTGTAGTGAGAGCGAGGGGTCATGTTAGCCTGTTAATTAATAACTATGTAAGTTTCGTATAACCTTGTAGGGAGTGTAACATACAAATACAAACAATAATGAAGCTGTAAAAGTAAGTTGGGAAGAAATTAAGTACTAGTAAAGAAATTAAAAGAATTCCCGTTAATATATCTATCTAAGAATTGAATGCATGGCCATTTGAATCCCCTTGCTAAGATTAAGTAAACAGGTATCTCAGTAGCAAACATTTTGTACACTTCTCATTCCCTAATACCACCTTATGTTGTCTAACAACCAATACCAGACATAGAGGACAAACATTGTACAACAAAATAAATCAACATTAGACACTTCATAAGTAGGAGATATGGCTATATTGCTAACGGAAACATGTGAATGTTAGCTGTTTTGAACTGACCCAGGCGTTCATTAGTTTGAGCCTAACCCATACCTCTCTGAGACAGCTACACCTGCTTTAAGCTGCCTTGTGCTTGATGCTTTGCAGTAGTGGAGTACCTATAAAGGCAGGTATTAGGGCTAAGTAAGGAGAACTATTATGGTATTAAATAGAATGGAATGACCTTCTACCCTTTAAGATGAGGATTTGGGTTTACTATGTGAGAAATGGGGTTATCTGGATTCTAAAGTGGCTAATATCTCCATTAGTTAAAATAAACCAATTTTAAACTTCAATGAACTAGACGATGAGCGCCTTTACATGTTGATGACGGGTCACATACAATAGGGCATAAGGTATATTCAATTTAGGGTGCTAAGTTATAATGGGGACATAACTTTTAAAAGACCAATCTGCTGATTAGAGCGTATAAACTGCTAAGTTAGTTGAAATATATAAGATGAGATGACCACTTTAAGTACTTAAAAACAGGACACAGCTTAATATATGTATATTAGATATTCCCCCAATAAGAGAAGTTGAAGAGTTCAGCCCAAGTATGAGAATGGCGATATTGTGATATGCTTCCTGAATGTGGGTGATTATATGATATATCAGTCCAAAGCTAAGAAAAAAGTTCTCAGTATCATGTCTACACAGCAGTCAGATCTACTACCCCACAGGGCGAGGGTTTTGAGCTGGATTCTGGGAATTGCATGATATTTCCAAAGTAAAGAGATAATCTGATTTCTCTGTGGGGTTTGCCCACACCCGGAGGGACTGAACACAAACATATTTCATATGCAGTTGGGGCTTTATCTAATGGCACGGTAGATGAAGGCTGCAAAACGGATCCAGTCTGAATGTGGTATCTCCCAGCGATCGGCCGTATCGCAGGGAGCCAAGAGCCAATGTCCCTGATTCCTCCATATGTTTGAGATAAGCTCCCATCAGCAAACATTGTCCCGCATGTGTCTCCGCCATGTCTGGGGCTATGCCGCTGCTAGGTTGTCCATCCGACGCAACTTGCTCCTCAGGATCCGCAACAGTGGGTCTGACTAATTTCCATCCTCCGTGTGAGTCAAAGGGGGTATGAGTTAAGATGTTGGTTTCTTCTTCTTCCGGTGTAATGTTATTTTCACCTTTCAATACTCTTGTGAGAGATTCAAACTGTGCATCCATCTTGTTTACCAGGAATTGTAACAAATCGGCGATCTCCATACTGTAGCACTTTGGAGTACGTTGCTAGAATATAAGGTGCTTTACTCACTTTACTGATAAATATATCCAGTGCATGTAATAGAAAGCTTACTATGGGTTTTACCCGGTTTCCCCATAGACTGGGGGGGGGGGGGTTAGATGATGAATGGTGAGAGGCTGCAGTCGTCACACTTTATCCGACTAATTTAAAGCCTTAGAGTAATATATAGCAACCATTCACAGCGCCGTTGGTTTCTGACAACACCATAAAGGCAGCCTAAGTGACTTTTGTAAGAGATGAGGCTTTATAGTTAAGATATTTGGTAGTTTGATCGAATATCCATCAGAGCTCCCTTGTAGTGCGTCTCTTCCTGACTGCGGCTCAGACATGGCCTCTTTACCTAAAAATTTTAATAAATTAGAGTCAATGTTAGGGGTTAAGTGAGTATTATGTGGAAGTTCAGGGCGAGGACATTCCACTCTTAAAGTACTTTTAGTCTTATTCGAAAGAGGCCTACGAATATAATAATCTAAGAATTTTGAGACCCTTTTAGCAGGTCTCTATAGAGAAGATCTGGGGTGCTCTATTTCGTTAGGGTCAGTATAAGGTTCACCAAAAGTGTCAACAAGTTTCATTTTCTTAAATTTAGATAAAACTTTTGATTTTTTAGGTTTAGGAGAATCTTCAGAAGAAGATGAAATATACTTATCAAGAGAATCCTGTGAAAAAAGATTCTCTAGAAAATTCCTCAGAATCAAAATTATATTTTTCAATTTGCATACTAGATGCATCACAATCATCAGAAGAGTCTGAATGAATAATACATTTTCTTTTTCTAGAAAGTCTCTCTTTAAAAACAACATTAGAATCACTTTCTGAGTCTGATGAAACATTATTATTGCGTTGACAAGCAAGCTTTGAAATGTCAGAACGTGGCTGACGTGATTTAATAATAAATGCTTAGTCTTAGATGTAGCTTTTCTGGGAATTTAATCCCTAATCTCATTAACACTATTGATTGCAGATTGAAATTGCAACATCTACTGTTTGAATGGCTCTAAAGAGCTGTTAATTAAATCCCTTAAAGATTTCTTAGAATACTGGGATTTATTATCATCAGACATATTTAAAAATAAATTAATATTTAGAATGAAACTAATAAACTAAATAAATAAATATATAATTAAAACAATTAATATGAAACTTTGGGCAGCTATTAAAATAACTAAAGGTAAAACGTTCCCATATAACATGAACACAAATACCAGTCTCAATCAGTGTGTTAAAGTGAGTTAACTAAAAAGAACAAAATAGGCTACAAATTTATATAATAGTAATAAATGTGACTAATAACTTGCAATGAATGTCACTAAACCGCTGCGGATACTGTCTGAGGTGAAATCCGAGAGCGGCAAGAGTAAACACCCTAGATTGACAGAAAAGGGGACAGGAAAGATGCTTCATGCAAAATGTAGGCATGCCAATGAAAAGGAGGAAAAGAAAATGACGGCCGCAACGGAAGATCGTTGGGCAGAAGAAAGGAAAAAACTAAACAGATGGAAAAGGAATTCAAAAATAAAAACTGAAAAATACTAAAATGGAAGGAAAAGGTAATAGATAAAGTAGGAAAATATGAAGAAAAAGCCTAAAGGAGAAAAATGAAACGAAAAAAAAAATATGAAAGAAAAATTTAAATAAAACAATAAACATTAAAATAATAAATGAAGGGGGGGGCGGAGCCAACTGCAGAGCCGGTCGGACGTGTTCTGGTGCAGCTCCCGGGCCCAGGATCCTATCCTAGGTTTTTTTTCCACATTCTACAGTAACTATTTCATAACCAAAACTGATGTGGATAGACCCAAGAGCTGGTATGTTATTGCTACGGACTTTTAGGGGCCCGGAGAGTCTGTACTAGACCGCCACTACTCTCTAATACTATAGAGCAGGGAGAGAGAGCCGCCATCTTGAGGACGCTACATCTTATTTGCAGGCCTCTTGACACCTAATTAGCTCTGAGGAAGCTGAAAATCCACTTCTCCTCAAGGTTGCCCTACCCAGCTTGCAAAATGCAGACCTCGTCCCACTTCCTTGAGGAGCTGAGGCACTTACTTGACACCCATCACGCTAGCTTGGCAGACAAGCTGTACACAGCTTCTAGTAGTAATGGCGGCTATCAGTCCCGGCAGCCTAACCTCATTGAGCCTATTTCTCCAGAACAGGTTGGGGGTGGTGCTACGGGGCCCCGGCGGTTACCCCCTGCCTGTAGTATATCTATGGAGGAACGGGGTGATGGCACAACAAGGGAGGAAACCTACAACGACATAGCCATAGACCAAACCTTGCAACACTGTGGAACATTTCACGAGGGAGAGCACTCATTAGCTATAGCCACCGACAAGTTTCACGCCGTGACAGCGGTAACATTGCAGGTCACAGAGCCGTGCCAACAGAGCCCTGCGCAAAGATGGGGAGTGATAACCCGACAGAATCTATACTTACATCTTGCTCCCGATCCACCCTCTTTCAGTGGTGGCCCGAGAGTGGCTTCAGAACCTACGTTGAAGAGTGCCCTGCAGGTAACTTATCACAATACCCGGGTAGAAACATCTGATGAGCCTAAGCACATCATTAACAAGGAGAAACTCCTCTATTCACTTTCGCTGTTAGACTTGCCTTTTGTGCTGCCGCAATGGTCTTGGGATTCACAGTGTCTGTTACGCAGTGCACATTTTGGAGCAGGGGATGGTGTCAGTTCTGTGCTTACAAAGGATGACTTGTCCTGTCTATATTACATGGACATTGGGAAACTATGTGCGCAACGTGTTTCCCCTAGCCTTAGCAAAGGCATTGGTTAATCCGGCCACTGTCACAGTGTCCCCGACAGAAGAAACACTTCTGGTCATAGTGAATAAAGAGACACTTTCCCCTACAATGGGGAGCGGACTGACTTTTCACGGAGACACATTCTTTTTGTGATACCTGTCGGGTATATATATATGAGTGCAACATAGGAGCCGCCGCTGCTCCTTTATGACTGCTTTTTATGTTTATTTTCGGCTAGTTATACCTGTAATGTTATATGGTTAAACCTCTAAAGAACTGGCTGTCTTACTGCCCTGCAGTTCAATATGCTAAGAATATGCTTATTTTTCATTGTTTGCCTGACCGTATTAATGAGCCACATGTGAATGTTAGCAGTTAAGGTGATATGGGATATGTTAGTGCTATTTTATTCATGCCTTATAAACGTCAGCTTGTGTGTTCCTTTTTAACAGGGAGTTCTGTCTCTAAAGATCTAAATCTTATTGTTTATGATCTCCTTAACCTGTAACTCCTGTAAGAATTCACTTTTATAATTTTTATAGATGTTTGATTTACCATGTATCTCTGTGCCACATATGTGTTTTTATACTAATCACACTTTCACAGGTTGCTTTCAGTAGGTTGATTTATTCTGCATACTTATGTCATACTCTACCCTCTTCCATTATCCCATTATGTGCCTGCACATAATTACATTGATTCTTTTGTTGCCTCACATATTGGTTAATACTGACTTACTGTTTTCACTACATTCACCCCCTGAAGATAGTGCCGTTTAGGCTTAATTTTAGAGCTCTCTGAATTAAAGCTGAATCAGACTGACTGCAGGCTGCATACTTACTCTGCACTCCCTAATTATTATTACAAGTAGGTATGCGTAGTTTCATGGGGATATATTCCACCCTGTCTCTAAGGGCTGCAGACCACTAATATAATAGATTAAGCAGGTATTGCTCCATTTCCTTAGCTCTAACTTTACATAAGTCTGTTGTATATAAATACATGTCTACTTGTTGTGAACTATTGTGCATTGTGGTACCACATGACAGCTTACCTAGTTTTAGCATATTTTCACAATGCTCTTCAGGGTTGGTGCGATGAGCTTACCCCTATATATATATATGATGTGTCTCTGAGCATTTTCAGCTACAGACATAGTATTCATAACACCTTGCTTAGAATTGTACAAGTTTCCTGTATTGGTATTGGTACCAGCATAGATAACTAGGACACCATTACTGTTTGTCACTGCGCTTTAGGATTTCATTTACTGGGATCCCTAAGTTAAGTTATATTCTATCCCCATATAAAATGAGATACTATAGTTTATGTGAGTATAGGGATAGTTTAGTTTAAAAGACATGTTTTAAGATATTGTCGCTCTTATGTTATAATTAGATTAAGCTAGTTTAGCATATGACGCATTTGCCTATCAACCTTATATTGCTGCTATTGTTCAGCTTCTATATACTTGGAATACTGAGTCCTATTTCCTTATAGTTGGGGCGTAGCCAGCGGCCGAGGCTGCGCTCTAACATCTATTGCATACAGTATTATAGCTACCATACCAAGCTCAACAGTTTTGCCCCATCTCCTATAATAATTTTGTTCATTAATTGCTAGCATCTAATTTATGCAGAAGTGTGATGTTTGTTTCCATATTGCCTCAAGACACAGGGTTCAGCTGGCACCTTGGGAGTAGTCTTCCATTATTAAAAGCATTTTATATTACAAGGGTCCCACCCTGGCTTCCACACCCCACCTTTGCTTACACCCATAGTTCGCATACCTATGTTGGTTTTCCATATTGTAATTGTGTTATAGTTCAATTTATGAGCCTGATAGAGCTATATTGTGATTCTCAGGTTTATTACATAACAGTAGTGAATAGGTTTTTAGTGTAGGCTGGACCTGCTCTGTTATTCTTACATCCCTACTCATGGTATATCACACAAGTTACATAAACCTTATCTCACTTACCACCTCCCCCCCCCCCCCCTCTTGTAAGGTACCTCCGGTTGTTGGAGGGCTATCTATATGGCTTATCTTGCCTATGCCATACAAATATTTACTTAGATCACAGCTTTAAAAATACTATAGAATCTATATTTACTCAAGCTTGTTTTACTCCTTATCTCTTTCAGGATATCCATTCATTCAGACATGTTTTATAGCCTTAAAAATATTCTAGACCCTGGGTATCCTCAAGCGTGTTTCTTAGCTGCAAAAACACTCTAAAATAAAGCAGTTTATACAGTTACTCTCTATCTCCCCCAGGATATCTATACACACAGACATGTTTTGTAGCTCTAAAAATACTATAGAATCTATATTTACTCAAGCTTGTCTTACTCCTAATCTCTCCCATGATATCCACTCATTCATGCATATTAAAAATAAAACAAAAAACGAGGTTACTAAAATGAGATCCAACAGAGGTCTCGTCATTCCATTATACCTTCCCCCCCTGTTAGATATGTTTCCTTATTATAGGTCCAAGAGTGACCCATTAGATTTGCTTTGGAAGGGTTCCTTTTCAATAGGCATTATACATTTAAGTTTGCCATGTATATCTGTTTACTATTACACTGATGAGCTGTGCATAAGGTTTCACATACCATTATAGTACTAATTTTGAAATGTATGTCATCCTTCTGTACTGATTGGCATTTCTTTTCGTTTGATTACACTGTTTGTAAGCCTAATTTAAGTACCTCAATAAAAATATATTTAAAAAAAAAAAAAAAAATAATAAATGAATAAAATAAACAAATAACAAATATTAATAAATAAAAACGAATATTAAACAAACAAAAAACGAATAATAACAAATAACAATAAATAATAAATAAACAAATAATAAATAAATAAATAAATAATAAATAAACAATATCAATTTATTAGTATTCACAGTACAATGTACTTAACTCTGAGAGCAGCAAAGAGAAAAGAGGAGGAGTGGCTACAGACTAGTCAATTTATGGATATTTGGACTTCTTTCATTGGTCCTTAATTTCTCTAACATCTCAAGCCTTGTTCGCATTGGCTTCTACGTTATATTCATTGTTTTCTTTGTTTTTTCTGTAAATTATACTTTTCGTTAAAATGCTGTCTGCAGTAAAGTAAAAAGATTATAGCAAAATAGGAGTCTCTGTCCTTGCAATACAATTCACTAGTTTGTGGGTTGTTTAGGGGTTTGCGTTATAATTGGTGCGAAAAGTGTTGTGTCAAAATGTGTGCGAAGTGGAGAGTGTGACTTGTATTACATGGCTTTAACATGGCGCACATAGATTTATCACAAAAAATAAAAGGAAGTTAGCTATATTATGTTATGTATTTATTTCATTTTTATCTCTTTATCTATTAGTGTGACAAGTTTGGGGCAAAACTTTTCATCACATTTGTAGAAATATTGTCCCCTTGCTTTGTAATGAGAGACAAATTTGTAACATAATCCATAAGTAGTAATGTATTTTTCATTTTTATCCCTATATCTACTAGTGCACCAAATGTGGAGCAATAATATTGTTTGATTTAGAAAGGCTATACAATTTTAATAGAGTTTCTAATTTACTTTTATTATGTAATATACTTCATTCTCTAGCAGCATCGAACATAAGCTTTCTGTGTTTTCAGACTCCCATTGACTTCTATGGCATCCGCGACCTGAAGGGTCTCGGATTGAAAATTAGGTAAGCTGCGTTGGAATACACGGAAGCGTACCTGTTAAAAGTTTGATAAATTTGGAAAAGGTTCAAATAGAGTCGAATCTGAATTCGAAACATCTTTAATGACGCAAGCATCGATCTGCGTCGGATTGAGATTGAGGGAGCGTATATTACATCCCAAATTTCAACATTTGACGATCTTGAAGCTTTGATAACTACGGCGGATCAATCTCATGACAAATATGACTCGGGATTCAAGACTATTTTCAGTTGACGCTTTGATAAATATGCCCCTTAGTTGCGAACCCAGATGTGAGCTAGGCATATTTACATTCCTATGTTCTTCACATAGAAAATAATGTACTTTTTATTACTAAATAAATATATATATATATATATATATAAATATATATATATATATATATATATATATATATATATATATATACATATATATATATATACCGTCCATGTAAAATACATAACACTATCTATATAGCTATGTATTTACAGTAAAAAGTATATTATCCTGTAAGTGAAGAACGCTGGAATGTTAAATATGTAAAATAAGGGGTTGATTACAAGTGGAGCGCTAAATTATTTTGTTCCCGCAAATGGGCAAATTTGCCCATTTACAGGCGCTCAATAACTAACCAGCAATTACAAGTGGCTGGATATTGCTACCGCAAGTTTGCGTTAACAATTAGCAGATCTCTGGTTAATTTTATAATGTGCCCCAAATGCCTCCAAAACACAATGGCCTAGATTTAGAGTTCGGCGTTAGCCGTGAAAACCAGCGTTAGAGGCTCCTAACGCTGGTTTTAGGCTACCGCCGGTATTTGGAGTCACTCAAAATAGGGTCTAACGCTCACTTTTCAGCCGCGACTTTTCCATACCGCAGATCCCCTTACGTCAATTGCGTATCCTATCTTTTCAATGGGATCTTCCTAACTCCGGTATTTAGAGTCGTTTCTGAAGTGAGCGTTAGAGCTCTAACGACAAAACTCCAGCCGCAGGAAAAAAGCAGGAGTTAAGAGCTTTCTGGGCTAACGCCGGTTCATAAAGCTCTTAACTACTGTACCCTAAAGTACACTAACACCCATAAACTACCTATGCACCCCTAAACTGAGGTCCCCCCACATCGCCGCAACTCGATTAATTTTTTTTAACCCCTAATCTGCCGACCACCACCTACGTTATACTTATGTACCCCTAATCTGCTGCCCCTAACCCCGCCGACCCCTATATTATATTTATTAACCCCTAACCTGCCCCCCACAACGTCGCCGCAAGCTACTTACAATAATTAACCCCTAATCTGCCGACCGCAATGCGCCGCCACCTACGTTATCCTTATGTACCCCTAATCTGCTGCCCTTAACACCGCCGACCCCTATATTATATTTATTAACCCCTAATCTGCCCCCCTCAACGTCGCCGACACCTACCTACACTTATTAACCCCTAATCTGCCGAGCGGACCTGAGCGCTACTATAATAAAGTTATTAACCCCTAATCCGCCTCACTAACCCTATCATAAATCGTATTAACCCCTAATCTGCCCTCCCTAACATCGCCGACACCTAACTTCAATTATTAACCCCTAATCTGACGACCGGAGCTCATCGCTACTATAATAAATGGATTAACCCCTAAAGCTAAGTCTAACCCTAACACTAACACCCCCCTAAGTTAAATATAATTTAAATCTAAAGAAATTAATTAACTCTTATTAAATAAATTATTCCTATTTAAAGCTAAATACTTACCTGTAAAATTAATCCTAATATAGCTACAACATAAATTATAATTACATTGTAGCTATTTTAGGATTAATATTTATTTTACAGGCAACTTTGTAATTATTTTAACCAGGTACAATAGCTATTAAATAGTTAAGAACTATTTAATAGTTACCTAGTTAAAATAATAACAAAATTAATTAGGGGTGTTTAGACTCGGGGTACATGTTAGAGTGTTAGGTGCAGACGTAGGAAGTGTTTCCCCATAGGAAACAATGGGGCTGCTTTAGGAGCTGAACGCTGCTTTTTTGCAGGTGTTAGGTTTTTTTTCCAGCTCAAACAGCCCCATTGTTTCCTATGGGAGAATCGTGCACGAGCATGTTTTTGAGGCTGGCCGCGTCCGTAAGCAACTCTGGTATCGAGAGTTGCATTTGCGGTAAAAATGCTCTACGCTCCTTTTTTGGAGCCTAACGCAGCATTTTTTTGGACTCTCGATACCAGAGTTAATTTTATGTTGCGGCCAGAAAAAAGCCTGCGTAGCGTTAACAGCCCATCTACCGCCAAACTCCAAATCTAGGCCAATGTTTGCATTGTTGTCAAACTGTAATCGGAGTGCACATTAGCGTGTGCTGGTATTACACAGTGGAGTGCAAATATTGCTCTTACTAAAGCAATATTTAGTGCTCTACTTGTAATCTGGCCCTAAATATACAGTAAAACACATAAATACATATGTACACATTTAAATACACATATTTACATATAGATATTTAGATATGTATATTTATGTATATTTATGTATCTCTATGTTAAAGAGCCTCTAATATCTGGGGCCCGATCCGATATGCAGCGTCGCCCGCAAAAGCCGGCGACTCCGAAATTTGCGCTGGTTTGGTATCCTATATACGGCGTAACCTAGAAGTTACGCCCGTATATTTCTGCCGTCGCCCGTAGTTTTTTGGGCCATAGGCAGGTATACCAAACCAGCGCAGTTTGGTATCCAATATACAGCGTAAGGACTTACGTGGCGAAAATGGAGAAATCTTACTCCATTTTCACCTCGCCACAAAATGCAGCCGTAGTAAGCCTTACGCTGTCTATTGGAGCCCCGTAACTCCCTAAACTAGCTGCAAAATAAACCTAACACCTAACGCATGCGCAATGTCTATCTACCTGTCAACTGCAATCCCCGGCCGCAATCCCTAATAAAGTATTTAACCCCTAAACCGCCGCACACGGACCCCGCCGCCACCTACATTGAAAGTATAACCCCCTAATGTGATCCCCCTACAATGTCGCAAGCTACATTACATACCCCCTAATGTGAGTCCCTTACACCGCTGCCATCTACATTACCTACCCCCTAAAGTGAGCACCTATCCCGCCGCCATCTACCTTACCTATCCCCTAAAGTGAGCCCCCTACCCCGCCGCCATCTATCTTACCTACCCCCTAAAGTGATCCCCTACCCCGCTGCCATCTATTTTTAAAATATTAACCCCTAATTTAATCCCCCTACACCGCCGCCAGCTATATTAACTATATTAACCCTAATTATATTAGAGTTAATATAGTTAATATAGTTATTATATTATATATATTAACTATATTAACCCTAATTATATTAGGGTTAATATAGTTAATATCGTTATTATAATATATATATATTAAGTATAATAAACCTATCTAACACTAACACCCCTAACTAAATTCTTATTAAAATAGATCTAATTAATATTAATATTATTAATTAAAATATTCCTATTTAAATCTAAATACTTACCTATAAAATAAACCCTAAGGTAGCTACAATGTAATTAATAATTACATTGTAGCTATTTTAGGGTTTATATTTATTTTACAGGTAACTTGGTATTTATTTTAACTAGGTACAATAGCTATTAAATAGTTAATAACTATTTAATAGCTACCTAGTTAAAATAATTACCAATTTACCTGTAAAATAAATCCTAACCTAAGTTACAAATACACCTACACTATCAATAAATTAAATAAACTACAAATATCTATCTGAACCAATCAGCCAATCGGATTGAACTTGAAGAGGAGCGAAAAAAGAAGATTGAAGATGTCGCTTTGCTTGATGACATCACCGGATGGAAGAAGACATCGCTGGATGGAAGAAGACTTCACTGCCGCTTGATTGAAGACATCGCATGGTTGGAAGAAGACTTCACTGCCGCTTGATTGGACATCGCCCAGATCGGATGAAGAGTTCTGCCCGGCTGGGTGAAGACAAGGTAGGGAGATCTTCAGGGGGGTAGTGTTAGGTTTTTTTAAGGGGGGTTTGGGTGGGTTTAGAATAGGGGTATGTGGGTGGTGGGTTGTAATGTTGGGTGGAGGGGGGTATTGTATATTTATTTCAATGCAAAATAGCAGAATTCTTTGGGGCATGCCCCGCAAAAGGCCCTTTTAAGGGCTGGTAAGGTAAAAGAGCTTTGAACTTTTTAAATTTAGAATAGGGCAGGGAAATTTTTTTATTTTGGTGGGCTTTATTATTTTATTAGGGGGCTTAGAATAGGTGTAATTAGCTTAAAAATCTTGTATTTTTTTATTTTTTGTAATTTAGTGTTTGTTTTTTTTGTAATTTAGTTTAGATTATTTTATTGTATTTTAGTTTAGATATTTGTAGTTTATTTAATGTATTGATAGTGTAGGTGTATTTGTAACTTAGGTTAGGATTTATTTTACAGGTAAATTGGTAATTGTTTTAACTAGGTAGCTATTAAATAGTTATTAACTATTTAATAGCTATTGTACCTAGTTAAAATAAATACCAAGTTACCTGTAAAATAAATATAAACCCTAAAATAGCTACAATGTAATTATTAATTACATTGTAGCTATCTTAGGCCTAGATTTGGAGTTCGGCGTTAGCCATGAAAACCAGCGTTAGAGGCTCCTAACGTGGGTTTCTTACGCACTCCGGTATTTCGAGTTTATTTACCGCCACTCAAAATACACCTAACGCTCACATTTCTACCGCCACCTCAGACCCAGTAGTAAACATATACCGACAAAAAAAACATCCACGAATCACAAAACAAATATTACACAAAGTACACTTACACTCATACAAACACTACACTATATTTATTTTTCATATTTAATTTTTTTTCTGCAAAATACAAAGGATTAAAGTTGCGAGATCTCGGGTGTTTGAAAAAAATCCACACAAATCCATTTTCCCATTGACTTACATGGACATACGGGAAAAGACCCTCATATACCTACATCTAACTAATAAAATTATCACAAACATACACTCATCGATGCATACAAACAATATACACCACATGACATACACAAAATATTTATTTATTACAAAAAGAACACGATTTAGTTACTTTTTCACACAAGCTCATGACGTCACTCACTTTACGAGGAAAACCAGTCTTAGAAAAAAAAAATTAGAAATCTTTAGAGCCTCCATTGACTTCTATTGGGAAGACGTGCTCGTGCACGCGAAACCCTCATTTCCCTAACGCACGCAAATAGCGTAGACAGAAAAACTCCAAATACCAGCGCTAGAAAATACATGATTTAATGCGTTAGACCCAGCTATGATAAATAGATTAAGAAATGACTATTTCCCTATGGTGGACTTATGTTTTTTAATTATTAAATATTCACAACACCATAAAATTGTTTCACACTTTTAGATTACATCAACTACAAATCCACATCACTAGTAACACATTATTATTTCAATAAAATTACATTTAAAATTAAAATAAAAATCAATAAACATTTCTGGATTCACAAACACTACACAATGGGAAACACCTCTCATTTACCTTTATTATTGCATTTCAGTTATTCAACTCATATGCTTGCAGCAACAGCATATCTACATAGGCTTAACACATAATCACTCATGGATGCACATATATTACTTTTAACATTCACTCATACATGTGCATTCAAATGATGGGGGAAAAACACATTACATTCTCTACAGGAATCACAAAACACAACATATGGATTTGACTGTACTTTTAACATCATGATTCCATCACAATAAACCATTAGGAATTACCTACAAAAAATACATCATTACACCAGATTACAGATGTCACTTTATGGGAAGGAACAACAATGCCAGACCGCTATATAGAAGTCAGCATATGTGGGACACAATCACAATATATACCTACATGTACATAACACGTATCACCCATGACGCAACCACAAAGCACACATTTAGATTTTATTCAGCACACAATAACAATGTAGCACAATACAACAACACAATGAGGATTTCACAACTACATAGGCAGGTTAATAATATCATGACGTCATTAGAAGATTCAACCATACACATCACAGATTCACCACTGTACCGCCCCTTTAGGAACTTTAACACTCAATACTACAATACAACATATACGTAAACCACACTTTTGAACAGCATTATTATGGAGATTTCAATGGGACAATTAAGAAATATTGTCAGATCGCAAATCAATTATATATATATAATACTACAGATGGCAGCCGGAAGTTATTCAGTATTAGTGCAATTTTTATGGGACGCATACAATATTGTCAGATCTAAAATCACTTATATACACAATACTACAGATGACAGCCGGAAGTTCGGAATTATTATTGCGATTTGAAAGGGACGCATACAATATTCACATCTCGGCAATCACTTATATATATAATACTACAGATGACAGCCGGAAGTTATTCAGTATTAGTGCGATTTGAAAGGGACGCATACAATATTGACATCTCGGCAATCACTTATATATACAATACTACAGATGACAGCCGGAAGTTATTCAGTATTAGTGCGATTTGAAAGGGACGCATACAATATTGACAGCTCGGCAATCACTTATATATACAATACTACAGATGACAGCCGGAAGTTATTCAGTATTAGTGCGATTTGAAAGGGACGCATACAATATTGACAGCTCGGCAATCACTTATATATATAATACTACAGATGACAGCCGGAAGTTCGGAATTATTAGTGCGATTTTAAAGGGACGCATACAATATTCACATCTCGGCAATCACTTATATATACAATACTACAGATGACAGCCGGAAGTTATTCAGTATTAGTGCGATTTGAAAGGGACGCATACAATATTGACTGCTCGGCAATCACTTATATATACAATACTACAGATGGCAGACGGGAAGTTCGGAATTATTATTGCGATTTGAAAGGGACGCATACAATATTGACATCTCGGCAATCACTTATATATACAATACTACAGATGGCAGACGGGAAGTTCTGAATTATTATTGCGATTTTAAAGGGACGCATACAATATTGACATCTCGGCAATCACTTATATATACAATACTACAGATGGCAGACGGGAAGTTCTGAATTATTATTGCGATTTTAAAGGGACGCATACAATATTGACAGCTCGGCAATCACTTATATATACAATACTACAGATGGCAGCTGTTACTTTATCGTTTACAAACAATATTGCAGCAACATTGATCGATCACATTATATGCACATTATACACAACTATGCACTTTCATTCATGTTAGCCTGGACGTGTGCTTGTTACTATAACATCGCGTTTAAGAAATATTGATTACGCATATGATCAAACATTACAAACATGCACTGTATGTGTGATATTTGACACTTTCACATTGAGATTCATTTGGGGAAAACAACATTTCAGCAAACAACAAAAAAACGCCCACTGTGAAAGCATTCGCGCCGCTCACATACAAACAGGTGAATACAATCAGCAATCATTACAAACTCACTACCATTGGCCTAATCATACTATAAATCCCCCAAACAACATGGCCAAAGCATCACTTGTGATCCACATCAGATCAAGTGCTTACCTTGTTACGCTGTTTTGAAAGATGGATGACGATGACATGGTAGACGCTGCTGGTGCTACTATTGGCGAACTAGCTGTTGGTAGAATCAGGCAGCCTCGGCGGCTCAGACCGAGACGAAGGGGTCGTCTGGTTCGAGGTCCTCCTGTCTACAGGGTGAGACCCACCTTGGAAAACATGAGCGACTTTGAGGTTTTTGATAAGTATCGGCTCGATCGCGAACAGCTCATTGGCCTTTACGAGCTTCTTAAACCTCATTTGGAGCCACGTATACCAATAAGGACTGCTGTTCCCCCCATGAGTAAGATGCTAAGCTGTCTATACGTCCTGGCCTCCGGGAGTTTTCAATCCGGAGAACTGTACATGCATGGCCTGGCTCAAGGTACATTCTCTGTGGTGTTTGATAACTTTCTGGATGCCATGGTACGTATCAGTAAGCAATACATAGGATTCCCACAGAATGATGGTGATTGGAGGCGCCTGAAGCGGGAATTCTTTGATATTGCTCAATTGCCCAATGTCTTGGGAGCCATAGATTGTACCCACATTGCGCTGCGTGCTCCAATTGATGACTTGCCCTTCAGAAATCGCAAACATTTTCATAGCCTCAACGTGCAGTATGTTTGTGACGCACGGATGAGGATTATGCATGTGTATGCGAATTTTGGAGGGGCTTGTCATGATGCCCGCATCCTCTCTCTGTCGTCCCTGTGGAGACAGTTTGAGGAAAGACAAATGCCCCCTGGTTATCTCGTTGGTGAGTATTTGTGCACAACATGGTTAATTAGTTTGACAATTGCCCCGGTATTTTTTAACTGTTAGCGTCATGTTCAGCTATAGGATGCAACTTAACCATTTGTTATTTACCGACGCTAATGTTTAATTTTATTTAAATGCAGATATGTAGCATGTCTTACCTTAAGTGCTCAGATAGAGAATGCAATGTAACCATGTAGTTAGCATTTTACACAAGGTTTGTTTTCAGAAAAATACGCATATGTAGCATGTCTTAGCTGAAATGGGAAGATATTATCTCATGCAATTTAACCCTGTCATTGTCTCTTTCCGCTAATGTCTAGTTTTATTTAAATGCAGATATGTAGCATGTCTTACCTTAAGTGTTCAGATAGAGAATGCAATGTAACCATGTAGTTAGCATTTTACACAAGGTTTGTTTTCAGAACAATACGCATATGTAGCATGTCTTAGCTGAAATGGGAAGATATTATCTCATGCAATTTAACCCTGTCATTGTCTCTTTCCGCTAATGTCTAGTTTTATTTAAATGCAGATATGTAGCATGTCTTACCTTATGTGTTCAGATAGAGAATGCAATGTAACCATGTAGTTAGCATTTTACACAAGGTTTGTTTTCAGAACAATACGCATATGTAGCATGTCTTAGCTGAAATGGGAAGATATTATCTCATGCAATTTAACCCTGTCATTGTCTCTTTCCGCTAATGTCTAGTTTTATTTAAATGCAGATATGTAGCATGTCTTACCTTAAGTGTTCAGATAGAGAATGCAATGTAACCATGTAGTTAGCATTTTACACAAGGTTTGTTTTCAGAAAAATACGCATATGTAGCATGTCTTAGCTGAAATGGGAAGATACAGAATAATATAGAAAGTTATTTTTTGGATGTTTCTGACAACTTTTAATATGGATTATCGTTTTCCCAAAAAATATTTATAAAACAATATACTAGTTTAAGGATTCTGTTTGAATTATGTTCTGTTCAAAATTTATAGGTGATTCTGGGTACATGAGCCGGCCTTGGCTCATTACCCCCTTGCGTAGCCCGACTGATGTGTCTGAGGAGCGCTACAATAGGGCTCATAAGAGAACCAGGGTGGTGGTTGAAAGGATGTTCGGGCTCCTGAAGATGAGATTCAGGTGCCTGGACCGTTCTGGAGGAGCACTCCAGTACAACCCAAAGAAGGTGGCTAAGATCGTTGTAGCCTGTAGCGTCCTGCATAATATTGCACAGCGGGCTGGGATGCTGCAGGCCGTCCCGGTGGACAGAGACCTCCTCAGAGATGAGGAGGATGATCCTGTTCTAGAGGGGGAATTCCAGGACGAGGGACTTGATGTCAGAGCAGGCGTCATCAACCGCCACTTTAGACGGTAAAGAATAGAAGTTACACTGGAGTATTTTCAATAGATGTGAACTCTATGGAAATGACAAGTAGAGAATTGTGCAAACATGTTAGGATTGATCAAATGTTAGAATAATTTTTAATTTTATTAATGTAGGTGATGCTCTGGGCATTGGGTCCTATAGCGAGTCTTTGCCACCTGGTTTTTAAAGAGGACATCAGATGGTAAGTAGAAATGTATGGACTGTTGCTGGCATGAATTGTACACAAATACATCATATGGCATACATTTTCAAAAATATAATTTTGTTTACACATTACTTAAAATGTACATAATCAGAAAGGGATACTCTAGAATGACTATGGTTCAATGTCACACAGAGGTTTGTTCTGCTCAATATGACTCATCTTCACACTTGATAGAAAATAACACAGGTTCATACACAGGCTTAGTAAGCTAGTGACAGAAATTTATTATGAAATGGGGGGTGGGAGAGGGGTACAGAACTGATTCACACACTTGTATGAATTCTTTTGAAAATATTTCTTCCATTAGGGAGATGACTTAATCTAAAGACTGAAAGGGAACAATTTGAAGCCTGACAGTGAAGATTGCCCAGACTGACAGTGGGGAAAAAGCCAAGATTGAAATTGAAGTATACCAATGGGATCATGTCTGGCATTATCTTTCAATTCTGCTGACCTTGAAAACCATACAAAGACATGTTCACGTGGTAAGTGCAAACTATTTGATAGAATAAGGCTGTGGAGACATCCTATTGGAGACACTTAGATGATTTTCTATTTTGTAGATGGTATTTCCCAGTCCTCTATTTAATGAACTGATGAATAAGACACCTATTGAAGATCAACTGTTTACCCCTGAATTGACTTTCAAAGACCATGCATTGTCCAGGTTGGTGCATGCTAGTTAAGAATCACATGAAGAATGTTGATTATTGTTAGCTTACATACATTAGTCATACTTATTTCATCATTAGATATTTAGGGATCACAATCCGAAAAATGAATACATATTATAGTTGATATAGAGGTATTTGAATGGACATGAAATATTACATTTATGTTCAGCATACATATATTGTTGAAATGTGATATACATTATTATGTATAATTTGAATTTTGGATATTTAAATAGAATTTTGAATCAACAATATAATGGTGTATGTATTTCATTAATTTTAAATCAATTTAAGAATTATCTTTAAAAAATGTTGATCAAAGTTAGAGCATAGACACCATATGATTTTAAATGTATTTTATGAATATTTGACAACGTGTGTATTAACTTTGTTCCATTTTTATTATTTGTCATTTCAGATTGGCATCTGATGACTTCCAGGAATATTTAATTATTTTCTATTAAATTTATTTTTACATGTTAATACTAAACATGTTATTATTAAATACATTATTTTGAACAGATTCTACTAAATATCAATATAATCTGTAAATAAATAAAACTTGGACTCCCATGACTGGTAGTTGGCTATTTGACAAGCACATGCATAAGATAAAATAATGCATTAATATTAGAAAATAAAATGCTTCCGAGAATATTAAATTAAAATATATGTTATAACATTAATTGGGGAGTCAGATTCTTCAATGCTTTTCTATTGAAAATGTAGATATTAAAATTATTTTGGATATGTAGTAAAAAATTTTTTTTTTAAACTTTTAATAAGGTGAAGTGGTTCAATTACATGAAAGTGACAGTGTTGTTGAATGTAAAAATAATTGTATAAGATCTTGTATCTTCCTTAGGTATCTCAAAACATTATTAGAAAAATTATTTAAATTATTACATTTATAAATGGTAGGTCATTTAACTTGATATTTTTCCAAAACTAGTTATTGGATGCCAGGTTAATCTATGTAATTTTCTAGTGGAGTCATTTAACTATACTTAGTAATATTATGTATTTATTACAATCTTACCTCTTGGGTTAGACATCAAATATCTATATAGAATGTAAATTCGCCTTTTGTTTATTTTGTCAATGTTAAATCACAATACAAAATGTTTGGGTCCTTAAAGGGACATTCACAAAGTATATTGTGTATAGATTTTTACAAATATCATACAAGAATTTAAACATATTTAGAAAGTACTATAGAATTACATTCAGTCTTTAAATATACTTGTTAAAAAAAACAACAATGCACATATCTTAGTCAATTATATAAGGCATCTATATGCAAACAACAATCAGCATCAAAATAGCCTATGTAGAGATGTATTTAATCCAAGAATATATATAATTACAATATAATGATTGAATAACAAAACATATTAAGTTGGTCAAATATAAGAATATTATACAAAATGCATACATAACATATAGCTTAATGTCCCTCTAAGCTGAAGGCTCAAAAAGACATCATTTAATAAATATATTTCAGTCAGTGTGTAAAACAATCTAGAAGTTAATCTAAATTTGCTTTACTCAGATGTTAGACTAATTTAGCAAAAGGAAGGTGCCTAGGTTTATGATATTTTAAGCATTATTGTGAAATGTTTCTTTAAAGGGGCATGAACTCAAAATATACTTAAAGGTAGACAGTTAAAAAAAATACTGATTTATACATTCTGAATGAGTATACTATTTTAATCAACTTTAAAACTTGTCTCATATTATGAATGCTCCTTGTGATGTTGCTATCATTACTTTAAAAATAAGGCAGTAAATAGCTAATTTATTTGCTTCAGTACTCTGGACAGAACTTGATTGTTTGGAATAATTGATACAACAATCGTCAAGGACAACCCAGGTTTTTATTAAACAATTGTCCGTAATATAAAATATCATTATTGATTTGCAAAGAAACATAACAAGATAACTGTTAACATTTGATAATCGGATTAAATAATAAAGTTCATTAACATTTCATGCTCAATCACCAATGCTAAATTTGTTTGGACAGTGTCCCTTTAAGATATTTAAAGAGGGTATTTACTTATCTTCCTATCTTGACATACTTTGCTTGAAAAGCATATCGAGATCGGCTCTGTAGATGAAGATTGGTGGATGCACAGAGATGCCTTATGTGATTGTCTCAACCATGTGCATTTAAATTTCTTCTGTTGAGGATATATAAATACTAAGAGAAAATGATTTACATTTTAAAGTCTAAACAATCTTCTATCTCTACAGATCATTTGATACAATTGTTTGTAATGTCTCTTTAAAACTAAAGACGCCATTGCACAATAACATATATGAGCACTTCAGACAAATACAAGCTCGAGGTTTATTTGCTAATAACAAAGCTGTAGTTTAATATTTATAAACAGATTATCCAAGTTACTGACATTCTAACCTGAATTTTAACATTAAGAAATATTGCGTGGGAAACGCATCTTGAAACACCAGATTAGCATCTTTAAACATTAGTCTAATGTCACGCAATAGCACACAATCAATGTGCATTATAAAGACATTTAATAGAGCAATGTCAATACTTCACAATAAATTTATTTAAAGAACAATAAAGACATACAATATTAAATGTGTATTTGTATTAAAGAAACAGACCGTTATTAAACCGAGAAATGTCGACAACATTTAATAATGTGACAGTATTAGATTTTAAAGAGTATTTAATCATTAATATTTAACGGATCACGGATATTAAATCTGCGTCACACATATCCGCATGACAGGCCCATGAGTTACAAATAAGTCTACATGAAAAATGAAGTCACAGCACCACCAAGCGGTATGTGTAAGGAAGTTACTAAGATATGAAACATTAAGGAACGGCCAATCAGAGTTCATCACACAAACACAACTTGAGTCAGGATGGTCTCACAGACATTATAACAATATTTCAAACTTTTATCCAATCAGATGTACAGATAAATTGTCCCATGGTGCATCTCATGTTTACTTCACCATATAAAAGTCCATTACACGTTGCCATCTTTGTCAGTTCTCTAATGCCTGCTGGTGTATTTGTTTTTATATATTAAATATATATTATATATACGCAACTCGGCAGGCATGTCAGTTCCCAGGTTCACCAAGGAGGAGAGCGCTGCACTGGTCCACGCCGTCAAGGACTTTTATCCCCAGCTGTTTGGGAACAAGAGCTCGACAGATGCGCCTGTTAAGAAGGCCCTCTGGGAGTCTATCACCAATGCGGTTAGATTGGTGTGTGACGTCCAGAGGACCCAGGATCAGATCATGAGGAGATTCGGAGATATGAGGTTGTGTTTATCGAAAAAAGTCAACCTCATAAGGGACTGGGTACAAGCCCGTAAAAGAGGGGGCCAAAGAAAGGCCCCGCGGAAACTGTACCTACTCCCTTATGAGGTGACTTTATGCGAGCTCCTCAATCTCCGGGTCCCCAAAAGATTTAGATCCTCGCCATCCTCGGCCTCCTCTTCTTCCCTCCCAGCTGCGGGATCTGAAAGTTCTGACGCGGGGGCCAGGGCAGATGCTTCTCCGTCCGGTGGCCTGGGAGGAGATGGAGAATCTGAACCAGGTAATTATCCAACTTCATATAATATCTTAATATTTTTTTTTAATCAAAAAATGTGTATATAGTCAGATACTAAACCTATACAGATCTCACAACATACACTACATATGATGTTTAGATATCTTATTTTAGATTATTGACACATGAAATAGGAATGATGTTTCTTGCGCTCTACAGAATATGCGTCACAGAGCGGAAATGTAATTTCTCATCCACGTTAACATGGGTTTGCGGAAAGTGGCATTGCTTTATACATGTTGGTGAAATGACGGATGCGTAATTCCGCTTGGAATCATTGCGCAATGATCGCGAAAATGGCATTTATCATCCACGTTAACATGGGTTTGCGGAAAGTGGCATTGCTTTATACATGTTGGTGAAATGACGGATGCGTAATTCCGCTTGGAATCATTGCGCAATGATCGCGAAAATGGCATTTCTCATCCACGTTAACATGGCTTTGCTGTAAGTGGCATTGCTTTATACATGTTGTTCAAAATTAAATGGGAATTCTTAGATTAGTGAAGAATACAGTATTCTTATTTTCAATATTATAGCTAATAAAAAACGAAGAATACAAATAAATTGTAACATATGGCCATCAATTGATGATTATGAAATAACAAGCAGATATTATTAAAGATACAGTAAACAACACAACTGATTGAAAATAAGAGTCCAGGATATATTTATAATTAATTTAATTGAGGAAACAATTAACTCATGGGACTACCAAAGGATTAATATTTTTCAATTGATTTGTTATTAATGTAAAGTTTTTTAACATGGCATGATTAGTATTAATGATATGCAATCCTCATTTAATATATTACAGATATGGATGTGGCTGCTGGATCCTCAAGCCAGGGCTTGTCACAGTATGGTATGTCTCTTTTTAATTGACATTTGTCTTAGAAACATGGACTGAACATTACATACTAAATACACATTGTTCAATATTTATATGTAATGTCTATTTAATAGATGAAAATTAAATAATTATTCGGATATCCTTAAATAACATATTAGATTTGAATTGCATGCTCAATACCATTCATTACATCAACATATGGAGTAGATAATTCATTAACAACAACATTGTGGAATCAATTTAATTTTAGATTAAAGGGATACTGAGCTACAATTATTAATATTGTCATTCAGATACAGTATGCAATATTAATAAACATAAAAATATAATACTATCATCATATGTGACATATTCTATTGCTAAATGTATTTTAAAATCAAGAAAGTACGTTTATGTGCATCTAAATTTTGGTTGACCAACCTGGGTTTTTATTGATGATTGGTGGATACCTTCAACAAACAATTATTATTATTTATTGAATCCAATATTGCTTATCTGCCTTTAAGATTAAAATCGAGCAACATTCTAATTATAATAGGAGTCAATGTTAAATCATTTTGAACAGTTTGAACATAGAAATCAATTATTTAAATTAATCATGTCAGTGTCCCTTTAAGACAAAATAGATTAATTAATCTTTACATTATTTTTATTAAAAACTATTGATATATAATTCACATTCTCTGTTGGAGTTACTTTATAGATATCTGCATACTCTAACAGCACCATGATTACATATTTGTAATAATCAATTTTGTTTTGTATTTTGATAAATATGTGTTGTGTCCTAAACAAGATTACTCTACATTGCACAAATGGCTCGATGTGACACATGTGTTTGTTTAGATTTGTCAACAGATGCTCTTCAATATGTGGTTTGTGTGTATTCTTTTAACTTCTTAAGGACATATGACGGAATTATTCCGTCATAAAACAATTGAGCAAAGTGAAAGCTGTGTCCTTAAAGGGTTAAGAACATTGATCAATGGGTATATTTAGATATGCAATAGCAGCATCTGAGATGAATTTGATGTCTAATGTAGTCTGACATTAAACATATGTTCAATACAGATATTTTAACAGAATCCCCTTGATTCAATCAAGCATTTTCTGGTGTAATGACTGCTCTATTCTTCACATTTTAAAGTTGATTAATGTTAAAATTCGAGACAGATGTGATTTAGTGATATCCCAAATGTGTTTAATAATATATATCTATATCATTCATAGAGAGAGTTGGTGTGGTGAGCCCACAGGAATCCAGCAGTGACATAGAGCCGCCTTTGCGGTCTCCTGGTAAGTCCATTGACTCATTTATATGTAATTGAAGGTGTATTGCTAATCAATATTATGATCATGATTCTGATGAAGCATAACATTATAAAAATTCAAAATATTTCTCTTCTGATTATATATTAATTTTCTTTTAATATTGAACGATTAATAATTTCAACTTTATTAGTCTACACATTTGTTATTCATAAGATGTATAACATATGTTTGTTTCCATTTGATTTTTTGACAACAGTCATCAAGTGATACACACATGAGAAATCTTAAATGTTCTATGTACTATGCTTTTATGAATTTAACATTAATACAAACAATACATTTAAAATCAGATTCATTGACAATAACAAATCTATTGTCATTTGTATGCTCCATCAAAATGATGTAAATCATAACTTTGTGTGTGTATATCTTTAATGCAACATTGATGTGCGTATTTGAGCAACAGTAACATATGTTATAATATCTGATCTTAACGTGTACACAACATGTTATGTTTTACAGAGATTGATGTCACATGTGGGACGGAGGAGGAAGAGGCTGCCTTGGAGTCTGATGGTATGTGAAATATATCTATCATGTTTCCAACATGTTTCTTTTTTGGAAATCATTTTATTGAAGACATTCAAAGTCTACAGCTTTTGCCCTTTAAAAAGGAATATTATTTGTCTGTTCAAATACACTACTGCCCCCTTTCTATATCAGGCAGCATGAAAATCTGCTTGTATATTTTTTTTTAAAAATTTATAATTCATGCCATCATTATGTCACATGCATATTCCAGGCCAAAACACAATAATAAGGTTAAAATTGTACAGACAGTCATTGATATTCATCTGAGTGCCTATATACATACCATATCCTCATTTCAGAATTGTTTACAAATTCAAACACACTTCAAAGTATATTGAAAACATAATCAATTTGAAATGCGTTGATTTGATGTCAGGATGTATGAGATGTTAATATATTTTCTTTACATTTTCAGATGGATCCACCACTTCTGGTCATCTGGTTTCCGCCCCTGCCCAGTCACAGACCCCTCCCCATGCACACACCCCTGACCATGGCCAGACCCCTGCACAGACCCAGAGCCCTTCCCATGACCAAACTCCTGACCATGCCCAGACCACTGCCAGCCCTTCCCATAGTTCATATCCTGTCCCTCCCAAAAAACGCCCATACACCCCCCTTCGCCGCTCTCCCCGTATTCTGGCCCGTACAGCTGCCCAGACCCAAACTCCCCACTCCCCAGCTGTACGGCCTACCCCGGAGCGGCAGCTCACCACTCCCCAAGCCATTAACATCCCTCCCCAAGCCACTCCCATCCCTCCCCAAGCCAATCCCATCCCTCCCCCCTGTCTCAACCTTCATTGTCCTGGGTGTCGGATTGTCCTTCCCAGGCACAGCTGTAAGTATCATTCTAAATACACGTTATAAGATACTTAAAGGTACAGTGAAGTTAAATTTGTTAAATTGTGATTCAAATCCAGCATGCAATGTTAATCAAATTTATAATTTAATACTCTTATGAATTATTCGTCATTCTCTTGATATATTTTTTGAAACAAAGTAATTCCTATAATTAGTTTAAACAATAAAATAAATCTGGCCATCATTTCTTTATTGTTGGATGAATGTATCCATCAACCAGCAGGCACAAACAAAGTTGATAAACAAATATTGGCTTCCATAAAAAGCAAAATTCTTGCATTCAAAATATAGCTTGAGAATTAAAACATATAATGAATATGTATAATTTATAAAGATTTGTCATGTCATGCTCTATCTGAATCAGTCCATTAAATATTTAGGTTCAGTGTCCCTTTAATTGGATATCACTACATATACCAAACACCACTACTTGGATCCAACTATTTATGTACAAATGTTGATACATTATCTCTTGTCTAACCCAGTGGGAATGTAATTTCTTCAGGTTGCTATGTTTACACAGCTTGTCCTCAATGCCAAAATGTTTAAGGATAGGTGTGCCTACCACAGTCTAAATTTAATTTTTAAATTGCTGATGTAAGTACAATGTAAATCCTTTAACAAGATTTGATACACTCAAGCTGTATAAGTGGATCATCTAAAACCAATTAAAGGGGACAACATGTTTGAGTAACATGTCCCTTTAATGATTTCTGTCTGTCTGAATAACCTAATTCATGTGTAAAGAATAAATGTAAACTAATTGATGTAAAGAATTATTTGTCTTTATGATGACAATGTATGTAGTATAAATTTTTAGTCTGTTGTGTAATTATCCTTAATATTTAATTTTATTTTATTTTAGGCTGTGACTCAGCATGGCTCATGCTAGAAGGTATAGCAAGAGTAGAGCAGGCCGTGTTGAGGAACGCAGCTGTCCTGAGAGGGATGAACGACACCATGCAGGCCCAGCTCCGGGTTCAGGACTTGACTCTGCGTGCAATTATGCGATTAAGTTCAAGGCCTGAATCTGGAGCTGGACATGCACAGGACAATGAAGAGGATGACCAGTAAGTGGAGGATCTGGATATGCTCCATGGTGGCAGATAAGAATCCTCCGTCCACATGTTGAATTTGTATTTTTATTGTTGCCATTTGGCCTTTTTAAAAGTTTATTGTTGTGCCTGTTGCACTCTTTTACCTTGTCATATGTCTCAAATGGGGCTATGCTGGCCCTTGGCAACTCTCTTCATGGACTGTGATGCACTGTGTTACCTTGTCATATGTCTCCAATGGGGCTATGCTGGCCCTTGGCAACTCTCTTCATGGACTGTGATGCACTGTGTTACCTTGTCATATGTCTCCAATGGGGCTATGCTGGCCCTTGGCAACTCTCTTCATGGACTGTGATGCACTGTGTTACCTTGTCATATGTCTCCAATGGGGCTATGCTGGCCCTTGGCAACTCTCTTCATGGACTGTGATGCACTGTGTTACCTTGTCATATGTCTCCAATGGGGCTATGCTGGCCCTTGGCAACTCTCTTCATGGACTGTGATGCACTGTGTTACCTTGTCATATGTCTCCAATGGGGCTATGCTGGCCCTTGGCAACTCTCTTCATGGACTGTGATGCACTGTGTTACCTTGTCATATGGCTCATATATTCCTTATTTTTACAAGATTATTTATAAATGTTGTGTATGTTTTCTTACATACTAATAAAATACATTTTATTTCACAAATCTTTGTCCTCATTCTTCCTGTTATTTTTTGAAAGCTCTAGTTTATGTTGTTGATCCTTAAAGGGACCTACCAAATATATTTGTTATAATAAAATCATATATGTAAGACAATAGTAAATGACTTTAAGATTAACATCTCCAATGTAATCTTATTATTTGTCTTTATATTATTTTCTCTTAGCTTTATCATTGCCTGATTATGATTAGCATAGTAATTTCTTTATATATGTATATATAGATTGGTATTTGTGTATATATGTATATTTCAATGTTCAGATCCATGTGTGTATTTAGAAACTCTGCATGAATTGATGCACCTTTACCAAATGATCTGAGTATTGATACAATGATATAATCCCTGTAAAGTGTTAATTTTATTGAAATAGTATTGTCTATGTGTATGCTCTTTTTAAAAATCAAAATAATGTCCCTTTAAGTGATGTTGATCACAATTGTTAATGAATGTATTTCCATTTGTAAAGCGTTTTTGTCCTTTTTACAAGAACAAGGACATATAATTTTATTAATAAACAATCTTATTGTAATGTTGACAGCACCTGTATTTCATTTTCAAATCTATATTATTGTAAAAGTGTAACCAAATAAATCTCTGTGTGTAATGCAAATAATTTAGATGATGAATATTAGTTAACTAATATGTTAACAAAATACATCTCCTCCCATATATGGCTATAGGTAGGCTGACAATAATTAAACTTGAATAAATTAAACGTTTAATCAATACATGTATAACTATTGTTATTCAACAACAATCCAAACATATCTTAAAACATCAATGGCATATGTATTTCTCATGTGTATCTTTTAAATGTTAAAGATATACACCATAGCTATAGTTCAAGGGACAGTCAAGTCCGAAAAGATGATTCATGATTTGTTGTCATTCCTAGATAGCAATCTACACACATACTAGTTCCTAAAATATAAATACGTTTCTTAGTGATATGCCAAGATGTCACTGAGTCCTTGTATTGTCTGCGGTTTTTCAGCGATCTCGGATGCGCCATGTTGCTTAAGACGTCACCTGCCAGGCTGTCCAATGTTTCCTTGTATTGACTGACGTTCTTACGTGATCAGGAATATGCCTTTTATTGGATTGCGTTTTGACGCGATCAAGGATGCGCCTTTTTTTTTGGGCGTTCTTACGTGATCAATAATGTGCCTTTCATTGGATGGCGTTCTTACGTGATCAAGGAAGTGCCATGTTAAGACGGCACATGTAAAGGTAAAAAAACGTCTGATTGGATTACGTAGTCCCGCAATATTTGTGCACGTTAAAAACGTTTGTGACTGCAGCCAATTTTAAAAAGCTTGCGAATATGTATTATTTGCATCATGTTACATTGTTGACCCGTAGCTGATAAAGACCACCACATTCTCTTTTGCTGGATGTCTGGTTGAATCAACGAACGAAAGCAAAATGTTTTCATGCATAGGATATTTCTAGGCAAGTGCAAATCTCTATAGTCCATGTTTAATATGTTTGTCAACAATATGTTCCTTTTTCTGAAAAATTAATGTTGTGTTTAATGTTGAATATATCTAATTAATAAATATGCGCTATTGTGTTTGAATAAAGTAATCAATATGCATTTATCTTTATCATATGCTAAATATATGATGCCGACTTCTTCTAAATGTAATTTCGTTGTATATTTTATTAAAGGTTCATTAGACACTCACATTATAAATCAAAAGCTTTGATTTTGTCTCTAGTTAGATAGTCCATTGTTTAACCAATACGTTTATTTTTTCTTCTGTTCTAAGAAAATGTAAGTAATTTTCTGACTCCTCGCAAAGCCTCTGAGTTTCATGTGAGTACCATCTCCAGCTTTCTCCAGTTTGTGTAAAGGGTCTTTTCATATGTTAATGATGGGGTATTGTGTTGTTTTACGGTTGTAATGGGGGTTCATCTATATTTTCAATATAGCTAACCCTATTTTATTTTCAAGTGTTTGAAGCTTTTTAATATGGATATCAGTATATGTTAATCTTGTTGTTTGTAGTAGTGTCTATTACATACAGTTATGTTAAAAATATAGGATACTGTCCCTTGAATGCAAATGTTGTTTTTTGTATCATGTATGAGATCCACATAGTTTAATCTTCAAATATATTATTGTTAGCATATTTTCACCCCCCCCCCACTCCTAAAAGGACTTTAAACCATATTCATTGTTAAAAAAAATGTCTTTACAATAAAATATTAACACAATAATGTCTCTTAAAGAAAATAGACTTTATTTAACACGTCAATATAAATGTGATTTCAATATTTATTTTTTAACAAAGTACATGTAGATATACCAACAAGCTTCAAATATGTGTTAGCATATGTAATGTTGTTAAAGGGACAGTTTAGAAAAAAAATAATGTTTTTCATTATTCTAAAAGTCAATTATGTAATATCAAGGATATCAAATGTTTCTCAACAATTGAACATTTGTCTGGGTTTATTTAAATTTGCTATCTAAACCTATGAGGTTGGTGTGCTCATTTCTTCAATCTTGAAGAGTGCTTGTAATCATTATACAATTTGAGCACTAGAGGGCATTTGGATAGCATTTGTATATGTAAAACCTTGTGCTCATACAGCATATTATTGACCATGTATTGATCATTGATATCTAAAATGTTGTTATGTATGAACAACAAATAAGTGGTCATTTTTCATAGTCATAGATACAAGGGTAAGCACATAAGTCACACATGTATTTCTCCATGTTTTGTTGTTTCAAACTTTATAATGCGTAATACAGTGTTTTCTTTGTAATCAATAATTTTCTGACTGTCCCTTTAAGCTGTGTTATTGGCATTCAAACAGTAATATGCCATCATGGATAATTGTTATGGTAATTTAGTTAGCGATTCGGGAAACAGTTTGGACATCACATCACAGAAACCAATCAATATCATGAACAAGGATAGGTATGTGATGATGTGGTTTTCACACACTTATAACCCACACTCTGCAAACAATCTGCCTCCATGGACCCGGTCCCATAGAAGTAGATTATATACAGAGTGTGGTCCACAAGTGTATGAAAACCACATCATCACATACCTATCCATTACACATTAAATTAAAAAAAACAGTGAAGATGAAAAAAAATACTTACTTCCTCTTCCTTCCCCTCTTCCCACGGGGCTGAGGCTCTGGGAGAGGCAACTGCCGACTCCGAAGAGTCCTCCTTGGAGCTGTTGTGGGAAGAGTGGAAGGAAGAGTACTGGGACGACCAAGGTGAGGAGTAGATGGCTGAGGAGGAGAAGATGGATGAGGAGGAGAAGATGGCTGAGGAGGAGTAGATGGCTGAGGAGGAGTAGATGGCTGAGGAGGATGAGTAGATGGCTGAGGAGGAGGAGTAGATGGCTGAGGAGGATGAGATGGGCCGGCAGGAGGAAATGGCCCAGCAGCAAGAGGCCCAGCAACAAGAGGCCCAGCAACAGGAGGTAGACCAGTATGCGCCTCCCGGAAAAAAGTGAACATTTCTTGGTGAAGCTGAAACATTCTGGTTTGTCCTTCTTCTATTCGATTCAGTATGTTGATGATTTCATTTTGTCCTTGAATAATTTGATTTTGGCCATCAAGTATTCTGTTGCGTCCTTCTATATTTTCTATCCGGGAGGTACGCATCTGGTCTATGTAGTCCAGTAGAACCCGCACCTCCGCTATTTCCTCTTGTTGTGCTTGTTGTACCCATGCACGGCGGGGTGCCCGTGCACGGCGGAGTGCGGGTCTTTGAGGGACCTCGGGTTCCGCGGGTTCCGCGGGATCCTCCTGTGCTTCCGGGGCCTCTTCATCATCTCCCGTGCGCTGTTCGTCACGGGGGGCCTCTTCCCTCCGAAGTGGAAATTCCTCACCACCACTCTCATCCCGGGGAGATGCAGGAGGCTGTGCTGCCTCGTCCCCAGACTCTGTATATTAAAAAAAAAAGAAAAAAAGAAATGTATATATTAGCATATTTGCAAATAAAGGTTTAAATGACTTAGCTTACGATACAATTACAAATGCAGAATCATTAATCCACTTTGAAATCTAACAAACAATCAATACGATTTCCGCTTTTTCTAAACCGTGTTTGTGATATCTGTGGTCAATGTGAATGTTTTTGCGTTTGTTTTCAGTCTGTTTAAATGCACACCTAACCTATAGCCTAGATACTGATGTAACCGCAAAGTAATTGAATGCGTGTAAACAACGTTATAGCATTAATCTGATCCTTAACACATGAAACCCAATGTTTTATCTTTCATGATTTAGAAGCATACATTTTGTATCAACTTTCGAATGTACTTTTCTTATCTAATTCGCTTAATTCTCTGGATATTCTTTGCTGAAAAGCATATCTAAATATGCTTCTAAGATGCTGATTGTTAGCTGAATATAGCTGCCTCCTGTGATTGTTTTACCGTGTGCATGGCTATTTCTTCATTAAAATATATCTCAAGAATGAATCAAATTAGGTAATTTAAGTACATTTGAATGTTTTGTCAAATTGTATTCGCTACCTCAATCATGAAAGTAAATGTTTGCGTATAGTGTCCATTGAAATACATTCGTATGTGAAATTATTGTTCAATGAGCTTACCGTCAGATGAGAGTGGCAGGTTCCCGGTATCGATTCCTCCGATACCGACTACTTCCACCTCGGAGATGCTGGGCCGCAACATTTCCTCCCATCGGCAGTACTCGATTTCAATGGCAGGGCCGCCACCGGTTCCTGCGGCATGTCGGGCCTCCAGGCTTAACTTTTTTTTCAGTTCCAGTTTACAGTCCCGGTAGCGATGTTTAATCGAATCCATATCTCGGTTCCGGCCACCCACTGCATTGACTGCATTCCTGATCTCGTTCCAGAGCCTCCTCTTCTCAGTCGGGGTGGTCTTTTGGTGCTGCAGCATCCTATGCCTGGCCATATAGGCCTCTACGAGGGCCTCCTTCTCCTCCATCGTAAACCTCGCCTCCCTAGTCGCCTTGGCCTTCCCCTGTGACGATGCCCTCTGTTTCCCGGACTGTGAAGCCCTACTCTGACCGCCACTGGGCCCAGCCACTTGGTCATCTTGAACCAAGTGGCTGGGTCCACCCACCGCTTCCACCCCCGCTTCCTGCCCCCCTTCCTGCCCTGTTCCTCTCCCCCTCCCTCTACTCCCCCCTCTACCTGTCCCCTGCCTGGCCTCCATCTCTTCCCTAAACTAAACCCCAAATAATCAAACAAAAAGTGAGTGTGATGAAATTAAAGGGGGGCAAAATAAAGAACTAAAAAGACAAAAAAGGTGCTTAAAGTGTGAGAGGGATGTAAAAAACAAAGAGGGTAAGGAGTATTTAAATAAACGAAAAGAATAAGACTAAAAGGAGGATATGTAAACTAAATGTAACTAGGGGATGGGTATGGGATGGGTATGGGGTATGGGATAAGAGTAAATGGGATGAAAGGGAATGGGACTACAAGGAATGGGGTATGGAGTGTAGTATGAGGGGGTAGGGGGTATGGAGTGTATGTAGTGTTATTGATAAGTGTATGTATGTATTGAATGTGTTTGCGTGTAAATGTGTTAAGTGTACAGAAAAATCACTCGCTCGCTAACTCACACTACTTCTAATTATCACTAACAAACACTCCCACTAACGCTCACTAACTACCACTAACTGACGCTCCCACTAACAACTCTCACTAATAACTCCCACTAACTCACTCACGCTCCCACTAACAGACTCTCTCCCACTCCCACTAACTCCCACTAACTCACTCACTCTCTCACGCTAACACTAACTCACTCTCAAAAATTCTCAAACTCTCTATTCTTAAACCTCCAATCTCCAAAGACCCAACAGCAACACAGTCAAAGAAGCCCTGCTTGTGTGGTGCTTATATACCCTGTGTAAATGTTTAATGATGTCCCAATTTCCGTTGTAAATAGTGTTCAGGTGTGCTTTATTAGCAATTAATATTATTGCAATGTGTATTAAGTGTGTGAATTTGCGCATGCTCATTTAGAGTTGGTATTTGTGGAATGTGTAGAATGCGATGATGTCATAGTGTTCGTTTTAGCTTTCATTGTCCAAAAGTATTCTTTTTAAATGTGAATTTGCGATGGTGTGTTCTTCGTGAAGTGTTGTATATGTATGTTTGTCATAATATATAGTGATATTGAATGCGATTTTGTTTCGAGTGTAGGTATATCTTTTTTAATCCTTGTTGTTATTTTGCGATTTTCCGCATCTTAAAGTATATGCGTATTCCCCGTATAAAATTGTATTAAAACATCCCCCGCTTGTGAATGTGTAATGCTTGTGTGCTTTGTTGATTGATTGTTGTTGTGACATTTGCGGCGTGTTATTGTTGTGCATGATGTGGTATGCGTCATATGACCGAGCTGTACGTATTCTCGCGAGATCGAGTGTTAGGTGAAAAAAGCAATTTTTTGCATTTCCCATTGATCTCTATGGGAGACTGTCTAACGCGGGCAGTATTACGCGTGTGACATACACGCGTTAGGAGCATCGTTAGATGGTCTTATTTTAACTCTAAATACCGGAGTCAAACAATGCCGTGTGTTAGACATAAACACGCGTGGCGTTAACAACCCATCTACCGCCGAACTCCAAATCTAGGCCTTAGAGTTTATTTTATAGGTAAGTATTTAGATTTAAAGGGACAGTCAAGTATAAATTAAACTTTCATTATTCAGATAGGACTTTTAATTTTAATTGACTTTCCAATTTACTTTTATCATCAAATTTGCTTTTTTCTCTTGGTATTCTTAGTTTAAACTAAACATAGGTATGCTAATTTCTAAGCCTTTGAGGGCTGCCTCTTATCACATTCTTTTTAAATCTCTTTTCAACACAAAGAGACAGAAAGTACACGTGGGCCATATAGATAACACTGTGTTCAGGCACAGAAAGTTATTTAAGATCTAGCACAACACAATGCTAAATTTAAGACAATAGATAATAAACAGTCACAGTCATGTGATCAGGGGGTTGGAAGAAGGTTCCTAGATACAAGTTAATCACAAAGGTAAAAAGTACATTAATATAACTGTGTTGGTTATGCAAAACTGGGGAATGAGTAATAAAGGGATTATCTATCTTTTAAAACAATAACAATTCTATGATTGACTGTCCCTTTAAATAGGAATATTTTAATTAATAATATTAATTAGATCTATTTTAATAAGAATTTAGTTAGGGGTGTTAGCGTTAGATAGGGTTATTATACTTAATATATATATATATATATATTATAATAACAATATTAACTATATTAACCATAATATAATTAGGGTTAATATAGTTAATACAGGGAGTGCAGAATTATTAGGCAAATGAGTATTTTGACCACATCATCCTCTTTATGCATGTTGTCTTACTCCAAGCTGTATAGGCTTGAAAGCCTACTACCAATTAAGCATATTAGGTGATGTGCATCTCTGTAATGAGAAGGGGTGTGGTCTAATGACATCAACACCATATATCAGGTGTGCATAATTATTAGGCAACTTCCTTTCCTTTGGCAAAATGGGTCAAAAGAAGGACTTGACAGGCTCAGAAAAGTCAAAAATAGTGAGATATCTTGCAGAGGGATACAGCACTCTTAAAATTGCAAAGCTTCTGAAGCGTGATCATCGAACAATCAAGCGTTTCATTCAAAATAGTCAACAGGGTCGCAAGAAGCGTGTGGAAAAACCAAGGCGCAAAATAACTGCCCATGAACTGAGAAAAGTCAAGCGTGCAGCTGCCAAGATGCCACTTGCCACCATTTTGGCCATATTTCAGAGCTGCAACATCACTGGAGTGCCCAAAAGCACAAGGTGTGCAATACTCAGAGACATGGCCAAGGTAAGAAAGGCTGAAAGACGACCACCACTGAACAAGACACACAAGCTGAAACGTCAAGACTGGGCCAAGAAATATCTCAAGACT